>NC_052091.1:21167462-21467462 GCF_015852505.1 Tachyglossus aculeatus
AGATGACTTGGTAATGGACAGAGGCGGAGGGGAAGAGAATTTCCGGTTAGCTCTCGGCGACTTAGGAGGCTCTCCGTACAGGAGTTTGTTGTTTTGACCACTTGCAAACAAGAGTTCCAGGGACCTGGTTTAAAACAAAAAGCCGTTGCCTTTCCAGTGCGAGGGAATCCAGGGTGTGTTCTCAGCCTCCCACAGGCTCTGCCCGCTCAGAATCCTAGGGGCCGGTTGTCCTAATGGGGAGAGCGGAGCGAACCTCAGCTCCAAATAGGAGCGTTTCCTTTGGGAAATGCTGATTTATAATAATAATAATAATAGTAATATGATTTTTTTAAGCACCTACTACGTGCCAGGCACTGTACTAAGCGCTGGGGTAGATACAAGCAAATTGGGTTGGACACAGTCCCTGTCCCAAATGGGGCTCACAATCTCTATCCACATTTTACAGATAACGGAACTGAGGGCCAGAGAAGTTCATTCATTCATTCAATCAATCGTATTTATTGAGCGCTTACTGTGCGCAGAGCGCTGCACTAAGCACTTGGGAAGTACAAGTTGGCAACATATAGAGACGGTCCCTACCCAACAATGGGCTCACAGTCTAGAAGGGGGAGACAGACAACAAAACAAAACATATGGACAGGTGTCAAGATGTCAAACAGAACAATAGAATAGTAAATATGTAATAAATCCATACAAACATATATACAGGTGCTGTGGGGAGGGGAAGGAGGTCGGGGGGGATGGGGAGGAGGAGAGGAAAAAGGGGACTCAGTCTGGGAAGGCATCTTGGAGGAGGTGAGCTCTCAGTAGGGCTTTGAAGGGAGGAAGAAAGCTACTTGCCCATGGTAACACAGCAGGAAAATGGAGGAGCCAGGGCTAGAACGCATGACCTATTGACTGCCAGACCCGTGCTCTATTCTCTACACCATGCTACATGATTTGGCTTGTGACTGGTGTTCCATCTGAGTCAATCAATGGTATTGAATATGTCAACTAATTCTGCTGTACTGAGCTCTCCCAAGCGCTCAGTATACTGCTCTGCACATTCGGTGCTCTCACCACCGTGGCTCGGGTCAATTTCCCAGTTAGGGAAGCCGTTATTTTAGAGAAGCAGCATGACGTAGCGGATAGAGCCTGGGCCTGGGAGTCAGAAGGAGCCGGTTCTAATCTTGACTCTGCCATATATCTGCTGGGGGACCTTGGGCAAGACACTTCACTTCTCTGGGCCTCAGCTGCTTCATCTGGAAAATGAGGATGAAGAGTTGTGAGCCCCATGTGGGACAGGGACTGTGTCCAACCTGATTAACTTGTATCTACGCCAGCGCTTAGGACAGTTCTTGGCACATAGTAAGTGCTTAACAAGTACCACAATTTTCATTATTATAATTATTGTTAGGCGCTTCATAAATACCATTGATTGATTGATTCTGAGTGGTTGGCTGTTATCACATTACCAAGACCCCCCCCCGCAATCAACCTGATCAATGGTATTTATTGAGCACCTTCTGGGCGCAGACCACTGTACTAAGTGCTTGGGAGAGGACAATAGGATTGGTAGACATGATTCCCTGCCCTCAGAGAGTTTACAATCTAGAAGGGGAGACAGACGCTGAAACAAGTAGGAAGAAGCAGGGAAGGTGGTTATGTATAGGAGTCCATGCTGGAATGCCCCCCAACACCCTCCCACCTCATCATATCCAACAGACAATTCATTCATTCAATCATATTTATTGAGCACTCACTGTGTCCAGAGCACTGTACTAAGCGCTCGGGAAGGACAAGGACTCACCCGTCCCCCTTCAAAGCCTTAATGAAAGCCCATCTCCTCCAAGAGGCCTTCCCTGACTAAGCCCTCCTTTCCCCTTCTCCCACTCCATTCTGCACCACCTTGACTTGCTCCCTTCATTCATCCTCCCTCACCCTCCCAGTCCCACAGCACTTATGTACCTATCTGTTATTTTATTTACTTATAGTAATGTCATAGTTCAGTGCTCTGCCCACAGTAAGCACTCAATAACTATGATTGACTAACCGACTGACTGATATTCATTCATTCATTCATTCAATCATATTTATTGAGCGCTTACCGTGTGCAGAGTACTGTACTAAGCACTTGGGAAGTACAAGTTGGCAACATATAGAGATGGTCCCTACCCAACAATGGGCTCACAGTCTAGAAGGGGGAGACAGACAACAAAACAAAACATGTGGACAGGTGTCAAGTCATCAGAATAAATAGAAGTAAAGCTAGATGCACATCATTAACAAAATAAATAGAATAGTAAATATGTACAAGTAAAATAAATAGAGTAATAAATCTGTACAAACATATGTACAAGTGCTGTGGGGTGGGGAAGGAGGTAGAGCCGGGGGGATGGGGAGGAGGAGAGGAAAAAGGGGCTCAGTCTGGGAAGGTCTCCTGGAGGAGGTGAGCTCTCAGTAGGGCTTTGAAGGGAGAAAGGATTCCCTCATGCTCTAATGGAGTGTGAGCTCTTCAAGGGCAGGAATTAGCTGCATCTTTTTTTCCTTTCTGCATATTTCCCAAGCCTTTAGTGGAGTGCTTTGCACACTGAGGGCACTCAGTACGACATTCTGCACACAGTTAGTATTCAGTATCATATTCTGCACAGCATAGGTGCTCAGGACAATGCATCACCCATAGTACATGCTCAGTATAGTGTTCTGTACACAGTAGGTCCTCAGTACAGTGCTCTGCGTCCAGTAGGTGTCCCATACACAGTAGATGCTCAGTATAGAGCCCTGCACACAGTAGAACCAGCTTGGCCTAGTGGATGGAGCATGGGCCTCAGGCTAGAGGACCCGAGTTCTAATCCCAGCTCTGCCGCTTGTCTGTGGTGTGACATTGGGCAGATAAATTCATTTCTCTGGGCCTCAGTTCTCTCATCTGTAAAATGGGGATTAAGATGGTGAGCGCCACGTGGGACATTGGCTGTGTCCAACCTGATCAGCTTGTATCTGCCCCAGAGCTCAGGACAGTGCCTGGAACGTAGGAAGTGCTTAACAAATATCATTAAAAATGCAGGACTCTGTACACATAAATACTCGTGCTTTGTCTACATGAGGTATTCAGCCAAGCCTGGTGACAGACACTGATATTGATATTCAAGCTGATATAGAACCTTTCCCTGCTGTTGATAATGACCCCTGATCCTTCTGTTCTTTTGGGAAAGGTAGGATTGATAATGGACAGTAAAATTCCAGATGAATGTTCTGTGGTCTGAGGTGGAATAATAATAATAATAATAATAATAATGGCATTTATCAAGTGCTTACTATGTGCGAAACACTGTTCTAAGTGCTGGGGAGGTTACAAGGTGATCAGATTGTCCCACAGGGGGCTCACAGTCTTAATCCCCATTTTACAGATGAGGTAACTGAGGCACAGAAAAATTAAGTGACTTGCCCAAAGTCACACAGCTGACAATTGGTGGAGTTGGCATTTGAACCCACGACCTCTGACTCCAATGCCCGTGCTCATAGCAACTTTTGATGATAAAATGATCACAGATCACAGGGGAGAAGCAGCATGGTCTAGTGGCTAGAGAATGGGCCTGAAAGTCAGAAGGAGCTGGGTTCTAAACCCGGTTCTGCCACCTGTCTGCTGAGTGACCTTGAGTAAGTCACTTCAGTTCTCAGTGCCTCAGTTACCTCATCTGTAAAATGGGGATTGAGACTGAGCCACATTGTGGCAGAAGGACCATGTCGATTTGTTCCCAGAACCAATAATGTGTTGGTGAGCCCCCTCCTTCCTGTCCCCCTTGTCCCCCTCTCCATCCCCCCGGTCTTACCTCTTTCCCTTCCCCACAGCACCTGTATATATGTATATATGTTTGTACATATTTATTACTCTATTTATTTATTTATTTTACTTGTACATATCTATTCTATTTATTTTATTTTGTTAATATGTTTGGTTTTGTTCTCTGTCTCCCCCTTCTAGACTGTGAGCCCACTGTTGGGTAGGGACTGTCTCTATATGTTGCCAACTTGTACTTCCCAAGCACTTAGTACAGTGCTCTGCACACAGTAAGCGCTCAATAAATATGATTGATTGATTGATTGATTGATTGAAAAGGGGATTTGGGTACCATTAGTTCCTCTCTCTACTGTGAGTTCAGGCAGAATTCCACAATCAGGAACATTTGTTTTGTAGTAATTACCCTGGAATCCACATACTCAGACCCGAATATTTCTTCCATCACCATTATATCCTGACAGATGCATGCTGTTGGGAGACATATTAATATCTGTATTTGCCTCTAGACTGTAAGCTCATTATAAGCCAGGGTACATGTCTACTAATTCTGTTGTATTGTACTCTCTCAAGCTCTTAGTACAGTGCTCTGCATATAGTAAGAGCTCAATAAATAGTAGTAGTAGTAGTAATAATGGAAGTAGCAGGAGTAGTAGTGGTAGTGGTAATAATAATAGTAATAATAGAAGCGGTAGTAGTAGAGAAGAGAAGTAGTAGTAGTAGTAGAGAAGCAGCATGGCTCAGTGGAAAGAGCACAGGCTTTGGAGTCAGCGGTCATGGGTTCGAATCCTGACTCTGCCACATGTATGCTGTGTGACCTTGGGCACATCACTTAACTTCTCTGAGCCTCAGTTCCCTCATCTGTAAAGATGGGGATTAAGACTGTGAGCCCCACGTGGGACAACTTGATCACCTTGTATCCCCCCAGCACTTAGAACAGTGTTCTAAACATAGTAAGCGCTTAACAAATGCCATCATTATTAGTAGTAGTGGTTATAGTGGTAATAGTGGTAGTAGTAATAATAGCGGTGTGGCCTAATGAGTAGAGCACAGGCCTCAGAGTCAGAAGTACTTGGGTTCTAGTCCCGGCTCCACCACTTGCCTGTTGGGTGACCTTGGGCAAGTCACTTCACTTCTCGAAGCCTCAGTTACCTCATCCTTAAAATGGGGATTAATGCTGTGAGCCCCATGCGGGACAACCTGATTAGCTTCAGTCTATCCCAGCACTTAATACAGTGCCTGGCACATAGTAAGCAATCAACAAATACCACAGTTAATATTATTGTAGCTGCATCAGTGGTAGTGGCAGTAGGAGGAGGAGGAATATTAGTGGCAGTAGTAGTAGTGGTATTGGTAGGGGTAATAGTGGTAGTAGTAGTAGAAGTAGAAGTGATAGTAGTGGCACTAGTAGTAGTGATATTGGTAATGGTAATAGGGGTAGTAGTAATAGAAATAGTAGTGGTAACGGTAGTGGTAGTAGTAATAATAGTAATGGTAGCAGTAGTAGTGGAAGTAGTGGTAGTAGTAGCAGTGATAGTAGTGGTATTGGTAGTGGTAATAGTGGTTGTAGTAGTAGTGGAAGTAGTAGTAATAGTAACAGCACTAGGAGGAGGAGGAGCAGCAGCAGTAGTAATAGCAATAGTATTGGTAGTGATAAAAGTGGTAGTAGTAGTAATAGTAATTGTAGCAGTAGTAGTAAGTAGAAGTAGTAGAAGAAGTAGAGGTACTAATAGTAGTAGTGGTAGTAATAGTAGCAGTGGTAGTAATGGTTGTAGTGGTAATAGTGGTAGTAGCATTCATTGAGCCCCCATTGGCTAGGGGGGTGTGGTGGCTCAGTGGAAAGAGCACAGGCTTTGGAGTCAGGGGTCATGGATTCGGATCCCGGCTCCACCAATTGTCAGCTGTGTGACTTTGGGCAAGTCACTTCACTTCTCTGGGCCTCAGTTCCCTCACCTGTAAAATGGGGATTAAGACTGTGAGCCCCCCATGGGACAACCTGATCTCCTTGTAACCGCCCCAGCGCTTAGAACAGTGCTTTGCACATAGTAAGCGCTTAATAAATTAAGTGCTTACCATCTCCATATGTTGCCAACTTGAACTTCCCAAGCGCTTAGTACAGTGCTCTGCACACAGTAAGCGCTCAATAAATACGATTCAATGAATGAATGAATAAATGCCATTATTATTATTATTACACCCTATTAGACAGGCTGAATGAATGGATCATCTCCCTTCCTCTCCCCTCCGCCCCAGAGAGAGGATCAATTTCTATTCTCGGGTCTGGCTCTGTCCCTGGCTAGTGACCCCCATCTCTGGATGTTAGCAGCCGGGGAATTCCCTGGGCCTGGACCGTCCAGCCCGCCCGGACAGATGACAGGGGGCTGGAGATGGACGTTGAAATGAGCCAGGGGGCCGAGTCGGGCAGGGTGGAAGAGAAGCAGGATTTAGCATCTGGGTGGGTGGGGTGGGAGGGGCTCCAGGAGAGGTGGTCCAGGCCATGGAACTGGACTGCAAGCCCCCCAACCCCCACCCAGGACCATCCAGCATGGCTCAATGGAAAGAGCACAGGCTTTGGAATCAGAGGTTATGGGTTCAAATTCCGGCTCCACCAACTGTCAGCTATGTGACTTTGGGCAAGTCACTTCACTTCTCTGGGCCTCAGTTACCTCATCTATAAAATGGGGGTGAAGACTGTGAACCCCCCGTGGGACAACCTGATCATCTTGTAACCTCCCCAGCGCTTAGAACAGTGCTTTGCACATAGTAAGCACTTAATAAATGCCATTATTATTATTATTATCCACCGGCTCCTCAGGGGGTTGGGGAGGCCTCCTCGGGGGGCGGGGGGGTGGTGGGGGTCCTTACCGGGCCGGGATGGCGCTGATGGGCTTCTTGTAGATGGTGATGAGCTTGTCGAGGACAACAACAGCAGTGGTGAAGACCCGGTAGGAGTGCAGGAAAGTGTTGAGGAAATCGATGCTCAGGAAGCGCAGGTCGGTGAGGCGCTCCAGCAGCCGGCCCACGCTGGCGTAGCGGATCTGCAGGACCTTGCACGAGTTCATCGTTTTGCTGAACCGGATATCCACATCATCGCAGTACAGAGAGGCGTCAGACCTAGAGGGGAAGGGGATGGCGGCGGGGGCGGGGGGGAGAAGAAAAGGGGCAGGCCCACGCAGGACGCACACCCAGGGTGTTGGTGGTGGGGGGTGTCAGAGGAGGCCTGTCAGTGACTTTCTTGCTCCAGGTACCATGATGGGCCCGGAAGCAGTGAGGCCTAGTAGTTAGAGCCCGAGCATGGGAGTCAGGAGACCTGCGCTCTAATTCCGGCTCTGCCTCTGGTCTGCTGGGTGGCCTTGTACAAGTAACTTCACTTCTCTGGCCCTCAGTTGCCTCCTCTGTAAAATAGGGGTTAAATCCTCTTCCCTCTGACTTAGACAGGGAACCCCATGTGGAACGGGGACCGGGTCCTACCTGATTAGCTTGTATCTACCCCAGTGCTTAGCACAGTGCCTGGCACACAGTAAGAGCTTTATAAGTACCCTAAAAAAACAACAAAAACATACTGTGGCCTGCTGACTCCCAAACCTCTGCCCCATGGCTTGAGCTTTTCCTGGACTACAGTGGGGCAGTCAAACTCAGAAAAGAGCCAAAAGGAGGGTGTAGAGGGAGAGGGAAGAAGAGACAGAGGGGGAAATAACTGACATTCAGGGGTCTCTCTGAGGAGTTAGCGGGACTCTCCAGCTAACCCCATCCAGTCAGTCTCTGTCTGTCTCTGCCTGTCTCAGTGTCTTACTCTCTCTTTCTCCCTGGGAGCCCCAAGTGGAACATGGACTTTATCCAACCTGATGTATTCACCTCAGCACTCAGTACAGTGCCTGGCCCGGAGTAGAAGCTTAACAAATACCACAATTCTAAGGAATGAGTCTCATAGCCACAGAACCAAAGGATGGGAGAGCCAGAACTGGAAGGGGCCAGTTAGGAAACGAGCATGCTCGGTTTGGCTATTTAGCCCACAGCTAAATTTCATTCAGGGCTAGACTGTCAATCAACCAATCAAAGGTATTTATGGAGAACTTACTATGTGCAAAGTGCTTGGGAGAGTACAATACAACATAATTTCTTTCTATTTTCTTTCAGGCCAGGGTGTGTGTTTCTCTGCATGGTTCATAATAATAATAATAATAATAATATTAATAACTGTGGTATTTATTAAACACTTACTATGTGCCAGGCACTGTAGTAAATGCTGGGATAGATAGAGGCAAATCGGATTGGACATAGCCCTTGTCCCACATGGGGCTCACAGTCTTCATCCCCATTTTACAGATGAGGTAACTGAGGCACAAAGTCGATTCACCTGGGCTGGACAGCAGTGGGGTGGGAAAGAGTCAAAGGCAGATGATCAAGTGATCAAAACTTTGATCAAAGACAATGGCAGAGACTCAAGTTTTTACTGCACAGAAGAGGCAACGGTAAACCACTTCTGCTTCTTTACCAAGAAAATTCCATGGATACACATACTAGACCGACCTCATGACAGAAGTTGGGACGTTCACAAGAGGGTGTGTCCACAGAGTCGCTATGGGTTGGAAATGACTCGACGACACTTGAAGATGAAGAACTGAGGCACAGAGAAGTGAAGTGACTTGCCCGAGGATACCCACCAGACAAGTGTCAGAGCTGGGATTGGAATTTAAGTCCTTCTGACTCCCAGGCCTGGGCTCTCCCCGATAGACCACACTCCTTCTCAGCAAGTAGTGACTAACACAGATAGGAGCTAATTGGTGCTTGCCCCTAGCTTTTTGTCACCTGGGAGAACTTGGTTGATTCTTTGGTTGGGAGAAGTTGCTACGCTGATAGTGAAAAAAAGGGGAAAAGCGTGTTTGGTTTGACAGTTTGATGTGCGTTTGAGTTTCGGAGGGTGCTCTGTCCCTGCCCAGGGACCGTGGGTGCGAGAAGAGGGGCGAGTACATTCAATAGGAATTTTGAGATTATTTTTCTTTTTACTGGTGGAGTAGCGCTCTGTGGACACACAAAAACCAACTCAATTTCCCCCAGCTTTTCCAACACCATAGCATTGCATACCACAGCATAAAGTGTGGCGAGGGTTGGGGGCAGAGAGGGGTTTCAGGAAAAACCTCTTGGTCACAGTTGGGGGTCCTTCTAGACTGTAAACTCCATGTGCACAGGGAATGTGTTGGTTAGATCCTTATATTGTACTCTCCCAAATGCTTAGTACAGTGCTCTGCACACAGTAAGCACTCAGTAAATACGACTGATTCCCTCTTTCCCACCTCCTCTTTTCTTCCTCCTTCCCTGGCTAAAGGCTCGTTGGCCCTGGCTTCCAAGACCACTTATAGCTGACCTAGGGAAGCGGTATGGCCTAGTGGGTAGAGTCTGGGCCTGGGAGTCAGAAGGACCTGAGTTCTAAACCAGGCTCTGCCACTTGTTTGCTGTGGGACCTTCTCTGGGACTCAGTTCCCTCATCTATAAAACGGGGATTAAGACTATGAGCCCTGCCCTGTGGTGGGGCAGGGAGCGTGTCCAACCTGATTAGGTTTGCCAAAGTGTGCGACCAAGGAAAGGCCTCAAAATACAGTGAAGCCTCTGGACCCTCTGAGCTTCCTGCTACCGTGACCTATGACCCTATCCCCAGTGCTGGGGTATCCATCCCCAGGCGAACTCTAAAATGCCATTTCCTCTCCCCCCGCAACTGTTTATCATAACCATAGGGAAGCAGCATGGCCTAGTGGACAGAGCATGGGCCTGGGAGTCAGAAGGACCTGGGGTCTAACCCTGGCTCTGCCATTTGTCTACTATGCAACCTTGGGCAAGTGGCTTAACTTCTCTGTAGCTACAGTGACCTCATCTGTAAAATGGGGATTAAGACTATGGGCCCCATGTGGGACAGGGATTATGTACAACCCGATTAATTTATATCTAACACACCGCTTAGTACAGTGCCTGGAACATAGTAAGTGCTTAACAAATACCGTAAAACAACCAAAAACAGAAACAAAAACGGTCTCTTACTTGATCATCTGGGGCACCGTGACTTTGGAATTTTCCTCAAAGGCATTCATCATGAGTCCATTGCAGCGAATGTTGTCAACACACTGCAAATGCAAAGAGGGGGACCAATAAACTCCATTTCAGGCAGAAGACTGTGCTAGCCCTTCTTCAGAGGGGAAGTCCCCACCGGAGCCCAATTTCTACCCAGGTAGGGGTGGCATTAGAAGGCCTTAGGAGTATCAGCTTATCTGCTTCCCTCTAGACTGTAAGCTCATTGTGGGCAGGGAACAGGTCTACCAACTCTGTTGTAATGTATTCTCCCAAGCTCTTAGTACAGTGCTCTGCACACAGTAAGTGCTGAGTCACAACCATTGATTGATTGGTTCTTCACACTCATCTTCTGTCTCCCCTCTAGACTGTAAGCTCGTTGTGGGCAGGGGATGTGTCTCTTACTGTGTACTGTTCTCTCCAAAGCACTTAGCACAGTGCTCTGCATACACTAAACTCTCAATAAATACGATTGACTGATTGATTATTTATATTATTTGTCTGTCTCCCCCTCCAGACTGTAAATTCACGGTAAGCAGGGAACGTGTCTGCCAACTCCGTAGTATTACTCATTCAATTCATTCAACCGTATTTATTGAGCGCTTACTGTGTGCAGAGGATTGTACTAAGCACTTAGGAAGTACAAGTTGGCAATAATACAGAGTGTATTATACTCTGCATTGTGCATAATACAGGGCTCTGCATATAGCAAGCCCTCAATAACAAACAAATACCATTATTACCAAATACCCTTAAAAAATACCATTATTATTAATAAATAACATTGATTGACTGATTATATTAGTGGTCTGTCTCCTCCTCTAGACTGTAAGCTCACTGTGGGCAAGGAACACACCTACCAACTCTGTTGTACTGTTCAACCCCAAGCGCTTAGGACAGTGCTCTGTACACAGTAAGTGCTCAATAAATACCACTGACAGGTTGGTTGTTTCCCCCAGGTAGACTTCCTGCTGGCTACATGAAGCAGGATAATCAGGTAGGAAAAAACCAGAGCTTAGTCTTTCTTTGAAGATCACCTCGCCTGATTAACATTTCTCTCCTTTCTCTCTAGAGAAGCAGTGTGGGCTAGTGGTAAGAGCATGGGCCTGGGAGTCAGAGGAGCTGGGCTCTAATCCTGACTCTGCCACATGTCTGTTGTGTCACCTTGGGCAAGTTACTTCGCTTTTCCGGACCTCAGTTTTCTCATCCATAAAATGGGGATTCAATACCTGTTCTCCCTCCTAAAATAGCCTAAAAGCCCCATGTGGCACAGGAGCTGTGTCCAACCAGATTATCTTGTACTTGCACCTCTTTTGTGCCTCAGTTCCCCCATCTGTAAAATGGGGATCAAATCCTACTCCCTTCTACTTGAACAGTAAGCCCCATGTGGGACAGGGGCTGTGTCCGCCCTGATTAACTTGTATCTACCCCAGTACTTAGTACGGTGCTTGGCACATAGTAAGCACTTAAGTACCATTATTATTAGGAGGCATAAGTTGGAAAGTTCTGCATCTGGCTGTATTCTCTGGAATCAAACTAAAAGATCTCCCCTGCGGGCATCCACCAAACAAGAACTCTTCGCCATTGGCTTTAAAGCACTCAATCACCTTTCCCCTTCCTACCTCACCTGGCTACTCTCCTATTACAACCCAGCCCACAAACTTCGCTTTTCCAGTACTAACCTTCTCACTGTACCTCCATCTCATCTACCTTGCCACTGACCCCTCGCCCATGTCCTCTCTCTGGCCTCAAACACCCTTCCTCCTCAACTCTGACAATGACTCTCCCCCAGTTCAAAGCCTTATTGAAGGCCCATCTCCTCCCAGAGGCCTTCTCTGACTAAGCCCCCCCTTTCCTCTTTTCCCACTCCCTTCCGTGTCTCGAAGACTTGTTCCATTTGTTCATCCCCGCTTCCAGCCCTACAGCACTTACATCCATATCTGTTATATATGTATTTTGATTAATGTCTGTCTCTCCCTCTAGACTGTAAGCTTAGTGTGTGCAGAGAATGTGTTGGTTTATTCTTCTATTGTATTCTCCCAAGCACTTAGTACAGTACTCTGTACACAGTAAATGCTCAATAAATACAATTGAATGAATGAATGAATGCTTAGCTCCCCACAGGAAAGAGAGAGGAGTGGAAATGGAGGATGACAGTCAGCTCCAGATATAGCCCAGCTTTGGTTCTTTACCTGGCTAATGTCGCTGGTCCAGGCCGCCTTCTCCTGTCTGGACGAGGCCACAAGGATGACGGTGAAAGACGGAGAGTCTTTGGGCTCCACGACAATCTTAAAGTCCAGGTGGTCGATGTCTTGTCCCAACGCTTTAGCTTCACGGCAGAAAAAAAATGGCGGAATAAGGGTTTCTGTCCCAGTCCTCCCTCACCCCGTTCTTCTGGGAACGGAGTGGGCACAGGATTATAATAATTGTGGTATTTGTTAAGTGCTTATTATGTGCTAGGAACTGTACTAAGCACAGGAACTGGGGTGGATACAAGCAAATTGGGTTGGGTCCCTGTTCCACGTGGGGCTCACGGTCTCAATCCCCATTTTTCAGGCAAGGTAGCTGAGACCCAGAGAAGTGAAGCGACTTGCCCAAGGTCACAGAGCAGACAAGTGGTGGAGCTGGAATTAGAACTCGTGACCTTCTAACCCCCCCAGGCCCAGGCTCTATCCACCATACCATGAAGCTCCCAGTGCAGTGCCACCCAAAAGTGCCCACTGCCATTCCAAGTGGCATGAGCAGGGTGCCCAAACAGATGTTCCTACTGCTTCCCGGGGTCACCTGTCTCCCAGATTGAGTCTGTAAGGATGATGATGATGATGATGATGATGGTATTTGTTAAGCACTTCCTATGTGACTACTGTACTAAGCACTGGGGTGGATACAAGCAAATAGAGTTGGACACAGTCCTTGTCCCATGTCTCAGAGTCTTAAATCCCACTTTACAGATGAGGTCGCTGAAGCACACAGACAAGAGGCAGAGCCAGGATTAGAAACCAGGTCCTTCTGACTCCCAGGCCTGGGCTCTATCCACTAGGCCTTGCCTTAGAATTGCTACCTGCCAATGCCGTCTCTGCTCCTCAAGAGCCCTTTTGCCAACACGCCTATTTGTTGGGCAGGGCACAGCTCGGACTTGCCATACACCCCAGCCCCTTGACCTGAGGACCTTGGTGACACTCCCTACCACACTGGTAGCCAGCGGGAGGTAGGAGGCCATGCTCCTAGTCCAGATAGAGTGGACTGTAGTGATGATTGATTTATTTATCCCACTTATTAATTTATTTATTCCTTCATTATTGCTTCCTTTGCTCCCACGTTTTCCCTTGCATCCCATTTTATGTACAATTCCTGTGTCTGCCTATCTCCCTCATTCAATTGTAAGTTCCTAGTGGGTAGGGACCAGATCGTCTACTCTCACGGCATGCTCCATCACCTTGCCCCCTCCTGCCTCACCTCCCTTCTCTCCTTCTCCAGCCCAGCCCGCACCCTCCACTCCTCTGCCGCTAACCTCCTCACTGTGCCTCGTTCTTGTCCGTCCTGCTGTCGACCCCGGCCCACATCCTCCCCCTGGCCTGGAATGCCCTCCCTCCACACATCCGCCAAGCTAGCTCTCTTCCTCCCTTCAAAGCCCTACTGAGAGCTCGCCTCCTCCAAGAGTTCTTTCCAGACTGAGCCCCCTTTTCCCCTCCTCCTTCCCATCCCCCCTGCCCTACCTCCTTCCCCTCCCCACAGCACCTGCATATACGTTTGTACAGATTTATTACTCTATTTATTTTACTTGTACATATTTACTGTTCTATTTATTTTGTTAATGATGTGCATTTAGCTTTAATTCTATTTGTTCTGACGTCTTGACACCTGTCCACTTGTTTTGTTTTGTTGTCTGTCTCCCCCTTCTAGACTGTGAGCCCATTGTTGGGTAGGGACCGTCTCTATATGTTGCCAACTTGTACTTCCCAAGTGCTTAGTACAGTGCTCTGCACACAGTAAGCACTCAATAAATACGATTGAATGAATGAATGAATGCTCCCAAGAGCCCAGAATGGCATGCTGGGCATAGTAGACATCCTATCCAAATAGCAGGTGTCCAGTACAGTCAATACACGGTACTGGGAAGGGATCAAGAGCTAGACTGCTGAGAGTTGATAAGTAAGTTGGAGGCATCATCTGTAAGCTCCAGCGCTTAGGACAGTGCTTGGCACATAGTAAGCACTTAACAAATATCATAATTATTAAGCTCATTATAGGCAGAGAACGTGACCACTAATTCTCTAGTATTCTACTCTCCCAATCACGTAGAACAATGCTCTGCACTTAGTAAGTGCTCAATAAATACCATAGATTGATGGATTGATTCCAGGAGTCTGGCCAGGAAGGGAGCAGGGGGCTGGGGCAAGAGCTGGAGGGAACCATGGGGTCGAGAGGGGGAATCATTGAAAATGAGGGAGACTTGATTCCCTTTGCTCTTTCCCACAGCCCCACAGCACTTATGTACAGCACTTATGAACAAACCTGTAATTTTATTTATTTGTGTTGATGTCTGTCTCCCCCTCCTTCTAGACTGTAAGCTCACTGTGGGCAGGGAATGTCACCGTTTATTGTTGTATTGTACTTTCCCAAGTGCTTAGAACAGTGCTCTGCACACATTAAGTGCTCAATAAATAGGGTTGAATGAATGAATGAACTTAAGGCAGAAGGGGAGAAGGCTTTAGAGTGTAAGAAGTTGAAGGCAGCAGTGGGGGAAGGGAAGAGAGTAGGAGAACCGTGTGCTAGGGGAAAGGTAGGAGAGGGGATAGAAGGAGGTGACTTAATACAGCAGGTGGGAGATCTCTTGGGGTTCAGCTGGGAAGCCATAGTTGAGAGGTGAGGGGAAAAGGGGAAGATTCTTGGAAGTCCATGACTGATGGCTTTGATTTTTCCAACAAAGCACTTGGTGAGGTCATTGGGGATTGGGCAGGGAGGACTGTACAATTTAGACAGGAAACTTGTTGTGGGTAGGGAATGTATCTGTTATATTGTTATATTCTACTCTCCCAAGCACTTAGTACAGTGCTCTGTACACAGTAAGCACTCAATAAATATGATTGACTGACTGATTGGGACCTTCAAAGGGCAGTTGTCTGTTTGGAAGAGCGGGGAGGAATTTTGGGTACATGAGGAACAGTAGAATGGTCAACCAGAAAACAGAGAGGAGTTCAAGCATCAGAGAAGTAGCATGGAGTACTGGGTAGAGTGTGGGCCAGGGAGTCAGAAGTTCATGGGTTCTAATCCTGGCTCTGCCACTTGTCTGCTGTGTGACCTTGGGCAAGTCACTTCATTTTTCTGTGCCTCAGTTACCTCATCTGTAAAATGGGGATCGAGACTGTGCGCTCCACGTGGGACAGGGACTATATCTGACCAGATTGGCTTGTATTGACCCCAGTGCTTAGTACAGTGACTGGCACAGAGGAAGCACTTAACAAATGCCATAATTATTATTAGTGTGAGTTTATTCTGGGAGAAGTTAGTCCAGTAACTGGATTATCCACCAGCTGCTTTCAGTCTCCCAAAGTTTGCCAAATTCTGATGGTTTTTCCAGGATCTTCCTGTTCCTCTCTTCATCCAGATGACCACCGCCCTGCTCCAGACGCTTGTTATGTCCCAGTGTGACTACTTACTGGTCTCTTCCCAACATTTCCAGGATCCCCCACTTTCTCTCCATCCAAATGGCCACCATCCTGCTCCAGGCGCTTGTCCTATCCCATTCATTCAATTGTACTTATTGAGTGCTTAACCCAGTTTGACTATTTACTGGTCTTCCCCATGACCAGTCTCTCCCAGCTCCAGTCTCTGCTGCCCAAATCCTTTTTCTAAGGGAATCATTTCCCCGGCCCCCTCAAACCTCCAGTGGTTACCCAAACATCTCCACATCATGCAGAAACTCCTGACCATTAGCTTCAAGGCACTCCATGAGCTCTCTCCTACCTGGGGATCCATGGCCCAAAGTCACACAGCAGGTAAGCGGTGGAGCTGGGATTAGAATGTAGGTCCTCTGACCCCCCAGGACCGAGCTCTTTCCACTAGGCGACGCTGCTTCTCTAAGAACACAGCTCTACTCACAACCTCCCATCACACTTATGTACATATCTTCCATACCCCAATACAAAGCCCTAATTCATGTGCATACCCATTTTTCCTTCTTACCCCAATCCAAAATTTAGGATAGTGTCTGACTATCCCACTAGACAGTAAGATCACTGTGGGCAGGGAATGTGTCTACCAGCTCTGAAGCAGCGTGGCTCAGTGGAAAGAGCATGGACTTTGGAGTCAGAGGTCATGGGTTCAAATCCCAGCTCTGCCAATTGTCAGCTGTGTGACTTTGGGCAAGTCACTTAACTTCTCTGTGCCTCAGTTACCTCATCTGTAAAATGGGATTAAAACTGTGAGCCCCTGTGGGGCAACCTGATCACCTTGTAAGCTCCCCAGCACTTAGAACAGTGCTTTGCACATAGTAAGTGCTTAATAAATGCCATTATTATTATTATTATTGTACTCTACCAAGTGCTTAGTACAGTACTCTGCATATGGTAAGTGCTCAACAAATAAATAGCACTGATCTGTTACTCTCCCTAGCACTCCCTAGAGGGTGTTCAATAAATACTACCGATCAATTGATTTGGCAGCACAGGGAATGGGAGAAATGGATCGACCTCTGGAATGGATAGGGGAGAGGAAGGAGAGCTAAAAGTTTTCCAAAGGCCTGGGACGTGAGACAGTTGGGTAAAACTCAGAACCTTCCTTCCCTCCCGCCAACACAGTGTTCTGACCACATCCTTTTACAGGGCACCCATTTCCCGGCTCAAGCTTATTCATTCATTCATTCAATCATATTTATTGAGTGCTTACTGTGTGCAGAGCACTGTACTAAGCGCTTGGGAAGTACAAGTTGGCAACGTATAGAGACAGTCCCTACCCAACAACGGGCTCACAGTCTAGAGGGGGGAGACAGATAACAAAACAAAACATGTGGACAGGTGTCAAGTCACCAGAATAAATAGAAGTAAAGCTAGATGCACATCATTAACAAAATCAATAGAATAGTAAATCTGTACAAGTAAAATAAATAGAGTAATAAATCTGTACAAACATACATACACACCAGTCACCTTGAAAGACATGTGTGGAATTATGTCACTCTAGAACATCTAGATGCTACTAGTCCCAGAATGCAATGGGACTGAGACAGGCCAAACAGGCTCCGGCCCAGGCATATCAAAGTCAATCGTATGTATTGAGCACTTATTGTGTGTACAGCACTGTACTAAGTGTTTGGGAGAATACAATATAATCAAATAACAGACATATTCCCTGCCCACAACGAGCCTACAGTCTAAAGGAGGTGACAGACATAAATATAAATAAAAAAATTAGTGATATCTGTATAAGTGCTGTGTGGCTGGAAGGTGCCTGAGTTTGTTAATTAAGGCTATCCCATCTCTGGGGCATTTTTGCATTCTCCTAAAATGACCAAGGTCAGTCCGAGGAAACCTGGCTTGCCCTCGCAAACCTGGGTTCTCCCATTCCCTTCTGTGTCACCGTGACTTGCTCCCTTTTTTCATCCCCTCTCCCAGCCCCACAGCACTTAAATACATACTTGTAATTTGTTTATTTATTTAATGTCTTCCTCTCCCTCTAGACTATAACCTCATTGTGGGCAGGGGATATGTTTGTTATATTGTTATATTTTACCCTCCCAAGCACTTAGTATAGTGCTCTACACTCAGTAAGTGCTCAATAGATACGATTGACTGGTCAGCCAACCTACGGTGCATCTGGGAAGCCATTTTGGATCTGCTCTCTAGATGTTGGGGGGTGTTTTGAGAAATCAAATGATTTACTCCCAATCTGCGGACAGGTACAACCCACTTTGTAGGGTTTTTACAAAGTTTAAAAAAATTTTAATGGTATTTGTTAAGCACTTACTATGTCAGTTGATAATATTTATTGAGCCCTTATTGTTTACGGATCACTATACTTTGCACTTGGGAGAGTATAATATAACAATAAACAGACACATCTCCTGCCCACAATTAGCTTACAGTCTGTGACAGGTATTGTACTAAACCATGGAGTAGATACAGGCAAATTGGGTAAAGTCTTCATCCCCATTTTACAGATAATAATCTGTAAACTGTAAACTGTAAATCTGTAATCTGTAAACTTTCTAGACTGTGAGCCCATTGTTGGGTAGAGACCGTCTCTATATGTTGCCAAGTTGTACTTCCCAAGTGCTTAGTACAGTGCTCTGCACACAGTAAGCGCTCAATAAATATGATTGAATGAATAATAATGATGGTATTTGTTAAGCACTTACTATGTGCCAAGCACTGTTCTAAGCACTGGGATAGATACAAGATTGTCAGGTTGTCCCACGGTCTTAATCCTCATTTTACAGATGAGGTAACTGAGGTACAGAGAAGTGAAGTGACTTGCTCAAAGTCACACAGCTGACAATGAGGCAACTGAGGCCCAGAGAAGTGAAGTGACTTACCCAACTCCATGACTTACCCAAGATTACACGGCAGACGAGTGGAGAAGCTGGTATTAGAACACAGGTCATCTGACTCCAAAGCCTGTGCTCTACCCACTAGGCCTCGCTGCTTCTCAAGTTGTCAGTATGGATCCAGGACCCTGCCATGCTTCTGTGGTATTATAGAGCCCAGCCCACATCCCAGATCCTCCTCTAGACAGGGGATCCACACTGTGTCCCTAGTCCTCACTCTCGGCTTCAAGGCTCTCCATCACCTTGCCCCCTCCTACCTCACCTCCCTTCTCTCCTTCTACAGCCCAGCCCACACTCTCCGCTCCTCTGCCACTAATCTCCTCACTGTATCTCGTTCTCGTCTATCCCGCCGTCGATCCGGGCCCACATCCTTCCTCTGGCCTGGAATGCCCTCCCTCCACATATCCGCCAAACTAGCTCTCTCCCTCCCTTCAAAGCCTTACTGAGAGCTCACCTCTTTCAGGAGGCCTTCCCAGACTGAGCCCCCCCTTTTTCCTCTCCAGTGCCTGGAATATAGTATGCACGTAACAAATACCAAAAAAAAAAAATCCGACACAGCCCCCCTCTAAAATGTAAGCTCATTGTGGGCAGTGGTTCAGTTATATTGTTATTTTGTACTCTCCCAAGCACTTAGTACAATGCTTTGTGCACAGTAAGCGCTAGATAAACATGATTGATTTATTGATTCACCCTCATACGGTTCAGAGAATAAGGGGAAGGCCTTGGGTTTTTGTTCTGTCAGGAGACTTGGAGGGAAGGGGAAGAGGCAGGGGATCTTCATTGCTGTGCTGGGGCTTTGGGGTGAGGAGGGGCATTATGTGTAAACTCTCCCCTCTCTTTCTTCTTCTCCTCCAACCTCAGGAATTATCACTTGGGGTGGGAGCAAGATCCTGAGATTATCCATGTGCCTGTTTATTGTTCTATTACATTCTCCCAAGTGCTTAGTACAGTGCTTTGCACACAGTAAGTGCTCAATAAATACAACTGACTGAATGAATGAACAATTGAATAAATCCAATGGACACTCTCAAATGGAAAGAGTCATGAGGCCCCAAATCAGAGGACTGGGATTCTAATCAATCCATCAATCAATGACATTTATTGAGCACTTACTATGTGCAGAACACTTGGGAGAGCCAACAGAATTAGCAGTCACGCTCCATGCCCATAATGAGCTTACAGTCTAGTTCTGTGTGACCCAGGCAATTTTCTTAAACTCTCTAGGTCCCTATTTCCTCATGAAGGAAATTGGAGAGAAAAGCGTCTGTCCTCGATCCCTGAGGAGATATGGTGGGGGGTTCCAGAGGGATCATGCATTATGCAGGACACTTTTTTGGCACGTTATAGTGGGGTTCTCATTTCAACTGAGAAGCAGTATGGTCTAGTGGCTAGGCCATGGGCCTGGGAGTCAGAGGACCTGAATTCTAATCCCAGCTCTGCCACTTGTCTGCTGTGTGACCTTGGGCAAGTTTCTTCACTTTTCTGTGGCTCTGTTGCCTCCTCTGTAAAATGGGGATTAAGACTTTTAGCCCCATGTGGGACATGGACTGAGTCCAAACTGAGTAAACTTGTATCTACTTAAGAGCTTAGTACAGTGGCTGGCACATAGTAAGCATTTAACAAATACTATTAAACATCCGCCCCTCCCCCCCACCGAAACTGACCAATCTCTAACCCCAACTCTGCTGCCAGACTGCTGGGTGACCTTGGACAAGTCATTGGAAAAGACAAGAGTCATTGGACAAGACAAGAGAAGCAGCATGGCTCAGAGGAAAGAGCATGGGCTTGGAAGTCAGTGGTCATGGGTTCAAATTCCGGCTCTGCCAGTTGTCAGCTGTGTGATTTTGGGCAAGTCACTTAACTTCTCTGTACCTCAGTTACCTCATCTGTAAAATGGGGATTGAGTGTGAGCCCCCCGTGGGACAACCTGATCACTTTGTAGCCTCTCCAGCGCTTAGAACAGTGCTTTGCACATAGTAAGCACTTAATAAATGCCATTATTATTATTATTATTATTATTATTTAGCTTCTCTTGGTGCTTCAGTTTCCTCATCTCCAAAATGGGGATCTGTTCTCCATACCTCTTGGAGTGAGAGTCCTGAGCGGGGACAAGGGACTATATTTGGTCCGATTAACTTCAATTTAACCCAGTGTTTGGCAAAGTGCTGGGCTTACAGTAATAAACGCTATCATAGTTATTCCTATTCCACTGTATTTTGAAGGGGAGTCAGGAAGATGTGGGTAGGGAGTCACACTGTCCTAAGAAGGGAAGGAAGCTTGTTCTCCTTGATCAAAGTCCCTCAAGGAGGAATTTTGGTGCCCTTCGCTAGGTGGGAGAAGCAAGGAGATGTAGACAATAACTTTTTTTATGGTATTTGTTAATTGCTTAGTATGTGCCAGGCATTGAACCTAGCCCTGGAGTAAATGCAAGCTAATCAGGTTGGACCCAGTCTATGTACAACAGAGGGCTCATGGTCTTAATCCCCTTATTACAGATGAGATAACTGAGACACAGAGAAGTTCATTATCTTGTCCAAGGTCACCCAGCAGACATGTGGGAGAGCTGGGATTAGAACTCGGGTCCTTCTGTCTTCCAGGTCTGTGCTCTATTCACTAGGCCACGCTGCTTCTCTTCACAGTTTCTTCAAAGGATGCCAACCAGAATGGATGGAAACAATTTTCATTCAGCTGGAAATAAATCACTTGTTGTGGGCGGGATACTTGCCTACCAACTCTGTTATAGTGTCCTCTCCCAAATGCTTATACAGAGCTCTGCCCACAGTAAGCGCTCAATAAATACAACTGATTGATTGATTGATTGACCTTCCCCAGGGACTTCATGCTTCTCGGAGAAGGAATTGGGCGTCCACCACGTCTGGGCTACGAGCAGTTGTCCTGTCCCATCTCTTCCCTCCGTCTACCTGTCAAAAAAGTTTCCCAGTCCCAGGAGTCCAAGAGTGCCCCACCCTATTTGAGGCCCACAGGGAGTTGGGGTTCAGCAAGGGTCCCCCCACACTCACTTTCCTCGTCTGTGTTCTCCGGATCTTCCATTAAGGTGCAGTCGATCAAGGATATCACACCATTCTGAAAAACAGATCCCGGTGAGGAAATGAATCCCTGTTTTGTTTTGGTTTTTCTGGGTGGAGGAGGGCAGAGACATGGAAATATCATCTCCATTGCGGACAAGGCCTAGTTCACATTAGACCACTAGCGACAGCACCCTTTGACCCCCAGTAGTGCAGTCGCCCCCGTGGTCTGTCTGACTTAGGACTCTGTCTCTGGCTTGGCAGAACCATCCTCCATCCTTGTTAATGAGTCAGTCAATCAATCAGTAGTATTTATCAAGGGCGTACTGTATGCAGACCACTGTACTGAGTGCTTGAGCACTGTACTAAGCACTTGAACAGTGTACTAAGTGCCTGAATGCTGCTCTAAGCACTTTGTTAGGGAAGGACTACCCACCATTCCTATCTCTCTCCTCTCAATCGATCAGGTAATCACTGGTATTTATTGAGGGCTTACTATGTAGAGAGCACTGTACTCAATTTTGGAGAGAGTACAACATAAGAGAATGAACAGACATGCCCCCTGCCCACAGCGTGCCCTTCAGGGATTCATCGAAGACTCCAGCCCCATCTGGGGTCAGCCCCATCTGGGGTCAGCCCCATGGCCCACCCATCCCAAGGCTCTCTCTCCCAGACAGGGATATCATGATACTTGAAAGAACCATGGGAAAATTGCCATCCTGGACACCCACTCATGGTTAGGGCCAGACCAACTGACTCCCTAACTCTCTTCTCTACATCCCTCAGTCAGAAAAAACTGAATAATAATGCTCCATCCTTGTTTCATCATGAATAAACTCAGAAGACAGGCTGCGGTCTTGTGTCATCCTTTGAGATTTCCTGAAAAACCACAACTCCGCCGGTGGTCCATTACTGAAAGAGGAAGTAACTGGCTAATGGAAATTGGGTAGCAGCTTCCATAGGCGTTGGGAGTTCTGATAGGTAGAAAATGGATAATCAGATTTTGGAAAATTACTCGCATCCCCATACAACTAATCCGGCAATTTGAGGTTAAATGAACGCACCCAGGAGATTTCCCGAAGCTGTCCACTCTAACCAGCTGGCCCTCTGCCGTATTTACACCCAAAAACGTCGAGAAAGGCAAGGATCCACTTCTCTGGGGTTCCTGCTCAATTAGGGAAGACTTCTCTGACTCCGTGGCTAAGGTCAGGGATGGGATTGGAGAATGTGTCGGGCGGCAAGTCGATGTCAAATTAAACATTCTACCAGCACTGTAAGACTGCAAGTTCGTTGTGGGCAGGGAATGTATCTGATTATTTTGCTATATTGCCTTCTCTCAAGCGCTTAGTAGTGTGCTTTGCACCCAGTAAGCACTCAATAAATGCTATTGACTGACTGACTAACTGATTGACTGAAAGCAGACCTTGTGTCTTGCAGTTTCCATTGAAATTGGCAGGAAAGAAGAGATGTTTCTTAGCTGACCTTGGTTAAAGTTCTTTCTGGTTAAAGAGGGTTCTTAGGGTGCCCTTTCCAGCTGGTAAACTGTTTGAGCAAAAAGAAGCAGCCATGTGCCTGTGGGGGAGTGATGGAGATCTGAGGGAATCTGAGGTCTAAGAAGCAATGTGGATGGAGCCCAAGTCTGGGAGTCAGAAGGACCTGGGTTCTAGTCTCAGCTCCACCATTTGTCTGCTGTGCGACCTTGGGCAAGTCACTTCTTCTTCTCTGTGTTTCAGTTCCCTTATCTGTAAAATGGGGATTAAGACTGTGAGCCCTATGTGGGACAGGGACTATGTCCAACCTGACTAGCGTAAATCTATCCCAGTGCTTGGTACAGTGCCTGGCACAGAGTAAGTGCTTAACAGGTACCATAAAAAAACAAAAAACAAATAAACCAAAAAAGGCCCAGTCAGGCCTGGTCCACCCCAATCTCAGCCAGGGACCAGCCCTACTGTCCCTAGTCCCAATGAACACAGAGTGGCCAGCCCAGACTGTAGGCCCTGGGAGGGTGGCTACTGCCCACCTATGGATGTGCCACACCTGATAGAGTCCCGTTTTCCTCTCGCCTCTTTCTTGGATCACTATACTGAAGAGGACAAGGGACAAGGGGCCAGTTGGATGGTTATCTGCTGCTGGCCTGATATGGGTCTGTGAACTTGAGACCCTAGTTGGCCTGTGTCACTACCCTCTCTTGGAGGGCCCGCTGACTTAAGGGACCTTGGCAGCAGACAAGATGGAAGGGAGTAAGGATGAGGGTGGTAGGAGCGACTGCTTCTCCACCAATCAGAGCAGAAGGTCCAGGCCCAGCGCCTTTCCCTGCCCCATTTCTGGCTCTGCTCTAGATCTCTCAGGAGGCCAGATACCTAGTTTAAGCCACACACCCCCCCACGATAGCTAACTAGACTTAAAAGGAGGCAGTGAGGTCTAAGTGGCAAGGACCCACCTTCTGGGAATTGAGAGATTCAGGGACTAGTCCCAGCCCTGCCACTTGTCTGCTAGGTGACCTTGGGCAAGCACTTAAACTTCTCTCTCGTCTGTTTTCTCAGCCATTTCTCTTGTTTGCTCTTCAGTCAAGTGGGGTCATGAGACCTGCCTTTCTCGACTTCACAGGGATGTTGCGGGGACAGGAATGAGAGAAGTCATGTGAAAGCGTTTCGGGGAATAAAGACTGTTTAAAAAAACCAAGACTTTTTTAATGGTATCTGTTAAACACTTACTTTGTGGCAGCCCCCAAGTGCTGGGGCAGATACAAGTTAATCAGGTTGGACCCAGTCCCTGCCCTACATGGGGCTCCTATTCTAACTCAGAGGGAGGGGGATTTAATCCCCGATTTACAGATGAAGCTGAGGCCAACAGAAGTCCATCAATTTGCCCGAGGTCACACAGAGGACAGGTGGCAGAGCTGGGATTAGAACCCCGGTCCTTTGATTCCCAGGCCTGGGCTCTTTCCACTAGGCCTTGCTACTTTCCATTATTTACTCCACATTTTATTATTAAGAAGAACTGCACTGGGCCAAAAGCTATGGAGATACCAGATTCATGTCAGGGTGATGGTGGAGTAAAGGGGGTTTCCCTTTTGGGTTGGGGTGGACGGGGTAGGGGGGTCTTCTTTGAGTGGATAGGTGTCTTTGCAGCAGGAATTTGTTTCTCAGAGCCATGCGGTCCCTTGAAAAAAAACAATTAATCAATCGATGGTATTTATTGAGCGCTTACTCTGTGCCAAACACTGTACTAAACACTTGGGAGAGTACAATAAAAGCCTCAAGCCTCGGGGCATAAAAGAAATTACTCCTGCCTCCTGCAAACCACTCCCGGAAACAATTCTAAATAATTCCCAACTGCACTTTCAGGGAGCAGAGTGGAGAGGGGGACCCAGAGAGAGAGGAGATTATCTGTTTATTGATAACAACAAGGGTGAACTCACTGTGAGCACAGAATGTGTCTACCAACTCTGTTGTACTGTACTCTCCCATGCATTACAGTGCCCTGCCCCAAACAGGTACTCAATAAATACCACTGATAATGATGAACGAGAATCCAAAGCCCTTCAAGGCCCTTCCTGGGTGTGGATTCAGCTGTTGAGTGGACCAATGCGTGGCCACCAATCAACATGCCCAGACCCGGCAGGCCCCGAAACAATGACTCTGAGAGGTCTACTCTGCTGTGCAGTAGAACCCTCCTCCCTCCCACTCCCCTTGGCTTCCGGTGATTGGGTCTCTCCTTCCTGTTCCCACCTCCTTGCTGTCGCCCTAGTTCTGTCCACCATCCTGCCAGGCCCCCACCCTCTGGGGGTTGGTGTCCACACTGCAAGGTTCCAATGGCATCCATCCCCGACTCCCATAGACACAGTGGACACCCCTCACTCCCTTGACCCAAAACAACCACTCTCTGAGGAGAGCAGAGCCAGCCTGGGGCAAAGGAAGTGACCAGAGGCTGAGACCAGGAGTAATACTATCAGCAACAACGAGACACTTGCTTCTGTCTCCCCATTCCCCAGGATCTCCTGGGGATGATGCTCTTCTCTCCTCCCTGCCTTGTCCCCCTACATTCTCCTCACAGTATCTCCTGGGGATGGCTCCCTCCTCTCCTCCCTGCCCCCTCCCCCTGACCATCCTTCTCTACAGTGTCTCCTGGGAATGACCCCCTCCTCTCCTCCTTGTCCACATTCTCCCCAGCAGGGTCTCCTGGGAACAGCCCCCTCCTTTCGTGCCCACCCCACTACATTCTCCCCAGTAGTGTCTCCTGGAGACAGCCCTCTCCTCTCCGCATCACCACAGCACATTTTCCTCAACAGTGTCTCTTGGGGACAGCCCTCTCCTCTCCTCCCTGCTCCCCTGAACATTCTCCTCAGCAGGGTCTCCTGCGGATGACACCTTCATCTCTTCCCTGTCCCCCCGACATTCTTCTCACAGTATCTCCTGGGGACATCCCCCTCCTCTCCTCACCGCCCCCTCCACATTCCCCCGAGAAGAGCCTCCCGGGGACAACACCAGACAACACCTGTCTTCCGTTCCCTCCAACATTCTCCTCACAGTATCTCCTGGGGATGGCCCCTTTCTCCCCTCCCTGCCTCCCCATGTTCTCCCAGCAGCATCTCCTGGGGACAGTCCTCTCCTCTTCTCTGCATCCCCTGTCCGGCCTCACCTTTGTTAAATGCAGCTTGCCCCCAGATCCTCGGGTACAGATGATTAAGTGCTTGGAGAAGAGGAAGCACTGACGTTCCCCCTCTTTCTTCAGGGACAGAGAGCCCAGGCGGCCCCTGGTGATCTTCCCTTTCTCCGACATGGGTACCTGGATGAGGGAACCTGTCAGAGCCAGAGAGGAAGAACAGTCCAACTGTGGGTGTCCTCTCCAAGCCTGGGGCTAGTCAGTTCTTAGAACCGCCAGGCCTGGGAGAGGCCAGAGCAGCAGGAAATGGTCACCTCAGCCATGAAAGAGCAGACCTTAATCGGAACACATGATGCTAGCCTGCAGGAGTTACCTTTTTCCTCAGTAATATTGTGTCCAATAGTAGGATCTTAGAAAAACAATGTGGCTTATTGGATAGAGCATGGGCTTGGGAAACAGAAGGATTTGGGTTCTGATCCCAGTTCTGCCACATGTCTGTTGTATGACCTTGAACATGTCACTTCACTTCCCTGGGCCTCAGTTACCTCATCTGTAAAATGGGGATTAAAACTGTGAGCCCCATGTGGGACAGAGACCGTGGCCAACCTGATTAACTTGTACCTACTGCAGTGCTTAGAACAGTGCTTGGCACAAAGTAAGCGCTTAACAAGTACCATAATGATCATTATTATTAGTATGTCAAGAAATTAAATACCAATAATGAAAACCTCTGTCTTGTGATTTGACACAATTTCATCTCTGGCACTAAAGCTGAATGCTGTTGATATCTCTTCACAGGTTCCACTCAGGAAAATTGCCTAGAAGAACATCTTTATTAATGGGTTCTGCTTTTAAGAACTTTTTAAAGTCAGATATTCCTTATATTCCTTAGACCAGTCTTAGAGCATATACTGTACAACATACTCCTCTCCCTCTAGAACGTAAGCCCGTTATGGGGCGGGAATGTGTCTGTTAATTCTGTTGTATTGCCCTCTCCCATAAGCTTAGTACAGTGCTCCGCACATAGTAGGTGCTCAATAAATGCCATTGATTGATTGATTGATGATGATGACAATGTCATTAGGCCACCATCAAGTGCTTAGTACAGTTCTTTGCACACAGTAAGAGCTCAATAAATATGATTGAATAGATTTTGCAGAATGCCACTATGAGTAGGCTGGAATCTACATGTTTTTCTGGGTCGGCCCCTCCAGGCTGTCTGCCAGATTTTGTGTTCCCCTCCCAGTTCTGGGGGGCACTCAGACCCTGTGTCCAACCATGGAACACAGCACTAAAAATGGAAATCATGGACAGAAAATCCTCCTGGATCCAATCTGAACCAGACAGGGGCCAGACCAGCCGAATACGGGATGGCCTATTGCAAAACCAGACAATTGGTCAGTAGGAAGTCATGGAATCTCCCTGCATCAGGAGATTCCTGTGGTCAGTCCCATGGCCCTTCCAGCTTGGGACTCTGTCTCCAACGTCCTCAACAGAGGATGAAGGATGGGAATTAGGGGATGGGTGAGAAGGGATGGAGAATAGGTGTTGAAGGATGGGGGGGTGGGAAATGGGTTTTTAAAATTCTATTTAAGAGCTTACTATGTGGCAGACACTGTAATAAATACTGGAGTGGATACAAAATAATCAGGATGGACACAATACTTGTCCTACATAGGACTCACAGTATAAATCTCCAGTAGCAGCATGGCCTAGTGGATAGAGCTCAATTCTGGGAATCAAGAGGACCTGGGTTCTAGTCCCTGCTCTGCTACTTGACTGCTGTTTGACCTTGGGCAAATTACTTCACTTCTCTGGGCCTCAGTGATCTCATCTATAAAATGGGGATTGAGACTGTGAGCTCAATGTAGGACAGGGACTGTGTCCAACCTGATTACCTTGTATCTACCCCAGTGCTTAGAACAGTGTCTGGCACATAGTAAGTGCTTAACAAATACCATAAAAAATATCATTTTACTGATGAGGGAACTGAGTCCCAGAGAAGTGAAGTGACTTGCCCAGGGTCACACAGCAGACAAGTGACAGAGCTGGGACTAGAACCCAGGTTCTTCTTACTCCCAGGCCCATCCTCTTTCCACTGGGCCATGCTGCTCTCACGAGACGGGATGGGAGTTCAGGGATGGGACTGGGGATGAGGATGGAAAAATAGGGGATGAGGGTGGGGGTTAGAGGGTGGGGAGTGAGGGGTGGGGGATGGGGTTGGAGGAAGGGGATAGGGATGGGGCGAGGAGAAGGACGGGGAACTGGATGCCCATTTTCCAACCCCTCCTTCAAGCCTCTCTGGTTGAGTTTCCCATTTTGAAGGACGAGGTCCGAGGACACGTGGCCCCAGCCCTGTTCGCAGGGGATGAGTTCCTTCCCTAGCGGTAAAGACAAAGGTGAGAAAGGGGCTGCCCGAGCCGGATGAATTCGCGGGACGTGGGGGTAAACCAAGCTGGAGGCCCAATCCTTTGCACCCAAGGGGACCTAGGGCTGTCTCCCAGGAGTCTTCCCATCCCATGGGAGGACAGAGCTGTACCTTGTCGAACAAATGTCTGGCTGGTGTCCAGGAGGATCTCGCAGCCTTCGATGATCATCCGTTCAATGGCCAGGTTTTTCCGGATGTTTTCCGTCTCGCTCACCTCGTCGTGCATTATCCTTGGGGAAACATGGGAGGCTTCGTGAGGGGGTGGGGGCGGGGGAATCCCCTCACTGGGGAGTGCAGGCCAGTGGTTGCAGGGAGGGGTGGAGGGAATGGGGTACAAAGAGGTTCCCGACGGATTCTCAATCAGGATCGGGGGCTGAGGGGGAAGGCAGTTGATGACATAATTGCTCCTCTTCTTCTAAAACTTTTCAGGTTAGGCTGTTGTTCCCCAAGAGTGGATGAAAGAGAGCTGTCCCGTGTGCTTGGTTGTCCTGGTCACCATGGATCATGCTGGGGAGGGACAGATAGTTTGACACCTCCAACTGTCCCCTCTCCATCCCTGAATTTCCTTCTGGACCCCCCACCACCACCGCCCCCACGCTTTTTAATGGTTTCAATAAAGTGCTCATTATGTGCGTGGCCCTGTACTAATTGCTGGGGTAGATACAAACTAATCAGGTTGGACATAGTCCATGTTCCATTTAGGGCTCATGGTCTTAATAATAATAACATTGTAAGCTCATTGTGGGCAGTGAATGTGTCTGTTTATTCTTATATTGTACTCTCTTAAGTGCTTTGTACAATGCTGAGTAAGTGCTCAATAAATATGATTGAATGAATGAATGAATGAATGAATGAATGAAAGCACTTACTATGTGCCAAGCACTGCACTAAGTGCTGGGGTAGATACAAGTCTTCACATGGGGCTCACAGTCTATGTAGAGGGAGAAGGATTGAATTCACATTTTACAGGTGAGGGAACTGAGGCCCAGAGGAGTGAAGTGATTTGCCCGAGGTCACACAGCAGACAAGTGGCGGAGTCGGGATTAGAACCCAGGTCTTTTGACTCCTAGGCCAGTGCTCTTTCCACTAGGCCACGCAGACCTGGAGTGAATGGGGTTGGGAGCCCAGCCCCAACAGCTGGGAGGGGGAAAAATAGTCTTTCCCCCACAGCTGGAAACTTGGATAAAGGGGGGACACTGGCCCCATCGCCCCACAACTGAGTCTGAGGATTTGGTGCAGTGTCTGCTGCAGAGAGAAGGAGAGAGTGGGCCGGGAATCCTGAGTCTGAAGGCTTCCCGGTGGGCCAGATTTCTGCCCCAAAACTAGGGCCAGAAATGTGTCTTTTATATTGTTTTATCATATTCTCCCAAGTGCTTAGTACAGTGCTCTACACACAGTAACCGCTCAATAAATACCATTGACTGACAGAGTGACAGAAGAGGGCCCACCTCTCTGAGGACCCTGGGAGGGGAGACAGGGCCAGGGCTGGGGATTCAGGGACCCCTCTAGGTTGTAAGCTTGCTGTGGGATGCAAACAGTTCTGCTAATTCTATTGTATTGTTCTCACCCAAGCGCTTCATACAGTGTCTTGCACACAGTAAGCGGTCAATCAATACAATTAATTGATTATTTCTATTAATGCCTGTCTCACCCTCTAGACTATAAGCTCTCTGTGTGCAGGGACTGTGTCTGTTACATTGCTCTATTGTACTTTCCAAGTGCTTAGTACAGTGCCCTGCACACAGTAAGCTCTCCATTTATATGATCATTTATATTAATTTCTGCCCTGCCCGAATGTGCCTGTTATATTGTACTCTCCAAGCGCTTAGTATAGTCCTCTGCACACAGTAAGTGCTCAGTAAATACCACTGATTGATTGAGTGATTGATGGAAGCTACCTCACCGCCCCCGCCCACCAGCCCTTCGCAGTGGACAGCCGCAGTTCCCCCACCTGGCGGCGCCCTTTACCCACGATTTTACGCTATCAGCGCAGCGCTCAAATTTCAGAATTATTCCGGAGATGGAGGCACCATCGCACACGGGTTTCTTTGCACGAATTGCGGAGAAAAAAAAACCCAAAACGAAAAAAAAACCCACCTCAGCTTTCCGGGAAACTTCCCAGGGCTGAGGCCTCATGCTTAAGAGGGACAACGGTAAGACTGGAGAGGATGGCCTAGCTACGAGACAGGAGTCCAGGGTCCTAACCCTGAGTCTGCCATCTGCCTGCTGTGTGACCTTGGGTGAGTCACCTAATATCTCTGAGCCTCAGTTTCCTTATCTGTAAAATGGGGATTAAATATCTGTTCTTCCTCCCCCTTAGGTTTTGAAGTCCATGCGAGGTAGGGACTGTGTCCCATCTGACTATCTCATATAGGCCCCAGCACTTAGTACAGTGCTTAGCACATAATAATCACTAAACTATCTCCCCCTCTAAACTGTAAAGTCGTTGTGGGCAGAGAACATGTCTGCTAATTCTGTTGTACTGCCTTTCTCAAGCACTTAATACAGTGCTCTGCACATAGTAAGGGCTCAATAAATAAAATTGATTGATCCAAGTAACAAGTATGATTGAATGAATGAATGAAGTGCCACAGTTCATTCATTCATTCATTCATAGCGTTTACTATGTGCAGAGCACTGAACTAAGCACTTGGGAAAGGACAATACAACAATAAACAGTGACATTCCCTGCCCACAGCGAGCTCAGAGTCTCATTATTATTAAAGCAGCATGGCCAAGTTGAAGACCAGTGGCCTGGCAGAGGATCTGGGTTCTAATTCCAACCCTGCCACTTGCATGCTTCTCTGGACCCCAGTTCTCTCTTCTACAAAATGGGGATTCAATGCCTGTTGCCTGTTCTCCCTCCTACTTAGAATGTGTGCCCCATGAAGGACCTGATTATCTTGTAGCTTCCTCAATGCTTGGCACATACTAAACACTTAACAAAAACTACAATTATTAGAGCACAAGCTTGGGAGTCAGAAGGACCTGGGTTCTATTTCCAGCTCCACCACTTGTCTGCTGTGTGACCTTGGAAGAGTCACTTAACTTGTCCTTTGCTCAGTTACCTCATCCATAAAATAGGGATTAAGACTGTGAGCACCATGTGGGGCACGGACTGTGCCCAACCTGACCATCTTTTATCTACCCCAATCAATCAATCAGTGGTTTCTAGTATTAATATAATAATAATAATGGTATTTATTGTGTGCTTACTATGTGCCAGGTGTTGTACTAAGGGCTGGGACAGAAACAAGCAAATCGGATTGCACACAGTCCCTGACCCACGTGGAGTTCAGTCTCAATCCCCATTTTACAGATGAGGTAACTGAGGCCTAGAGAAGTGAACTGACTTGCCCAAAGTCACACAACAGACAAGTGGTGGAGCCGGGATTAGAACCCATGATCTTCGGACTCCCAGGCCTATGATCTATCCACTAGGCCATGCTATGTGCAGAGCCATGTACTAAGTGCTTGGGAGAGTACAGTGCAGCTGCACTTAGAATGGTGCCTATAGTAAGTGCATAACAAATACCTCAAAAAGGGGGCAGGGGAGTATTCTGATATGTGCCTGAGCTGGCCGTTTTTCCTAAATCTTGACCCCCAGTGGCTGTCAGCTGCACTGAATTGGAAAGTTCATGGTCTCTGTCTTAGTGTCAGTCAAAAACGAATTTCTATTTGTTGGGGGAAGGAATAGGTTAAGGTTGAGTTTTAAAAAAAATATGACGGTAAGCGCTCAGTATGTGCCAAGCACTGTTCTAAACCCTGGGGTAGATACAAGGTTATCAGGCTGGATGCAGTTCCTGTCCCATGTGGGCCTCACAGCCTTAATTCCCATTTCACAGATGAGGTAACTGAGGCTCAGAGAAGTGAAATGACTTGCCCAAGTTCTCACAGCAGACAAGGGGCAGAGCCAGGATTAGAAGCCAGGTCCTTCTGGCTCCTAGGCCGATGCTCTATCCACTAAGCCATGCTGCTGCTTCTTGGGGGAGGGCCCCATTTCTAGGGGAACCAGTGCCCCAAGATAACAACAGGCTTTTGTGCAAGGCTTGAGACACTACAGAAACGGACTTTCTGGCACCAATTGGAGATGGACTAGACACCCCCGGGGGGATTTGGGTGGAGCTCATTGTGGGCAGGGAATGTGTCTGTTTATTGTTATATTGTAACAGAAATGATAATGATTATAGTTTATGTTAAGCACTTACTATGTGTCAAGTACAGTTTTAAACGTTGGGGTAGATACAAGTTAAACAGGTTGGACACAGTCTGAGCCCCATTTGACAGATGAGGTAACTGAGGCACAGAGAAGTGAAATGACTTGCCCAAGGTCACACGGCACTCCATGTGGTGGAGTCAGAATTAGAATTCAAGTCCTTCTGTCTCCCAGGCCCACTAAGTGAGGAAGCAGTGTGGCTTAGTGGAAAGAGTATGGGCTTGGGAGTCAGAGGTCATGGGTTCTAATTCCAGCTCCGCCACTAGTCTGCCATGTGAGCTTGAGCAAGCCACCTAAATTTTCTGTGCCTCAGTTAACTCATCTGTAAAAAGGAGATTAAGACTGTGTGCCCCCTGTGGGACAACCTGATTACCTTGTATCTGCCCCAGTGCTTTAAACAGTGTTTGGCACATAGTAAGTACTTAACAAATACCATAATTATTATTATTATCCACTAAGCCACAGTGGTTCTCTGTACTCTCCCAAGCACTTTGTATGGTGCTCTGTACACTCTGAGTGCTCAATAAATATGATTGAATGACTGAATGAGTTGATCATTCAAGCCCATCTGTGCCCTCACCATAGCAACCAGATTTCCACAGGGGTGAGGATGATGCTTTTTCATGGCAAGATACTCGTTCAAATGGTTACGCCAAGCTTCTGTAACATGCCAGTGCATGCTAATCCTGCACTTTGGGTGGTGTGGGTGGAGAAGCAAGTGACCAATATTGCTGTACTTCTGGGCAGCGCTCATGTGAGCCACAGAGGAGAAAATTTGAGATAGCTCATCTCTGGGAGTCCGGTTAAATGTGAGCACAAGTGTGAGTAGCTTATCCGGGAGTCTGGGGGCTGGGGCACTTGGTCTGTTTTTTTCTGTTGTCGTTATTGTTGTTGTTTTTAAATGGTATTTGTTAAGTGCTTAGTATGTGCCAGGCACTATACTAAGCACTGGTGCAGATACAAGCTAATCATGTTGGACACAGTCCACGTCACATTAAGACTCACTGTCTTAATCCCCACTTAACAGTTGAGGGAACTGAGGCCCAGAGAAGTGGCTTGCCAGAGGTCTCACAGCAGATGAGTGGTGGAGTTGGGATTAGAACCCAAGTCCTTCTTACTCCCAGGCTCAGTCTCTGTCCATTAGGTTGTGCTGCTTCTCGGTTGATCATTATGTCAGAGAGAGGGGCGTCCTTCTCGGGGACAAGGGCCCGGCGACCCAGACGATAAACTCAGCTCCGTTCCCATATCTGGTATTGCTTGCTACCGGAAGTTCTTGTGGATATGGAAAATGAGTCGCGATGCAGTCCTAGCTAACGCTATTCCTACACTCTTTCCCAATCTGGCTTCCATCCCCTTCACTCCACAGAAACCGCCTTCTTAAATGTCACCAATGATCTCCTTCTTCCCGTATCCAACAGCCTCTATTCCATCCTAATCCTCCTCAACCTCTCAGCTGCCTTTGAAACTGCTGACCACCCCCTTTTCCTGGAAACACTATCCAACCTTGGCTTCATTGACACTCTCCTTTCCTGCTTCTCCTCCTATCTCTCTGGCCTCTCATTTTCAGTCTCTTTTGTGGGCTCCTCCTCTGCCTCCCACTCCCTAATTGTGGGGTCCCTCAAGGTTCAGTTCTGGGTCCCCTTCTGTTCTCCCTCTACACCCACTTCCTTAGAAAACTCATTTGCTCACATGGCTGCATTACCACCTCTATGAAGATGATTCCCAAATCTCCATCTCCAGCCCTGATCTCTCTCCGTCCACAGTCCCACATTTCCTCCTGCATTCAAGACATTTCTACTTGGATGTCCTCCCTTCACCTCAAATGTAACATGTCTAAAACAGAACCTCTTTCTTATCTTCCCATCTAAACCCTGTCCTCCCCATCACTGTGGTCGGCACCACCATCCTTCCCATCCTGCAAGCTGATAACCTTGGCATTCTCCTTGACTCTTCTCTCTTATTCAATCCAAATATTCAATCTATCATTAAATCCAGTTGGTTCAACCTTAACAGTGTCTCTAAAACCCACCCTTTCCTCTTCATCCAAACTACTACCATGTCCTACTATCCTATCACACCTTGATTACTGCATCAGCCTCCTTGCTGACCTCCCAGCTTCCTATCTCTTCCCCACTCTGGTCCATGCTTCACTCTGCTGCTAAGATCATTTTTCTCTAAAAATGTTCAAGCCAACTTTCCTTTCTCCTTAAGAACCTCCAGTGGTTGCCTATCCACCTCTACCTCAAACAGAAACTCCTCACCATTGGCTTGAAAGCTCTCAGTATGTTTGCCCCCTCCTACCTCACCTCACTACTCTCTTACGACAATACAGCCCACACACTTTGCTCCTCTGATGCCAACCCTCTCACTGTACCTCCATTTCCCCGCCGACCTCTTGCCTACGTCCCGTCTCTGGCCTGGAATGCCCTCCCTCTTCATATCTGACAGACAATGACTCGCCCCCACTTCAAAGCCTTATTGAAGGCACATCTCCTCCAAGAGGCCTTTCCTGAATGAGCCCTCCTTTCCTCTTCTACTTCCTTCTGCATCGCCCAGACTTTCTCCCTTTATTCATCCTCCCTGCCCAGTCCCACAGCACTTATGTATGTATCCGTAATTTATTTGTTCATATTAATGTCTGTCTCCCCCTCTAGATTGTAAGCTTATTGTTGGCAGGAAATGTGTCTGTTTATTATTATACCTCTGCACACGGTAAGCTCTCAATAAATACAACTGACTGATTATTGAATGGCCACACTCTCCGAAGTCCTCCTCTCATGCCCAAGAGGTGGGGACCACAGGGAGCCCCTTTTCTGCTACAGTTCAGGCCAGGGGATACCCAACAAAGGAGGGGCATGAAGGCCATCTCATCTCACCCCCTGAATCCCCAGCGAGCCAGGATCTTCCACTTTCAGCCAGACTTTCCCTCTGGCCCCAGGAGGCCTTGATGGAGACTCGTGGCCAGACTTCCCACCTCTCCCAGATCCCTCTGTCCCACTGGGGTCAATCCAGCCAAGGCAACTCACCTGGACAGTTCCTCCAGCTTCGACTTGGCGTAGTCCAAGCTGTTCCTCTCCACGTGCTCATGTGGGGTGTGCGCCAACAGCTCGTGAAGTGTCAAGATATACCTGGGGATCTGCCAGGGATGATGGCGGGGAGAGAGGGGGTCAGGGGAGTGACTCCAGGGCAACTGGGGGAGGGGCCAGCAGGGCTGGTCTGAGCATGAACCCCAAGGCCACCCACCCCAGGACTCCGTCTCCAACAGTGGCACCCGAGCACTTGGAGAGTCTGTAACTGCTTGGTACAGAGCTCTGCACAGAGTAAGTTCTCAATATATACCACTGATTGATTGACTGATTGACAGTTGCCCTCCTGGACACCCACCCCCACGGTCAGGAAGGGATGACTGGACACCCCAGACACCAAATAGTTCTGGCAATTTCTTCCACCTGTAGGATCCTCACCCTCCACCCTGACCTCCTCCGGCTGGATACTTCCACTATCCGCCCTCACTGGGGGGGTGGATCATTCCAAGCTCCTTGACCCCGCCTCCCCCCCCCGCCCCCCCGACCCGGACCCCACACCTGGAACATCGGATAGGTGAGGAAGGTCTCCAGGGTGCGCTCCTCACAGTCTGGCTTCGCCTCATAGTGCTTCAGGAGTTTGTCGAAGTCCCGGTTCTGCTTACAGTGGGCCAAGATCTGTAGGCTGTACTGATGGTTTCTCACAAACTCCTGGTAGATATTCAACATGGGCAGCAGAATGTCGAAAAGGTCGGCTGCAAGTGACGAGAACTCATTAGGATCATGGGTGGAGGCCTCTGGGCCCCCGAGCTCCTCGCCACCCTTCAACCCCCAAACATACTGTGCTCCTCTCCCTGCCCCTTTTCCACGAGAGCTCCTTGTCCCCTGAAGAGGGATGGGGAGCTTATCTACACTTTCCTGGGGTTTGAAAATGGCACGACTGACCATCCTACACTTCCGTGGACATTCTGAGCAGGGAAGCCCAAGAGGCAGCCAATTGAGAGCACAGTTCAGTCAACGTCAACGCCAGACACCAAACCCAACCTAGCATGGGCTTCTCCCACCTAGCTCCCTGGAAGGAAAAAACCACCAGCAGAAAGGAAAAACTAGAAAACCACTAGATTCTGGCAGGAGGGGGCTTAGACTTGGAGCCTCATGAGGGAAAGGCACCGTGTCTAACCTGATTGACCTGTGTCTACCCCAGTGCTTGACACATAGTAAGTGTTTAACAAATACCATTTTTTTTTAAAAAAAAGGGTCGGGGGAGGGCGTGTGGGATCTAGGGCTGGACATATATGCAAGGGGTGCTTCCAGGACCTATGGTCTCCAGATAAAGCCGGACATGGGTTTGGAGTCTTATCGAAGACGATTCTCCTCCAAGAGGCCTTCCCTGACTAAGCCTTCCTTTCCTCTTCTCCCACTCTCTTCTGTGTCACACTGATTTGCTCCCTTTATTCATTCCCCTCTCCCAGCCCCACAGCACTTATGTATATATCTGTAACATTTTTACTTATTCATATTAATGTCTGTCGCCCCCATCTAGAGGTGTAAGCTCATTTGTAGACAGGGAATGTGTCTGTTTCTTGCTATATTGTACTCTCCCAAGCACTTAGTACAGTGCTCTCGACACAGAGCGCTAGCGCAATAAATATGGTTGAATAAGACAGCAAGTGGCCCCCTGACATTGTTACGCAGATGATGGGGAAATGTGGGTACAGTGATCTCCCCTGCCCTTGCTGCCTGGCTGACTGATCCCTCGCCTTCCAGACCCTGTCACCCCCTCTGCCATCTCAGCCCTCCTGGATCCATCTGCTCATCTTTTGGTTATAGAGCAGAAGCCCTGGCAGAGGTGGGTTGGTAAGGGCATGGGCAGAGAGCCAGGTCTGGCACCGGGACTTGCTCTACTCACCCAGGACCAGAGTTGGCCAGCTGGAAATCCGGGCTTTGAGGCCTTGGTAAAAGATCTGGTGCAGAAACATGATGGTTTCACTGCAAGGGAAAAGGACAGAGTCATGGCCCAGCTTCCTGACAGCCGAGCCCAAGGGAGGAAGCTCAAAGGGCAGCACCTCTCAGCTCCCCAGGGCTTCCACTGGGACCAGGATGTATTGGCACATTTTGTGCTTCAACCCATTCATCAGCCGCAAGCCTTCGAGATGATCTGGAAAATGAGCGGTTGATATAGACTCCTTATCGGAAGGCACATCTCCTCCAAGAGGCCTTCCCTGATTAAGCCCTCACTTCCTCTTCTTCCACTCCCTCTTTGTCACCTTAATTTGCTCCCTTTATTCACCCCTCCCTCAGCCCTGCAGCACTTTTGTCCATATCCATAATTGATTTATTTGTATTTGTCTCTGTCTCCCTCTCTAGACTGTAAGCTCCTTTATTCATTCATTCATTCAATCATATTTATTGAGCACTTACTGTGTGCAGAGCACTGTACTAAGCACTTGGGAAGTACAAGTTGGCAACATATAGAGACAGTTCCTACCCAACAAGGGGCTCACAGTCTAGAAGGGGGAGACAGACAACAAAACAAAACATGTGGAGAGGTGTCAAGTCATCAGAATAAATAGAAATAAAGCTAGATGCACATCATTAACAAAATAAATAGAATAGTAAATATGTACAAGTGAAATAAATAGAGTAATAAATCTGTGCAAACACATATTCAGGTGCTGTGGGGAGGGGAAGGAGGTACGGTGAGGGGGATGAGGAGGAGGAGAGGAAAAAGGGGGCTCAGTCTGGGAAGGCCTCCTGGAGGACGTGAGCTCTCAGTCGGGCTCTGAAGGGAGGAAAAGAGCTAGCTTGGCGGTTGTGTGGAGGGAGGGCATTCCAGGCCAGGGGGAGGACGTGGGCCGGGGTTCAACAGCGGGACAGGTGAGAACGAGGCACAGTGAGGAGGTTAGCGGCGGTAGAGGAGAGGAGGGAGCGGGCTGGACTGTAGAAGGAGAGAAGGGAGGTGAGGTAGGAGGGGACGAAGTGATGGAGAGCCTTGAAGCTGAGAGTGAGGATTTTTTGCTTGATGCGTAGGTTGACTGGCAGCCACTGGAGATTTTTGAGGAGGGGAGTAACATGCCCAGAGCGTTTCTGCACAAAGATGATCCGGGCAGCAGCGTGAAGTATAGACTGAAGTGGGGAGAGACAGGAGAATGGGAGATCAGAGAGTAGGCTGATGCAGTAATCCAGTCGGGATAGGATGCTCCTTGTGGACAGGGAATGTGTCTACCAACTCTGTTAAACTGTACTCTCCCAAGAGCTTAGTACAGTGCTTTGCACACATTAAGTGCTTGATAAATACAACTGGTTGATCGATTCATTCATTCAGTCAGTCATATTTACTGAGCACTTATTGTGCGCAGAGCACTGTACTAAGTGCTTGGAAAGTACAATTCAGCAACAAATAGAGACAATCCCTACCCAACAGGCTCACAGTCTAGAAGCGGGGAGACGGACAACAAAACAAAACAAATGGACAGGCATCAGTGGCATCAATATAAAACCTGGGTTCTAATCCTGGCTCTGCCACTTGTCTGCTGTGGGACCTTGTGCAAGTCATTTCACTTCCCTGTGCCTTGGTTACATCATCTGTAAAACGGGGACAAAGACTGTGAGCTCCACGTGGGATGTGAACCATGTCCATCCTGATTAGCTTGTATCTACCCCGGTGCTCGGTACAGTGTTGGCATATAGTAAGCGCTTAACGTTAACCATTAAAAAAAATAAGAGAGGGGAGGGTTAGGGATGTGAAGACAATAGTATCTGGGAAGACAACGAACATATGACTTGTCCAAGGGGTCTACTCGAGTTGACACTGCAGATGGGCTTATGTTCTTCCCATTTTCTTACACATATAAGCAAGGTGCATTCAAGGTTAGAGTGTGTGCATATGTGTGTGTGTATGTGTGGGTGTACACATGCATGTGTATATATGTACATGTGGGCATGCATATCTATGTTTGACTGTGCTGATGTGTGCATATGTCTGTGGGCATGCTTGTCAGTGGGCAGGTGCACACGTTATTCATTCATTTGTTCATTCAATCATATTTATTGAGTCTTACTTTATGTTGAGCAGTGTACTAAGAGTTTGGGAAAGTACAATATAAAAATAGATAACTTCCCTGCCCACAAGGAGCTTACAGTCTAGTCTGAGCCTCCTTGCACGGTTGTGTTCCTGCAGAGCAGAGGTGATTTCTAAGGATTTCAGGAAAGAGAAGCACTGTACCCTTTGAAGAGATGAGGAAAACTGAGGCTCACAAAGCCTTCAACCTGTCTCCCCAGGGTGAGCCCCCACTCCTTCCCCAAGACCCTACATAGGACTACCATTCCTTGGCCAGGACACTTGGGGCTGGTCAGCCCTGTGGTTCCTGGGACCCCAGACTGCTTCTGCCTCTGGGGGGACCTTAATTTCCTATTGTCTCTGAGCCACCGCCAGGTGGAAATGAGTGATGTCTGCAGCACGGTGCTTGGCCTCCCAAACACTCGGGGTGAAATCAAACAAGGGAAAAAATCAAATCACTCCTCTATAACTGGACAGGAACCCATTTGGTGCCAAATGAGTTTGCAGCCCACCTTGACTCGGGAGCTTCGGTGGTCTGCATTGAGAATGGCTTGTCACTCCGCCGGATGTCTGGGGTCTGGGCCGGGGTTCCCCCAAGCAGCGAACACATTTATCCTCTGTGGCCTGCCGCTCTGCTCACTGAGACACGACCCCCTCCAGGTCAGTCAGGGACAGGAAGCAGAGTGGCTTAGTGGATGGAGCATGGGCCTGGGAGTCAGAGGCCCTGGGTTCTAATCCTGGCTCTGCCAATTGCTTGCTGTGCATTCTTGGGCAGTTGCTTCATTTCTCTGAGCCTCAGTTACCTCATCTGAAAAATGTGGGATTCAATCCTCCTCCCTCCAACTTACACTGTGAGCCCCATGTGGGGCAGGGGCTGTGTCCAACCTGATCAACATGTATCTCCCCCAGCACTTAGAACAGTGCTTGACACATAATAGGTGCTTAGCAAATACCATTAAAAACCCAGTAATAAAAGAACAAAAAAGGAGGCCCAGGAAGCAGACACCCATGTCCCCTCAGGCCCCACCTCTAGACTTCAAGATCTTTGAGAGCAGAGAACTTGCCTACCAACTGTATTGTGGTGCACTCTCCCAAGAGCCCAGTCCACTGCTCTGCAGACAGTAAGTACTCAAGAGATACCCTGGATTGATTGATTCTGGCCACAGCTGAACTCCTCATCTTCCCTCACAAATCCTCTCCACCTTCTAACTTTAGATAGAGCCCGGGCATGGGAGTCAGAAGGACCTGGGTTCTCATCCCGGCTCTTTCACTTTGCTGCGTGATCTTGGGCAAGTCACTTCACTTCTCTGGCACTCAATTACCTCATCTGTCAAATGGGGATTAAGATGGTGAGCCCTGTGTGGGACAGCAACTGTGTCCAACCTAGTTCACTTGCATCTACTACAATGCCTGGAACATAGTGCTTAACAAATACCATACAAAAACCCACCAAAAAACAAAACAACTTTCTCATCACCATTGACAGCACCCCCGTCCTCCCTGTCTCTCAAGCCTGAAACCTTGGCATTATCCTAGACTTCTTTCTTCCTTTCAGTCACCATATTCAATTTGTCATCAAATCTTATTGGTTCTCCCTTCACCTCATTTCCAAACAACCACCATGCTGATCCAAGCACTTATCATCTCCTGACTCTACTACTGCATCGGCCTCCTCACCAACCTTGTACTTCCCAAGTGCTTAGTACAGTGCTCTGCACACAGTAAGCACTCAATAAATATGATTGATTGAATGAATGAATGAACCTCCCTGCCTTCTGGCTCTCCCACTCTCCATTCCATAGTTCACTCTGCTACCCAGATCATTCTTAATAATAATAATATTATAAGCGCATACTATGTGCTAGGCACTGTACTGAGCATTGGGATGGATACAAGCACATCACATTGGACGCAGTCCATGTCCCACATGGGGCTCACAGTCTCAGTCCCCATTTGACAGAGAGGAGGTAACCGAGGCCCAGAGAAGTGAAATGATTTGCCCAAAGTCACATAGCAGACAAGTGGCGGAGCCAAGATTGGAACCCATGTCCTTCTGACTCCCAGTCCCAGGCTCTATTCACTAGGCAACACTGCTTCTGCGCACATCTTCTGACTCCTGAAAAACCTAAATGGGGCATCCATTCCTCTCTGCATCAAGCAGCAACTCCTGACCATTGTGCTAAAGGCACTCAATCAACTCCTCTCCCCCTACAACACAGCTCGCTTTCACTGTTCCTCTCAAATTAAGCTACTCGCTCTGCCTCATTCTCAGCTCTCTCGGTCGCCATTCTCTTGTCCTCCTCTCTGCTTGGAACTTCCTCCTCATTCAAATCCATCAGACCACAGCTCTTCCCCTCTTCGGTCTCCTGACTGCAAACTCATTTTGGGCAGGAAACGTGTCTACCAACTCTATTGTATCGTACTCTCCCAAGCACTTAGTACAATGCTCTGAACACCAAAAATGCTCAATAAATACCACTGATGATGATCATCATCTTCAAGGCCCTCCTGAAATCCCTTCTCCACCAAGAGGCTTTTCCCAATTAATTTCTACTCCCCAGTTTATTTCCCCTAACTACCCCTTTGGCATTCTGCCGTCTCTGAGCACTTGAGTTCATAACTTCCTGTAGCCCTTTTGTTCATCAATCAATCAATCGTATGCTTACTGTACGCAGAGCACTGTGCTAAGCACTTGGAGGAGTATAACACAACAATACAACTTTTCTATATCCTATTACTTAACCTCTAACTCATATAGATAGTCCCCATTCCTTCTTTCCCTGCCTGTAATCTCCCCCACTATATTATCCACTGAGAAGCAGAATGGCTTAGTGGTTAGAGCACAGGCCTGAGAGTCAGAAGGACCTGAGTTCTAATTCTGGCTCTACCACTTGTCTGCTGTGTGACCCTGGGTGAGTCACTTCACTTCTCTGGGCCTCAGTTACCTCACCTGTCAAATGGGGATGAAGATGGTGAGCACCATGTAGAACAGGGAATGTATCCAACCCGATTTGCTTGCATCCACCCCATTGCTTAGTACGCTGCCTGGCACATATAAGCGCTTACCAAATCTTAGGGAGGCAGCATGGTCTAGTGCTTAAAGCACAGGCCCGGGAGTCAGAAGGACCTGAGTTCTAATCCTGTTCCACCACTTGTCTGCTGTGTGACCTTGGGTGAATCGGTGAATCACTTCACCTCTCTGTGCCTCAGTTACCTCACCTGTCAAATGGGTCCAAGAGTCAGAAGGACCCGAGTTCTAATCCTGTTCTGCCGCTCTTCTGCTGTGTGACATTGGGTGAATCACTTCACTTCTCTGTGCCTCAGTTACCTCACCTGTCAAATGGGGATCAAGACTGTGAGCCCCATATGGGACATGGACTGTGGTCAACCTGATTAGCTTGTATTTACCGCAGCACTTTCAACAGTGCCTGGCAAATAGTAAGCACTTCACAACTGCCTTAAAACCAAAACAAACAAACCCTCCCGAGGGCTGGGATCATGTCTCCTTGTCCTGTCATACACTCCCAAGAGCTCAGGGCAGCGCTCGGCACACAGTAGGAGTTGAATCCGTATTATTGACGATCCGATTAATGTTATAACAGTGCACTTGACGCTAACATTTTCATCGGACTTTTTTCCCTCTTTCATGTAATCTATTTTCCTTCAATTAAACTTGCAAATCCTTAGCGGGTGGGCTGGCAATTTCAGAAGCCTAGAATAAGTGGCTCATTTCAAACCCTGCTGCATTCCCAGGAGCAATGTTGGAAGTAAAGGAATAATATCTGCATGGGCTCTTAAACAGCCGATGGTGACAGCACTTTCTCCTCTGATGCACTCCTTACCCAACGTCCCTGGCTACCTCACCTCCCTTCAGAGATGGGGACATGGGGTCTCAGAGAGGTGAACCATCTGACGTGAGGTCATGCAGCCCCCCGGGGACGGACTTTCCACATAGAACCCAGGTGTCCTGGATCCTGGCCCGGGGGCTCCCTCTCTGACAGCCCAACGCGCCACACAGGAGCCTCCACACAGTACAGCCAGGAGGGCAATCGCGGTCTTGGAAAGGAGCTCAGTCTCCATAGCAACAGAGCCAGCCGGCTCCAGATGAATAGCAGGGATTTGGAGAATTTAGGATGGGGCTCCTCAGGCTGGATCCAGCCGGGCCTATGAGGAGCCCCGTGGGTGGCAGAGGGGGTGGACGGGAGAGGATGCTGCAGCATGCTCACGGAGGGTAACTGTGGTTCCATGGACTGCCCCTGGTGGGGAGAGCACTGCATCCAAGCAGGGAGAGCAATGCACCTGAGCAGGGAGAGCAATGCACCTGAACAGGGAAAGCACAGACCCCCGTGGGTCCTTGTGGGGGTGGTACAAGGTATCCATCTGAGACCCAGCCCAGGGCTAAAGGTGCCCAAAAAGACTCCCCCGGGGCTCTAGGAGGGAGAGGTTATTATAATTATAATTATTATTACCACCAGTAATGATAATGGTAATAATTAGTAATAGTAATAGTGCTAAGTGCTTAATACGGTACTTAGTGCTTTGCACACAGTAAACAGTCAATAAATACAATTGAATTAACGAATAATGATGATCGTGGTATTTGTTAAGCACTGTACACTATGCACTGTACTAAGCGCTGGAGTGGATACAGACAAATCAGGTTGGACACGTTCGCTGTCCCACATGGGGGGCACAGTCTTAATCCCCATTTGACAGATGAGGGAACTGAGGCCCAGGGAAGTGAAACGACTTCCCCAGGATCATACAGCAGTCATGAGGCCGAGTCAGGATTAGAATCCAGGTCCTTCTGACTCCCAGGCCTGTGCTCTATCATTAGATCATGCTGCTTCTCTAAGCTTCGTTAAATGCTTATTGAATGCCAGGCACTGTAATAGCACTGGGGTGGATACAAGCAAATCGGGTTGGGCACAGTCCGTGTCCCACATGGGGCTCACGGTCTCCATCCCCATTTTACAGATGAGGTCACTGAGGCCCAGAGAAGTGAAATGACTTGCCCAAGGTCACATAGCAGACGAGTGGTGGAGCCGGGATGAGAACCCAGGTCCTTCTGACTCCCAGGCCTGGGCTATTGCCGCTAGGCAACACTGCCTGGATGGGGCCGTTCTGCATGCTGGGACTGTTGGGAGTCCTGGACAATGACAGGGTGGGCGAGGAGTGAGGAATGAAGCCCCCATCCTGGCACCCCACATCACTGAGGCGTTCCTGGGATCCTCAGGGACATCCTCTGCTGTTCATCAATAGGCCTGAGGGCCTAGGCTGGACTCAAGACAGGGAATGTTTCAAAGAGAAGCAGAGACCCCCCCTCATCCAAGGATCAATTCAAGGCTTCTGGAATCTCTCGATTTTTCCTGCTGCCCAGACTCCAAGGGGAGCAAATTTCTCCCCACTGGGGGAAGACTGTCTCCTCTTCTTCAAGTTGGAGCTAGGTCCAGGGTCTCACCTGGAGAGCTTCCAATACTTTACCAGTCTTGACTACAGGAGGGAGCGTCAAGGAGAGGCATATCCAGTCCATTCCTAGCTTGGGCAGTGGCTAGCAAGTGGAAGGCAATCTGCTACAAGTCAAAACTTACCCGGGCTAGGCAGCAGTGGCATGGGAGAGAGTTAAGGGCGGAGACTCAAGCTAACTGTGCAGAAGGAAGCAGTGGTAAACCACTTCTGTACTTTACCAAGAAAACTCTGTGGATCCACTACCAGAGCGATTGCAGATGGAGGTGGGGTGTCCTGGGAGAGATGTGTCCATGGCATCGCTATGGGTCGGAGACCACTCGACAGACAAGACAAGACTTTCCCCACATCCCAGTGCTTATGCGATCTTGGATCTGTCGCCCTTTGATATTCGCCTCACCCCCAACCCCACAGCACTTATGTACAGATCCTTATATTATATATTACGCATTATTTATTTATTCGTGTTAATGTCGGTCTCCCCTTCTAGCATGTTAAGAGCAGGGAACATGTCTGCTAATTCTGTTACAATATACTCTCACAAGTACTCAGTGTAGTGTTCTGCACACAGTAAGTGCTCAATAAAAACCTTTGAATGATTGATTACATCCTCATCTTTAATCTGCTGCTTCATGTAACTTATTTTAACGTCCTTCTCATCCATGAGACTGTAAGATCCTCGACAGAGATTAGACTGCGAGCTCGTTTTGGGAAGGGATTGTCTCTCTTTATTGCTGTACTGTACATTCCAATTGCTTAGTAGAGTGCTCTCAATAAATACCATTGAATGAATGGACTCTCCCAAGCGCTTAGCACAAAGTGAAACAGCATGGCCTATGGAAAAAGCCCAGGCCTGGAAGTCAGAAGGACCTGGGTTCTAATCCCAGCTCCACCACTTCTCTGCTGCATGACTTAGGCAAATCACTTCACTTCTTTAGGCCTCAGTTCCCTCTTCTGTAAAATGGGGAATAAGACTGTGAGCCCCACATGGAACATGGACTTTGTGCAACCTGATTAACTTGAATCTACCCCAGCATTTAGACCATTGCCTGGCGTATAGTGAGTGCTTAACAATGCCCTGTGTGGGACAGGGACTGGGTTTGACCTGATTATCTTGTATCTACCCCAGCACTGAACCAGTGCTTGACACATAGTAAGCACTTGATAAATACCATAATTATTATTATTACTCAGACCTATCCCCTAAACACTTAGGTATTCACCCCACACCCACAGCACTTATATGCATTACCAGCAATTCATTTTATTGTCTGTCTCCCCCACTAGATTGGAAGGACAAGGATCACGTTTACTTCTGCCTTCTACTCTCTCGACATTTAGCGAGCGCTCAACAAATACCATCGATGGATCGATTGAATCCACCACCCTCAAGCGACAATGTATCCAAACCTCCAGCTTCTCTGGACTCGGCAGGTATTTCCCAGTCCCATTTTACAGTACCGTGATGGACAGTTGGTCACTCACTTGTCTGCTGTGTGACCTTGGGCATGTCACTTCACTTCTCTGTGCCTCGGTTACCTCATCTGTAAAATGGGGATTGAGACTGTGCTCCCCACAGGAGCCAGTTCCTTGGGCCAGGAACTGTTGTCCAAATCAATTTGCTTGTGTCCACCCCAGCGCTTAACACATTGCTTGGCTTATAGTATGCGCTTAACAAACACTATTATTATTATTATTATTGTTATTAAATGGGCGATGGGTCCCAGGCTGGGCTGAGCCTGCTCAGGGGAAGCCTTACCTGTTTAAGAAGATGCTGCTGACGTCATCATGGGTGATGGGGGGCTTTTTGGAGCTGGCTGCCATTCTTAGAGGGCGGAGGAAGTTATTGACCAGGATGTGCAGTTGCTGGACGTATTCAGCCTCAGCCTCCAGCATGCTGAATACCACCTGGTTCCTCTTGCGCATGCTGTCGGCGTGGGGGGACCGGATATAGTCCTGGATGATCGTCTTCCATTTTCTCCGGCACAGCCAGCCCCGGAGGAAGCTCTGAACCTGCCAATGGATAGGAATCATTCCCCGTCACGGGGCAGCCATGGCCCCTCTGTCCATAGAGCTCACTGAGGGCAGGGAATGTGTCAGCGTATTTTTCTGTTGTCCTCTCCCAAGTGCTTAGTACAGTGCTCTGCACATGGTAAGCACTCAATAAAGACTACTGGATATATGAATGAATACTCAGAGACCACTTAATAAGGATCATCACTGAGAGGTCTGTTAAGTGCTTGGCCTACTGAAGAGAGCACAGGCCTGGGAGTCAGAAGGACCTGGTTTCTCAACCCGGCTCTGCCACCTGTCTGCTGGGAGACCTTGGTCGAGGGAGTTCACTTCTTTGGGTCTCAGTGACCTCTCCTGTCAAATGGGGATTAAGACTTTAAGCCCTAGGTGGGACAAGGACTGTGTCCAACCCAACTTGCTTGTGTCCACCCCAGCGCTATGTACAGTGTCTGGCACATAGTAAGTACTTAACAAGCACCATTATTATTATTATTATTATTTTTCATTATTATTATTATTGTTATCCAAGTGTGTCCCACTTCAAGTGAAGTGTGTCCCACTTCAAGTGAAGTGTGTCTCACTTCACTTGCCTCACTTCAAGTGTCTGGCTCCACAACTTCGATCAATCAATCAATCAATCAATTGTATTTATCGAGCACTTAACTTATGCAGAACACTGTACTAAGCACTTGGGGGAGTATGAAATAACAATATAACAGACATATTCCCTGTCCAGAATGAACTTCCAGTCTAGAGGGGGAGAGAGACAGCAATATAAACCAATAAATTACAGTCACTTCACTTCTCCGTGCCTCAAGCATATACCTATAATTCTATTTGTTCTGACTATTTTGACACCTGTCTACATGTTTTGTTTTGTTGTCTGTCTCCCACTTCAAGACTGTGAGACCGTTGTTGGGTAGGGACCATCTCTATATGTTGCCAACTTGTATTTCCCAAGCGCTCAGTACAGTGCTCTGCACACAGTAAGCGCTCAATAAATATGATTGATTGAATGAATGAATGAATGAATGAATGAATGAGAAGCAGCACTGTCAAAAGGACCTGAGTTCTCATCCCAGCTCTGCCACTTGCTTGTTGTGTGACCTTGGGCAAGACACTTCCCTTTTCTAGTCCTCAGTTGCCTCATTTGTAAAGTGGGGATCAAGATTGTGAGCACCATGTGGGATATGGACTGTGTCCAACCTGATTATTATCTGCCCCAGTGCTTAGTACAGTGCCTGGCACATAGAGAGTGCTTAAGAGTACCCTAAAAAAATACCATTAAAAAAATGACTTGCTACCTGCCGTGCACTGTACTAAGCTCTAGGTCAATCAGGTTGGAAGCAGTCCATGTCTGAGGTGAGGCTCAGTCTTAGGTAGCTGGAAGAACAGGAACTCAAGAACATGTGTGTGAAGAATTAATGGAGTTATAAAAGCTCCTAATGTACATTATTATTATTATTATTATTATGGTATTTGTTAAGCGCTTACTATGCGTCAAGCAGTGTTCTGAGCACTGGAATAGGTATAAGTCAATCAAGTCAGATGCAGTCCCTGTCCCACATGGGCTCAGCCTATGTAGGTGGGAGAACCAGGAGAAAGGCTCAGACCTTGTGTGCAAGGAATTCATGACACTATCAAAGCTCCTAACACACATGCTCTGACCTAGGATTTCTCACCTATATTCTCTTTCCCCGTGCTTTGCATAGGGTTCTGTACATAGTAAGGTCTTCATAAATGCTATTACTACTATCATTACCAAGGTCAATAGACATGGGGCATTGAATATTATCTTTCTCACGGTTGCCAAAGTCTAAAGTGGTGGAGGCTTACTTTGATTATAAACAAGAATTATGGTATTTGTTCATTCACTCATTCAATCGTATTTACTGAGCGCTTACTCTGTGCAAAACACTGTACTAAGCACTTAGGAGAGTACAATATATCAATAAACAGGTGCATCTTCTGCCCACAGTGAACTTATTTGTTAAGCATTCCTATACATCAAGCCCTGGGGAAGATACAATTTGGAGGAGCAGTGTGGCACAGTGAGTAGGGCCTGGAAGGAGTCAGAAGGACATGAGTTTTAATCCTGCCTCTGCCACTTGTCTGTTGTATGACTCTGGGCAAGTCCCTTCACTTCTCTGTTCCTCTGCTCCCTCATCTGTCAAATGGAGATTTAAGATTAATTCATTCATTCAATCATATTTATTGAGTGCTTACTGTGTGCAGAGCACTGGGAAATACAAGTCGGCAACATATAGAGACGGTCCCTACCCAACAACGGGCTCACAGTTTATAAGGGGGAGACAGACAACAAAACAAAACATGTAGACAGGTGTCAAAATCATCAGAACAAATAGAATTAAAGCTATATGCACATCATTAACAAAAAAATAGAATAGTAAATATGTACAAGTAAAATAAATAGAGTAATAAATCTGTACAAGTGTGAGCCCCATGTGGGACAAGGACTTGTCCAACCCAATTTGCTTGTATCCACCCCAGCATTTACTACAGTATCTGGCACATAGTAAGCTCTTAATAAATGTCACAATTATTAAGTTAATCAGGTCAGACATAGTACCGGTCCCATATGGGGCTCACTGTCTAAAAGGGAGGGAGAACAGGTATTGAATCCCCATTTTCCAGAAACTGAAGCCCAGAGAAGTAAAGTGACTTGCTCAAGGTCACACAGCAGGTATGTGGTGGAGCCGGGATTAGAACCCAGGTCCTCTGACTCCCAGGCCCATGTTCTGTCAATTAGGCCACTGCTTTTTTAAATGCCTATAAATGCTACTCCTCTTCCCCCTACTACTTTTCCTTTTCAGTAACAGGCTATTGAGGAGCAGTGTGGTCTAATGGTCAGAGCCTACGCCTGGGAGTCAGAAGAAACTGGTTTCTAATCCCAGCTCCGCCACTTGTCTGCTGTGTGACCTTGAACGAGTCACTTCACTTCTCTGTGTCTCAGTTATCTCATCTCTAAAATGGGAATTAAGACTATGAACCCCACATAGGACATGGACTGTGTCCAACCTGATTAGCTTGCATCTACCCCAGCACTTAGTATACTTAGTATAGTGCCTGGCATATAGAAAGGGCTTAACATATTACCACAAAACAAAAACCAAAGAACCAGGACAGGGCCAAGGACCTGGCAGATTTCAATGACTGTTGATCTCTCCGATGAGAAGCCTTCATGCTGAACTGGAGTAGGGCGATGGGCTAATTTTGTTCTTTGGGCTCCCTAACTGCAATTGAAGCAGTGCTCAGGTCTTTGTGAGCCATCTGTAGTGGGAAATGAAGAGAAATACTTATCTGCAGTGTCTAGGGTCTGGGCTGCTGCCAGTAGCCTCATTGGAAGCAGTGTGGCTTACTGGAAAGAGCATGGGCCTGGGAATCAGAGGACCTGTGTTTTAATCTCAGCCCTGCCACATATCTGCTCTGTGACCTTGGACAAGTCACTTAACTTCCCTGTGCCTGGTTACTTCATCTGGAAATGGGGATTAAGACTGTGATCCCCATGTAGGCAGGGACTGTGTCCAACCTGATTACCTTTTATCTATCCCAGTGTTTAGTTCAGTGCCTGGCACTTAACAAATGCCAGAAAAAAAAATAGTGGAAAAAGCCTGAGCCTGGGAGTCAGAGGACCTGGGTTCTAATGTTGGCTCTGCCATGTACCTGCTGTGTGACCTTGGGTAAGCGATTTAAATTTTTTGTGCCTCAGTTCCCTCATCTGCAAAATAGGGATTAAATCCCTGTTCTCCCTCCTACTTGGACTGTGAATCCCACCTGATGATCTCGTATCTACCCTGGTACTTGGCACAAAGTAAGCACTGAACACATATCGCAATCATTATTATTGGAAACAAGTGAGAAGTGGGAAAGTACTCTGACTCACATGAGAAGACATTTTAAGGGTTATTTTCATAGGGGCCCAAATGTCTGCCCAAATCCGAAACATCTGGCATCGCCTTCCGTTGATGGGGGAGGGATATAGGTTGCATGGATGTGGGAAGTGGGGGATTTTGGGAAATTTAGGCACTGTTGGAACTTCTTAGGGAAACTCTGGGTGCAGAGGGTGATAGGGAGATATTTGAGAGGTGCGAAGGTCCTTTAGGAGTGTTTCTGGAGAAAGCTTGTGGGAAGCAGCATGGCCTAGAGGAAAGAGCCTGGGTCCAGGAGTCAGGCGATCTGGGTTCTAATCCTGGCTCTGCCACTTGTCTACAGTGTGACCTTAAGCAAGTCACTTCACTTCTCTGTGCCTCAGTTATGTCTTCTGTAAGCTCCTTCTCTAGACTGTAAACTCATTGTGGACCAGGAATGTGTCCGCTAATTCTGTTAATTTGGACTCTCCCAAGTGCTTAGTACAGTGCTTTGCACATCATAAGTACTCAACAAATACTAATTGATACAATACTTGGCACACAGTAAGCGCTGAACAAATACCACAATTGTTTATTATTATTATTATTATTATTATTATTATTAATATTCTGGAGGGACAGGATGGGGGGAGTTGGAGGACTGGAAAACTCTGATGGATGTTGGGAATGGCCAGAGAAAGTGGAGGCAGCCTAAAGCAGGAAAAAGAGGAATTTTTCTAGTAGGAGACTATGAGGGATTACTGCCCTCCTTGGAGTTACACTAGTCCTCTCCAACCACAGGGATGAAATATAGAAGTGAAGCAGCGTGGCTTAGTGGGTAGAGTACAGGCCTGAGAGTCAGAAGGACCTGTCTCTGTGTGACCTTGGGCAAATCACTTCACTTCTCTGGGCCTCAGTTACTTCATCTGTAAAATGCAGATTAAGACCATGAGCATTATGCAGGACAGGGACTGTGTCTAAATTGATTACCTTGTACCTACCCCAGCACTTAGAACAGTGCCTGGCACTTAATAAACATTTAACAAATGCCATTAAAAAAAAACCCCTCCAAAACCAGCCCAGAGAAGTTTGGAGCAGCAAGAGCGGAATACGCTAAGTTGCTCTGAAACCTAGGTGAGTCTTATTTAAGGCAGCCCCATAAAATCTTATGCTTTAGGGTGTAAAAATAATTTTATCCAGCAAAATTTTATGAATGCCAATAAAATGTGACCTAATCAACTACTGGCAGACACATCTTTCCTTGCCTGAAAACGAACCTCACTATCCTGATTGCTGTTATCATGATCCTTATCCCCCTGCCATTCTCCAACACAACCACAGCCAGAGGGAGACCCAAACACACCTGTCAAGAGAGAGAGACTCACCCACCCAGAGGTGTGTGTGCGCGCTTGCGCGCGCGCACACACACACACGACGCTGAGAGGTCAGGGTTTTCCCAATAAGGGGGTTTGTAGAGGGGTGAAGGAGGGTTGCTATATTGGGGCCAGTTCCTTAAATATCAAATATAGGATTATTTTACAGTCCCAGTCTCCCCCATTTTAAAAAAAACCTCTCTTGATCCCCACAGCCCCCTCCACACATCACCCCACCGGCCTTTCCCATTCCAAATGCCCGAAATGGGTTGTCTACCCACCCACCTTCTTCATTTCCTCTCCACCACTTCTCTTCTTGATCCGATAGAATCAGATTTTTGACCAAGGGGCCCTTGACCACTTTTTCGACCACTGAGACGGCCCTCTCTGAGGTCCCCCATGACCTCAGAAGAGCCAAACCCAATGGACTCCACTCAGTTCCAATCCTCCTTTACCTCTCCAATCACTTATCCTATGCTGCCTTGATTTCTGAATCAGCCTCCTTGCTGACCTCCCTGCCTCCAGTCCATGCTTCACTCTGCTTCCCGGATCATTTTTCTACAAAAATGTTCAGGCCAAGTTTCCCCACTCCTCAAGAATCTCCAGTGGTTGCCCATTCACCTCTGCATCTAACAGAAACTCCTCACCATTGTCTTTAAAACACTCAATCACCTTGTCCCCTCCTACTTCACCTTCTCATGATCCTTCTACAACCCAGCCCACACATTTCGCTCCTCTATTGTCAACCTATTCACTGCACCATCTATCTCACCGCTGACCTCTTGTCCACAACTTTCCTCTGGCCTGAAACATCCTCCGTCTTCATATCCAAAGAACAATGACCTTCCCCACCGTCAAAGCCTTATTGAAGGCACATTGCCTCCAAGAGGCCTTCCCTGACTAAGCCCTCCGATTCTCTTCTCCCACTCCCTTCTGCGTCCCCCTGACTTGCTCCTTTTATTCAGCTCCCTCCTAGACCCACAGCAACTTATGTACATATCTGTAATTTTATTTATTCACATTAATGGCTGTCTCCCCCTCTAGAATGTAAGCTTGTTGTGGGCAGGGAATGTGTCCACTATATTGTTACATTGTAATAATAATAATGATGGCATTTATTAAGCGCTACTATGTGCAAAGCACTGTTCTAAGCGCTGGGGAGGTTACAAGGTGATCAGGTTGTCCCACAGAGGGCTCGCAGTCAATCCCCATTTTACAGATGAGGTAACTGAGGCACAGAGAAGTGAAGTGACTTGCCCAAAGTCACACAGCTGACAATTGGCGGAGCCGGGATTTGAACCCATGACCACTGACTCCAAAGCCCGTGCTCTTACCACTGAGCCATGCTGCTTCTCTACTCTCCCAAGAACTTAGCACAGTTCTCTGCCCCCAGTAATTGCTCAATAAATATGATTGGACTGACTGACATCTGTTCCCAGACTCCTTTGGACATGCACTCAGTCCTGCTCCATTTTCTGCTGAAGGGAAAACTGACTTGGGCCTAGACCTGAACTCAGTAACAGTCACCATAGGGAGAATTTCAGCACCACTGTCCTGTAATCAATCAATCAATCAATCAATCACAGAGGGGGGTCTAGACATTAATATAATGTCTAGAGGGGGTCACAGACATTAATACAATCAATCATTGGTATTTATTGTATACTTCCTATGTGCAAAGCACTGTAGTAAGTGCTTGGCAGAGGATAATACAACAGAACTAGTGGACATCTTCCCTGCCCATAACAAGATTACATTCTAGTTAGTGGATGGAACCTGGGCCTGGGAGTCAGAAGGATCTGGATTCTAATACCAGCACAGGCCCTTGTCTGCTGGTTCACCTTGAGCGAGTCACTTCACTTCTCTGCGCCTCAGTTCCCTCACCTAAAGTGGGGATTAAGGCTGAGCCCCATGTGGGACATGGACTGTGTTCAAACCCGATTAGCTTGTATCTACCCCAGCACTTGGTACGTTTCCTGGCACACAGTAAGCACCTAACAAATACCATTAAAATAAATTGTTAATGGGAAGTGCCAGTCGGTAGTACGCGTCCTTGGGTGACCGTTGTTCAATTCCCTTCCAAGAAGGTGGTGGCTTTGCAGTGGTCTAGTACATATACATCATGACTCCAGCACATACATCACACAGTCCAGTCTTGATCCAAGAAGCCAACTGGAACTTCTGCCAGTCTGAAGGAGAAATCAGGATGGCCTTGACTCAAACCAAAATTGGTCCTGGGCTCAAGTTCTTTTGGGAAGAGATTGCCCAATATTTCAGTACTGCAATAATTGTCTACAATAAGAATAACAATACATAATCATCTATATTGTCAAGAGAAAACCAGTTCAAACCTTCTTAATCTTCTTTATGTCACTGTCTTCATCATTGGGAGGTACAGCCTGAATTGAGTGAATACGCTCATTGTCTTTAAGCAAAGAGGCAATCTGAAAGACACACACATACACATATGCACACAGTGTTTAGTACAGTGCCAGGCACATAGTATGCACATTTAACAAATACCATTTTTTAACAAAAGCTCCCAGAGGATTTTCCTAATAAAATTTCTTAAACTTCTTGTTTGGCGAATCACTCATTATCCCTTTCTCGTTTTTGCATGTGGTAGTCTCAAGGAAGCGCCTCAAGCCACAGAAGGCAAAATCATTGGCAAAGCTGGCAATACTAATCAGGACTTCTCGCCCAGGAGATAGAAGGTGAGACTGAGAAGGCAGTCACCATTCAATCGATAAATCAAACAATTGACTGGTGAAGCCATTGATTGGCTGGCCCATCTGCTTCAGGGTGGGTTTAAACCACTCATTCCACTATCACAAGGAGACGTTTGCCTGACTGGAATTGCTTCCATCTTCCTCACAGAATCCAACGGAACGTGAGAACGCCAAGGGTGCTCTGTTGGAAGGGGTGGGGTCCCACTGGCCTCCAGGGTGGCCGCCATCCCCTGGTGCCCCAGCTTATTGGGGTGAAGGGTGCAGTTACACAGATGAGGGTCCAAAATCAGTCAATCAGTGAAATTTATTGAGCATAGACTATGTACAGAACCCTTTTCAAAGCACTTGGGAGAGGACAATACAGGAGAATTAGCAGACATGTTCCCTGACCATAATTAGCTTGAACATTTTTGCTCCCCTGCTAAATAGTGGGATGGTAGTGAGGCGTGGAAGAATGCAGTGACAACTTGTCCCCTCCTACCTCACCTCTCCTACTACAACCCAGGCCGCACAATTTGATTCCTCTAATGTCGACCTTCTCACTGTACCTCAACCTCGTCTAACTCGTCACCAACCTCTCTCCCACTTTTTGCCTCTAGCCTGGAATACCCTTCCTCTTTATGTCCAACAGACGATTGCTCTCCCCACCTTCATAGCCCTATTGAAGGCACATTTCCTCCAAAAGGTCTTCTCCGATTAAGCCCTGATTTCCTCTTCTTCCACTCTCTTCTGCTTTGCCCTGACTTGCTCCTTTTATGCATCCCTCCTTTTATGCATCCCATGGGACTTATGTACAGATCTGTAATTTTATTTATTTAAATTAATGTCTGTGTCCCCTTCTAGACTGTAAGCTCGTTGTAGGCAGGGAATGTGGGCAGGTTATATTATTATATTGTCTTCTCCCAAGCACTTAATACAGTGCTCTGCAAACAGTAAGCCCTCAATAAATACAATTTACTGTCTGACCGACTGAGGGGCCCACTGATCCGATCACTGTGACCTTGGGCCGACACTGGCCTGGCCACCTGGCAGCCTGGCCTAGTGGACAGAGAACAGGCCTGGGAGTCAGAAGGGCCTGAGTCCTAATCCCGGCTCCACTACATATCTGCTGTGTGACTTTGGGTGACTTAACTACTCTGTGCTTCAATTCCCTCATTTGTAAAATGGGGATGGAGACTGTGAGCCCCATGTGGGACAGGGACTGTGTCCAACCTGATTAACTTGTGCTTGACACATAGTAAGTGCTTAACAAATACCATCATTGTCTACTGGAGACAAGCCCCTTACTTTTCCAAACTCCCAGCCCCATTCTTTGGCAGAGCAGCCGCTGATTTTGTAAAGGAGCAGAGCTGTGCCACCTCGAGCCGGTGATGGACTTCTAAATATAGTGGCTAACTGGGCACCTGCAGCTGTGGCCTGGGAAATCCAGCATCTCCCCTCAGGAAGCCCAGGGTGCCATCCGTTTGAGGCCAGGAAGGCCACGGCCCCCAGAAGAAGCACTGTCAGGTGAGCAAATGGAGCACTTTAAAAGCTTAGATAGAGCTATTCTGGGGGGTTCTAATCGCCTAGTGGCTAAAATTACCTTTCTTGGGGCTGAGAGGAAAGTTAAGAACATCTGACAGAAATATGCAATGTGGAGAAGAAGGCATTTTTTTGGACAGGTTAATAATAATAATAACAATAACAATTATAGTTGTGGTATTTGTTAAGCACTTACTATTGCCAAATACTCCTTTGTTTCGTCTATGGATCTCAATCTGTGATCTTTGGGCACTTGGTATTCTCCCCATCCACAACCCCACAGAATTTATGTACATATCTTTAAATTACACATTATAAATGACTTATTTATTCATATTAATGTCTGTCTCCCCCTCTAGACTGGCAGCCCGTTATGGCCAGGGAACATGTCTGCTAATTCTATTGTACTCTCCCAAGTGCTAAGTTCAGTGATTTGCACATAGTAAGCACTCAATAAATATGGTTGTTTGACTACTGCCTGCCAGGCACTGTACCAAGTGCTGAGATAGATACAAGCTATCATAGCGCACAGAGTCTTTGTTCCCATTTTACAGATGAGGTAACTTATGCCCAGAGAAGTGAAGTGACTTGCCCAAAGCCTAATCCTGGCTCCTCCACTTGTCTGCTGTGTGACTTGCCCAAGGTGATGTAGCAGATATGGTGGAGCCAGGATTGGAACCCATGACCTTCTGACTCCCTGGCCTGGGCTTTATCCACTAGGCCATTCTGCACATTGATGTATGGAAGTGGATTCTTCAAATGGCTTCCAAGGATGGCAGGAGAGGGACCATGGAGGAAGGGAGGAGGGAAAGGCCTTGGAGAGCTCTTAAGTGCTAATTATCCTGACAATGCTGTCCCTCCTCTTGATGGTCAATTGCTAAGTAGGATCCCCTTCTACTTCGAGGGCTAATTTTAGAATTTTGCCGCAATATTCAGTTCCCTTTTTAGAAGAGGGGAAAAAAAACAGTGGTCTTCATTCTTAGATATGGGCAGCCCAGAAAATCAGACTCGGCTGAAGTCAGCACCCTAAACAAATCAATCAGTGGTATTTATTGAGTGCTTACCGTGTGCAAAGCATTGTACTAAGTGCTTGGGAGAGTACGACTCAACAGAATTGGTAGAAACATTCCCTGCCCTGTAGATATAGATATATAGAGATATAGATATACAACTCCCTGGTCTCAAGGGACAGTGGAGTGTGTTTTTCATGTACTGGGGTTAGGGTGGGGAATGAAAATTTTGATTATATTCCTTAGGGGGAAGAATTTTCTGGATTCTATGTGCCCATTGACAGAGTATTATGGGCTGGGAAACGTTCTAGTTTTATTTTGTCAATTCCTTAAGCACAGGGCTGTGCATATTTTACCTACATAGTAAAACACACAGACCAGAACCTCTTAAATGTTTGTTAATGTTAAGGATGATGAGAGTGATGGTGATGTGGAGAGCTGCATGGTAATGGGAATTACGGTGAGGAAGTACTATTTTCTGGGAGAGGGAGAATTCTGGACATGTTCACCTAACTGGGCTGGAAAGGGATGGGCAGAGGGACAGGACTGGAGCACATAGTGGAAAGAGCACGAATTTGGGAGTTTGGAAGGACATGGGTTCTAATGCCGGCCCCGCCACTTGTCTGCTGAGTGACCTTGGGCAGGTCACTTAACTTCTCAGTGTCTCAGTTACCTCATCTGTAAAATGGGGATTAAGACTGTGAGGCCCCACTTGGGACAACCTGATTACCTTGTATCTACCCCAGAGCTTAGAACAGTGCTTGGTACATAGTAAGTGCTTAATAAATACCATCATCATCATTATCATTATTACTTCACTTCTCTGGGTCTCATTTGGGGATGAAGGCCGTGAGTCCCATGTGGGACAGGGACTGTGTCCAACCTGATTAGCTTGTATCTACCCCAGCGCATAGTGAAGTGCCTGGTACATAGTAAGCACATATCAAATACCCTAAAAAACGGCAGGTGGAGCAGTGGGGCAGGGCTGGGGCTGAGGGGCAGAGCTGGAGCAGGGAAGAGTTGGTTGGGTGGGTGCAGGGGATTGGCCTTCAGCACTCGGGGGACCTCGGAAACATAAAGCAGCCCAGTTCTGGTGTGTTTGGGGTCATTAGCCCCACATCCTGGACACTGACCTTCCTAACAAACCGCTGCCAATCTGAACAACAGGGCACTTCATCCCGAACAGCTTGTGGTGGGGACCAGCTTTTCTGGATGCTCTGTGTGGCCTTTTAGGCTTCTGACCCAGGGTGGAGTGAATGAATCACCTACAAAGATCTGAAACCCCACCAGACCCCTCCCCTGTCCAGGTTGGAAGGATATTCCTCTGGGGGCAGAGGGGTTCATTTCCAAAGTGAGCTTTCATTGTGGGCTGTTTGGTCGGCCCCAGGGAACCAGGAAATTTCAGCATGAATCGCCCAAGACAGTCTTGTCCACTGTTCAGACACCACCAGGGCAGATAGTTTCTGACAATCTGGGTGGTTTCCCTGGAAACCTTGGGTGTCACCTCCACAATAATAAATAAGGATGGCATTTGTTAAGCGCTTACTATGTGTCAGGCACTGTTCTAAGCACTGGGATAAATACAAGCTAATTGGGATGCAGTCCCTGTCCAATTTAGGACTCAGTATCTTAATCCCCATTTTTCAGGTGAGGTTACTGAGGCATAGAGAAGTCAAGTGACTTTGCCCAAGGTCACACAGCAGATGAGTGTTAGAGCAGGGATAAGAACCCAGGTCCTTCTGACTCCCAGGCCCGTACTCTATCCAATAGGCCACGCTGTTTCTCCATATTGTTGCCCTTTCTCCCCAGTTGCTGTGGCCTTCCCTCTGAGGAACACGGGGTCCAAGTAAGGGCCCCTTCCCTTACAGGAAACTAGTGGAATTTGAATTATACATGCATTTCAGTGATCCTCTAGACTGTAAGCTCCTTATGGGCAGGGAGGTTTCTTCCAACTCTGTTGCAGTGTCCTCTTCCAAGCTCTTAGTACAGTGCTCTGCGCACAGTACGAACTCGATAAATATCACTGATGATGATCTCAGATATTCACTGCCCCTACTGATGTAGAGATGGAAAAACAAGGTGTTCAAGAAAGGAACCCCTCCTTTGCAGGAGACTAGTGGAATTTGAATTACCAGGCTTAACAAATACCACAAAAAACTCACACAAACACATAGTAAGCTCTTAATAAATACTACATACACACACAAAAAAAAAAAATGAATAAAGAGTGGAGCAATGCAGAGCCCAGGTGGAGAGGTCCCAAATCATCCTCCGGCCTGGGTCTAACGAGAACCGAGCATGATCTCTGGTTTACCTCGGATTTCAGTCTCTCTATCTCCATCTCTCCATCCTCGATCTGTTGTCTCAGTTGCTTGGCAACTGTCTTCTCCGTCTCCACGATCTGGAGTAGATGGAGGTATTTCTGCATTAAAGCCTCGTGCTCCGTGGCCATGTTCCTGTAACTGTCAGCCGGACACGGCACTGTTAATGGCTCCGGACCCGTTGGTCAACCCGCCTCCCCACCTCCTCCATGAACTCCCACCCAGCCCTGATCCCCTGAGCCCAGCAAAGGTTCAGAACTCTGGAGAACACCAGGACCCCACAGTGGGTCTTTGGTGCCTGCTGGGCTGGGCCATTCCTAATGCCAGTGTTGGCTGCTCCTTCCCTCTTCCCTGGAAACTGGTCCAGTCTGACAGCTCTGGTGGCCATCACCCTCCCTGTTCCCCACCTCACCCCTGGAGTCTGGCCCAGCCCACCAGCTCCAGTTTCTATCACCCCCAGGTGCCACCCTACTTACCCTGCTCCTCTCCTCACCTCCGAGACTAACTCAGCCCACCACCTCTGGTCCTCATCACTTCCACATGACCCAGCAGCTGGGAGCAAACCCCCCTTTCTCTGCCTTGGTCTCCCTTACTCCCCAACTTGGGGACCAAAGCTGCCCATGGCACATTACGGGGCGTAAGCTCGTCGTGGGCAGGGAATATATCTGATTATTGTATTGTACTCCTCCAAGCTCTTAGTACAGTGCTCTACACATAGTAAGCACTCAATAAATATCTTTGAATGAATGAATGAATGGTATGCCTCTGCCAGGAGCATTTCCTCCATCCAGCACCCTAAGAAGGTCAGCAGAGGAGATTCCCTGCTCCCTTAGAGCCAGGTGGCCCATCCTGACTTTCTCTTTCTAAGGAAGGGGACCCCAGCTGGGGGGCAGGGTTCATGTGGCACCCTTACCCAGCCCTGCGGAGTTCGGGTCCAGGTCTATCCACTAAGGCCTGGGCTCTATCCACTAGGCGACACTGCTTCCCTTCCCCAAGCCAGCCGGGGGAGGGAACCAGGAGCAGGTTTGTTTCCAGATTTCGTTTTTTTGATCTTTAATCTTCTGCCAAAACCTCCAGGCTGAGCAGAGGAAGAGGAGGAGGAGGAGGAGGAGCAACTAGGCATAATGGAAAGAGGCATGGGCCTGGGAGTCAGAAGGACCTGGGTTCTAATCTCAGATCTGACACGTGCAAGGTGTGTGATCCTGGGAAAGTCCCTTCACTTCTCTGTGCTTCGATGCCCGTCCCTTCACTTCTCTGTGCTTCGATGCCCTCATCTGTCAAATGGGGATAAAGATTGTGAGCCTCATGTAGGACATGGACCAGGTCCAACCCAATTAGCTTGTTCATACCCCAGAGATTAGTACAGTGCCTGGCACATAGTAAGCGCTTAACAAATATCATAAAAAAGCAATTTAAGATTACAGCTGTGTTAGTCTGGTGTCTGCTTTGCCTTGGGTCAGTGGGCCGGAACCAGAACCAGAACCAGAACCAGAGTCTGCCAATTAGCCAAGACACCAGTGCAGGGAAGTAGGAGGTTCTTGGGGGCAGAACATAACCTCTTTCTGAGACGAGTCCTGGCTTAAGAAAAAAGATGTTTTGAAGCAGGATTGCAAGTTTAATGTCCTGGCCTTCCAGTTTGGCTGACATCTGTGGGTAATTTCTATGCTGGAACCCAAGGGCTCTTTATATCTCTGTGTACATTTTCCAGACCCTAGAAAGCCTCACTGAACAACATGTCATTATCCTATTGGCAAACAGCTGCACAAAACTACTGGGCACCCCTGCCTCCCTCCAGTCATGCGTCCCTCCCCTCCCCCTGCTCTCATCACGCCCGACAACAGGCATTTAGGTAGCAAGAACACCGGGGAGGCCTGGGTGTCTTCTTGAGGCTCCCATCCACCCTCTTTGTCCCCAGACCTGCTGAACTTCTACCTTTGTGTTTGATATTGCTTTTATATTCATAACACTTCATTTTTTGGACTGTGTCTGTTAACAATCCCACTCACCACAACACTTTCCACCTTATTTTTAGATTGTGATCCCCTAGGGGACCAGGGTCCTTGTCTAATTCTCACCTGGGCATTTTATTCCAGGGCTTAGTACAGTGTTCCTTGCTCAGAAGCTGCATAACAAATGCTACTGCTGCTGCTGCTGCTACTACTACTACTACTACTACTTTTATTTCTATTAGCAGTATTACTACTACTATTACTACCACCACCACTACTACTATTACTGCTACTACCACAATTACAACTACCATTATTGCTACTACCAGTACTATTACTACTACTACCACTACTATTACTACTACTACCACTACTACTACTACCATTACTCCTCCTCCTCCCATTACTACTACTACTACTGCTATGGCTGCTGCTACTACTACCACTTCTGCTATCACTATTACCACTACTACCACCACTACTACTTCTTCTACTACTACTACTACTACCTTTACTAAATGCCAGTTAGGATCCATTACATTTCAGTGTTAATTGTGCTCTGATGCAAAATTGTCGTTGAGTTCTCCATCTGGGTTTCACCAGTTGTTCTCCCCTCCCACAGAAAGTCTTCTGTTGTCTTCGACAGAGAAGCAGCATGGCTTAGCAGATAGAGCAAGGGCCTGGAAGTCAGACAGACCTGGGTTCTGATCCCGGCTCCACCACTTATCCGCTGCATGACTTTAGGCAAGTCACTTCACTTCTCTGTGCCTCAGTCCCCTCATCCATAAAATGGGGATTAAGACTGTGAGCCCCATGTGGGACAGTCTCTACTCTCCCATCCTTCCTAGCAGTATCTTCAGATGAGATATCCTCCCTCCTCTCAAGTGCTACTCCAACTACCTGTGCTTCAGACCCCATTCCCTCTCATCTTATGAAAACTCTCACCCCTTCCCTCCTCCCCTCCTTAACTTCCATCTTCAACTGCTCACTCTCCACTGGTTCCTTCCCCTCTGCCTTCAAACATGCCCATGTCTCCCCCATTCTAATAAAACCCTCTCTTGACCCCACTGCCACTTCTAGTTATCGCCCTATTTCCCTCCTACCCTTCCTTTCTAAACTCCTAGAACGAGTCGTCTACATGCGCTGACTTGAATTCCTCAACTTCAACTCTCTCCTAGACCCCCTCCATTCTGGCTTCCAACCCCTACACTCCACTGAAACTGCCCTCTCAAAGGTCATCCATGACCTCCTTCTTGCCAAATCCAACGGCTCCTACTCTATCCTAATCCTCCTCGACCTCTCAGCTGCCTTTGATACTGGGGACCACCCCCTTCTCCTCAACACACTATCCAACCTTGGCTTCATAGACTCTGTCCTCTCCTGGTTCTCCTCTCATCTCTCCAGCCGTTCGTTCTCAATCTCCTTTGTGGGCTCCTCCTCCCCCTCCCATCCCCTTGCTGTAGGGGTTCCTCAAGGGCCAGTTCTTTGTCCCCTTCTGTTCTCTATCTACACTCACTCCCTTGGTGACCTCATTCACTCCCACGGCTTCAACTATCATCTCTACGCTGATGACACCCAAATCTACATCTCCACCCCTGCTCTCTCTCCCTCCCTCCAGGCTTGGGTCTCCTGCTGCCCTCAGGACATCTCCATCTGGATGTCTGCCTGCCATCTAAAACTCAACATGTCTAAGACTGAGATCCTTATCTTCCCTCCCACAAACCCTGTCCTCTCCCTGACTTTCCCATCACTGTAGACGGCACTTCCACCTTCCCCGTCTCACAAGCCTGCAACCTTAGTGTCATCCTCGACTCCGCTTCCTCATTCACCCCACACATCCAATCTGTCACCCAAACCTGCCAGTCTCACCTCCACAAAATCGCCAAGATCCGCCCTTTCCTCTCCATCCAAACTGCTACCTTGCTGGTTCAATCTCTCATCTTATCCCGATTGGATGACTGCATCAGCCTCCTCTCTGATCTCCCATCCTCCTGTCTCTCCCCACTTCAGTCCGCTGCTGCCCGGATTATCTTTATACACAAACATTCTGGGCATGTCACTCCCCTCCTCAAAAATCTCCAGTGGTTGCCTGTCAACCCACGAATCAAGCAAAAACTCCTCACACTTGGCTTCAAGGCTCTCCATCCCGTCGCCCCCTCCTACCTCACTTCCCTCTTCTCCTTCTACAGCCCAGCCCACTCCCTTTGCTCCTCTGCTGCTAACCTCCTCATTCTTGCCTGTCCTGCCATTGACCCCTGGCTCACGTCCTTCCCCTGGCCTGGAATGCCCTCCCTCCACACATCCGCCAAACTAGCTCTCTTCCTCCCTTCAAAGCCCTACTGAGAGCTCACCTACTCCAGGAGGCCTTCCCAGACTGAGCCCCTTTTCCCTCTCCTCCTCTCCTCCCCAATGCCCCCCTCCCTCTGCCCTACCTCCTTCCCCTCCCCACAGCACTTGTATATATTTGTACAGATTTATTACTCTATTTATTTTACTTGTACATATTAACTGTGCATTTATGTCTGCTCTGCACACAGTAAGCGCTCAATAAATACGATTGATGATGATTGATGATGATTTATTTTATTAATGATGTGCATGTAGCTATAATTCTATTTATTCTGATGGTTTTGACACCTGTCTACATGTTTTGTTTTGTTGTCTGTCTCCCCCTTCTAGACTGTGAGCCCGTTGTTGGGTAGGGACCGTCACTATATGTTGCTGACTTGTACTGCCCAAGCAGTACAGTGCTCTGCACACAGTAAGCGCTCAATAAATACGATTGAATGAATGAATGAATGAATGAATGACAGTCCAGTTAGCTTGTATCTACCCCAGTGCTTAGAAAAGTGCCTGGCACGTAGTAAGCGCTGAACAAATATTGTCTTGTCTTATGCTGTCAAGTAGTCTCAAACACATAGCGACACCGTGGACACATCTCTCCCAGAATGCCCCACCTCCATCTGCAATTGTTCTGGTAGTGGATCCATAGAATTTTCTTGGTAAAAATACAGACATGGTTAACCATTGCCGCCTTTCTCACAGTAAACTCGAGTCTCCACCCTCAACTCTCTCCCATGCTGCTGCTGCCCAGCACACGGGAGTTTTGACTTGTAGCAGATTGCCTTCCACTGGCTAGTCACTGCCCAAGCTAGGAATGGAATGGGAAGGCCTCTGCTTGACTCTCCCTCCTATAGCTGAGACTGGTAGAGTACTGGAAAGTCTCCAAGTGTGACCCTGAGAGGGGCGCTTATAGAGTTGCTCAGTGGAAAGAGCACGGGCTTTGGAGTCAGAGGTCATGGGTTCAAATCCCAGCTCCATCACATGTCTGCTGTGTGACCTTGGGCAAGTCACTTAACTTCTCTGAGCCTCAGTTACCTCATCTGTAAAATGGGGATTAAGATTGTGAGCCCCACGTGGGACAACCTCAAGACCTTGTATTCCCCCCCCCAGTGCTTAGAATAGTGCGTTGCACATAGTAAGCGCTTAACAAATGCCATTATTATTATTATTATTAAATACCACAATTATTATCATTATTATTGTTGTACTCTCCCAAATGCTTAGTACAGTGAGCTGGGATTATAATACAGGCCCTTCTGACTCCCAGGCCTGTTCTCTAACCATTAGGCCAGGCTGCTTGTAATGTGCTGAGGCTCCTTTCTTGCATGCTTTATTCACAGAGGAGAGGAGGTCTTTCTCCTCTGTACAATGTGCTGAGGTCGCTCTCCTCTGAGACTCAGTTTCCCCTATCGGAAGGGGGAATGGACCCAGGACTCCTGGGGAGATGGATGTCTCCCCAGATGGTCTGAGCATTGGAGATGTATATCATCTCTCCACATTAGGTTTTGTTAACCCTCCCCCTATAGCTCCATCCTCTAGACTATAAGCTTATTGTGGGCAGGAAATGAGTCTGTCATACTGTTGCCTTGTCCTCTCCCAAGTACTTAGTCCAGGGCTCTGCACACATAAAGTGCTCAATAAATAATAATCATGGTATTCCTTAAGCGCTTACTGTGTGCCAGACACTGTTCTAAGCACTGGGGTAGATATAAGATAGTCATGTTGGACCCAATCCATGTCCCACCTGGCACTCACAGTCTTAATTCCCATTTTACAGATGAGGAAACTGAGGCACAGAGAAATGACCGGCTCAAGGTCATCCAGCAGACAAAAGGTGGAGCCAGGATGAGAACCCAGGTCCTTCTGACTCCCAGATCCAGGAACTATGCACTAAGCAAACCCGGGGTGGGTGTGGGGGGGGCAGGGGAGAAGGAAAGCCCCCACTAGTATATTGATGATGACAATGATGGTATTTGTTAAGTGCTTACTGTGTGCTGAGCACTGTTCTAAGCTCTAGGGTAGATAGAAAGTAATCAAGTTGTCCCACATGGGGCTCACAATATTAACCCCCATTTTACAGATGAGGTTACTGAGGCACAGAGAAGTTAAGTGACTTGTCCAAAGCCACACAGCTGGCAAGTGGTGGGGTCAGAATTGAATCCACGACCTTTGGCTCCCAAACCCATACTCTTTCCACTAAGCCAGGGGAGAAGCCATTTCTCTAATATCCCGGGGAATTTGCAGACCAAGTTCCCGTTTGGATTTCCAGGACCACTGATGCAGCCACTTCTGGAGAGGGGTACCCCGTCAGCCCCACCTCCACCCCAGGGGGCAGGCTCATCTACATACCTGGCACGGGCGATAGCAGCCACCCAGTCATCACAGTCTTTGGCATCCTCTGTCCGCAGCTCCAGGGCTTTCTGGTTGTCATGGTTGAAGTTAACGGTGAAGTAGTGCTGTGGGGAGGAAGGGACAGAGGGGTACGGGGGCAGAGGGGCAGAGATGTTACAGGGCAGAAGCATGGCTGGGCCCCCCAACCCCCACCCCTCTGTCAAGTCCCGGAGAGGGTGACGGCCTGGGAAGGGGGTAGAGGAAGAGCAGGGACACCCGGGGACCGGCCATCCCAGCTGCAGCTCCAAAGGAATGGGCACTGGAGAGGGCTAGCAGTGTCCCCTGCTGCTTATTTTTTTTTTTTGAATGGTATTTGTGAAGTATTTCTATGTGCCAGGCACCATACTAAACCCTGGGGCGGATACAAGTAATCTGGTTGGAAACAGTCTCTGTCCCATGTCGGGCTCAAAGCCTTCATCCCCATTTTACAGATGAGGTATACAGGGCTCACAGAGTGAAGTGGCCTTTTTTTAATGCTATTTTTTAAGTGCTTATTATGTGCCAGGCACCATACTAAACACTGGAGTGGATACAAGGTAGTCAGGTTGGACACAGTCCCTGTCCCATGTGAGGCTCACAGTCTTCATCCCCGTTTTACAGATGAGGGGACTGAGGTCCAGAGAAGTGAAGCGACACTTCACCAGGTCGTGGTTCTTTGTATTTTTTATGGTATTCATTGAGCATTTACTATGTGCCACGCACTGTTCTAAGCACTGGGATGGAAAAAGATAATCAGGTTGGACACAGTCCTTGACTCAGATGTGGTTCACAGTCTTAATCCTTATTTTACAGATGAGGTATTTGACGCACAGAGAAGTGAAATGACCCTTTTAAATGCTAATTTTTAAGCTTTTACTATGTTCCAGGCACCATACTAAGTGCTGGGGTAGATACAGGATAATCAGGTGGGACACAGTCCCTGTCCCACATGGGGCTCACGGTCTTCATCCCCATTTTACGGATGAAGGGACTGAGGCCCAGAGAAGCGAAGTGACTTGCCTGAGATCACAAGGCAGCAGACAAATGGCGGAGCTGGGATTAGGATGGTTCGTTCATTCAATCAAATTTGCTGAGCGCTTATTGGGTGCAGAGCACTGTACTAAGCTCTTGGGAGAGTACAACAGAACAATAAACAGATACATTCTCTGCCCGCAACGAGCTTACAATCTAGAGGTATTTTTCTCAAAAGAGAAAAAGAGTAAAAGAGAAGAAGCAGCATGGTTTAGTGGATAGAACCTGGGCCTGGGCTATAGAAGGGTCTGGGTTATAATCCTGGTTCTGTCACTTAGCTGCTGGGGAACCTTGGGCAAGTCATCTCCCTTCTCTGGGCCTCTGTTCCCTCATCTGGAAACTATGGATGAAGACTGTGAACACCCCATGAGATTGTAGCCAACTCAATTAGCTTGTATCTACCTCCGCGTTTAATACAGTGTCTGACACATAGTAAGTGCTTAACAAATACCATATTTAAAAAAAAAGGGAAAGGCAGAGACTGTGTTTTTCCATGCTGGACCACTGTGCTGCCTCAGTGACCATCCGCACCGGGCCCCTTTGTGCCACCCTCCACTTGGCCTCCATCCCATCCTGCCTTGCAACATCTCAGCAGGAAGGACAGAAGCAGTGACGGCCTGAATCTTCGGCCAAATGAAGAACGTGGGGAACCCCCTCAGAGGATGCCCTAGTCCAGGGGTCCCCTTGGCTACCATAGTGGCCATTTGAACCTGAGCTATGAGGTGCCTGAATCTCTCCTCCGCTAGCTTCAGGGCCCTACTGCTCTTTTGGTTTTACTTGGTGTCTCCATCCTCTAACACCGTTTTTGTCTTTTTATCATTTCACCTCTCCTTGTGTGTCTGTTGTCAGTCCCCTCTCCCCACCTTCACACTCAGATCGCGAACCCCTTGAGGGCCAGGGACTGGGTCTAATTCCCACCTCCGTGCTCTTTCTCTGTGCTCACTAGAGCGTGCTGCCCATAATAAGCCCTTAATGATGGTATTTGCTAAGCATTTACTATGTGTCAAGCAATGTTTTAAGTACTGGGGTAGGTACAAGCTAATCGGGATGGACAGAGTCCCTGTCCACTCATTCATTCATTCATTAATCACATTTATTGAGTGCTTATGGTGTGCAGAGCACCGTACTAAGCACTTGGGAAAGTACAATACACCAATAAAGAGAGACAATCCCTGCCCACAACGAGCTCACAGTCTGGTGGGGGGAGACAGACATTAAACCAAGAAAACAGACATCGATATAAATAAACAAAATTACAGATATATACATAAGTGCTGTGGGGCAAGGAGGAAGGGAAGAGCAAAGGGAGCAAGTCTGGGTGATGCAGAAGGGAGTGAGAGATGAGGAAAAGTGGGGTTTAGTCTGGGAAGGCCTTTTGGAGGAGATATGCCTTCAGTAAGACTTTGAATGGGGGGAGAGGAATTGTCTGGCAGATTTGAGGAGGGAGGGCATTCCAGACCAGAGGTAGGACATGGGCCAGTGGTCGGCGGTAAGACAGGTGAGACGGAGGTACAGTGAGAAAGTTAGCACCAGAGGAGCAAGTGTGCGGACTGGGACAGAGAATGGAGGTGAGGTAGGAGGGGCAAGGTGATGGACAGCTTTAAAGCCAATGGTGAGGAGTTTTTGTCTGATACAGAGTTGGATAGGCAACCACTGGAGGTTTTTAAGACAGGAAGGATGGTGGTGCCATCTACAGTGACGGGGATACAGTCCCCACATGGGGCTCACTGTCTTCATCCTCATTTTCCAGGTGAAGTAACTGAGGCCCAGGGAAGTGAAATGACTTACCCAAGATCATACGGCAGATGAGGTGCAGAGCTGGGATTAGAACCCAGGTTCTTCTGACTACCAGGCCCATGCTCTATCCACTAGACAATGCTGCTTCTCAGCATGACCTACTCTCTTAATAATGGCAGTAATCCCCTCTATGATAGAAGACACAATTCCTGCCCTCAAGGAGCTTACAGTCTAATGGCAACGGTAGACATAAAACAGTAGTAAATATACTAGAATTAAGAGTGAGGCTATAGACATAACTAATAGAATGGGGAAGAGGAAATCCAGTGGAAGGTTGGGAGTCAGGGGAGCTGCATTCTAATACCGACCCTGCCACTCGTCTGCTTTGGGACCTTGGCCAAGTCACTTAACTTCTGTGGGCCTCTGTTTTCTCATCTGGAAAATGGGGGTTAAATGCCCGCTCCCCACATTAGACTCAGAGCCCCACATGGGACAAGGAGCATGTCTGATTGGCTTATCTTGTTATTACCCTCTAGACTGTAAAGTCCCTCTTGACTAGAAGCTCGTTGTGGGCAGGACATGTATATATTGTACCTCCTATGCGCTTAATACAGTGCTCTGAACTCAGTAAGCCCTCAATAAACACGATTGATGATTGATTCATCTGGGTTCTTAGCGCAGTGCTTTGCACATAGTAAGCACTTAACAAATACCAAAATAATTCATGAGATTGTAAACTCCTTGAGGGCAGGGAGCATGTCTAACATGTAAATCTACTGTATGTATTATCCCATGGATTGATCCAAACCCTCTGAAATCTGCTAATATTTTCTATTGCCCATCATCTCATGTCAACAAATTCCAACTGTTTGCCTCTTGTCAGAGAGAGAAGATGTGTTTCTTTCTGTTCATTTCAAATCTTTCATCTTCAAGCTCCAGGAGATTTGGGGAACAATTCCATGTTCTCCCAACCAAACCTTTCCTGGGTCTATAATAATAATACTAATAATAATGATAATGACATTTGTTAAGCATTTACTATGTGCCACGCACTCTTCTAAATGCTGGAGTAGATATGAGTTTATCAGGTCGGACACAGTCCCTCTCCCACATGGGGCTCCTTAAGAGGGAGTAGGATTTAATCCCCATTTTAAAGATGAGGTAACTAAGGCATAGAGAAGTGAAGTGACTTGCCCAAAGCCACACGGCAGACACGTGACAGAGCTGGGATTAGAACCCAGGCCCTCTGACTCCCAGGCCCATGCCCTCTCCATGCTGCTTCTCAAATAACAGTAACAATAATAATAACAATGGTATTTGTTATGAGGTCTATATGCCAAGCACTGGGGCAGAGACAATATTAGTCAGGTCAGCCCTTGTCCCAGATGGAGTTCGTGGTCTAAGGGAGAGTGTGGGCAGGTACTTAATCCCATTTTACAACTGAGGAAATGAAGGCCTAGAGAAGTGAAGTGACTTGCCTAAGTTCACATAGCAGGTTAGTGGCAAAGCCAGGATTAGCATCCAGATCTCCCTCTCCTAGCCCCATGCTCTTTCCACTAGGTCACTGCGTCCCCTCTCCTCTGGCTGTCCCATGCCCACTGCTTCCCCAGGCAATCTGGAATTTGGGGGATCCATTTGGAAGGACCCCTTTAGACTGTAAACTCATTATGGGCAGGGAAAATGTCTGCTAATTCTCTTGTACTGTCCTCTCCCAGGCACTTAATACAGTTCTCGGGTCTGGGAGTCAGAAGGAACTGGGTTCTAATCCTGGCTTTGCCCTCCCCAGACCCAGATCCTGTGAAATAAGCCACTGGCAAGCAGCATAATCAAGCTCCATGTGTAACCTATATTTAGCTTCCTTTGACATTTACTGTATTTGTGCTAATTGTCAGTCACAGTGGCAGCCTTGGCCTGTGTTGTTTTAGTGGTTCATGTGCCTCTCATTGGTTTCCTAGGGAACAAGTAATGGTGATGGGGGGGGCGGCATGTAATGAAATGTCAAATACAACATCGAATAACTGAACTAATAAGGAGACAACGGAGCATTAGTGATTGACTAGTAGTCCCTCTGACCTGAGGAAAAGTTGGCTCTTGGTGAGGGGTGAGCTTGCTGTGGGGCAGGAGACTGCAACCATCCTCATCTCCTTAAGGTCAATTAATCAATCGACTGTATTTACGGAGCACTTACTATGTGCAGAGCGCTGTACTGAGTGCTTGGGTGAGGACAATACAATGCAGTTGGTAGACACGTACCCTGCCTACAAGGAGCTTATGGTCAATAATAATAGTAATAATTGATGACATTTATTAAGCGCCTACTATGTGCAAAGCACTGTTCTAAGCGCTGGGGAGGTTACAGAGGAGGACAGTCAAGGTGAGGTCTGGCTGGAGAGTCTACTAGTGAATCAGTGGTATTTACTGAACACTGAAGTGTGCAGAGCACTGTACTAAGCACTTGGGAATGTACAGTACAATAGTAGCACACACGTTCCCTGCCCAGAACATACTCGCAGTCTAAAGGAGGAGAGTTAAGGGGAAGTCTGGCTGGAGAGTCTGTCAGTTAATCAGTGGTATTTATTGAGGCACTTAGTACAATCCTCTGCATACAGTAAGCGCTCAATAAATACAATTGAATGAATGAATTGAGAGCTGACCATGTGCAGAACACTGCACTGAGTGCTTGGGAGAGGACAACACAACAAAGATGGTGGACACGTTCCCTGCTCCCAAGAAGGTTACAGTTTAGAGGAACTCACGGTCCAGGGTAGTCAGGGTGGGGGGGTGGGCGGGGCAGATTTCTCGACCTCGTAATTAAGCGCCATCACTCAGAGAACTGAGTACGGCCGTTGAGATCTCCCCAAATCCATCTGTGCCCACCCACCCACCCATCCAAGTTTCTTTTTGTTATTTTCCCCTCTGGCAAGTTCTCCTAGGGTGGTGCTATGTTCTCACCACCACATGTCTCCCCTAATCCTTCCCTCTCCTCCTCCTTCTCTGCTACCTCTGCCAAGCTCCCTTCCTCCTTTCCTGCCCACGCTCCCTCCTGCTCCATTACAGCCTACCTCTTCTGAGAAGCCTTCCCTAGTGAAAAGGAACGACTCAGTGCAACTGTCCAGCAACTTCCTCCCTTCCTTGCCCTGAAACCTCCCCACCAAGTCCCTCCCCAACATGTTAAAGATCTAACAGTTCAATCCTCCCTCCCTGGCTCTCTTGGGGGATTGTGGGTAAGGCATGCCTTTGTTTGGTTTGATGGGGGAAAGTCTGGCCTTTGGCTGGTCTGTCTCCTGTCTGGTTCTGTCAGACAGTCAGTCAATGGTATTTATTGAGCACTTACTGTGTGCAGAGCACTGAACTAAGCACTTGGGAGAGGACAGTATAACAATAATCAGACACATGCCCTGCCCACAATGAGCTCACAGTCTAGTAGGCATCCAGTACAGTGCTCTGACCACTGTAGACTCAGTCGAGTTTGTGACCGTGATGCTGTGTCCAAGATCTGGAGAAGCAGAGCAGAGTAATCACACCTGGCTTTAGGGGTGAGTGATTTTAGTGAATTTGCTAGCCCAACTAAGGTGTGAGAACTCTTCCCTGCTAAGCACATAGAGAAGCAGCATAGCTCATTGTGGGCAGGGAATGTGAATGCTATACTGTTATACTGTCCTCTCCCAAGCACTTAATAGAATAAGCACTCAATAACTATAATTAAGTGATCAACTGGCCTAGTGGACAGAGCACAGGCCAGGAAACCAGAAGGACCTGGTTTTAATCCCGGCTCTGCCACTTGTCTGTTGTGTGACCTTTGGCAAGTCACTTCACTTCTCTGAGCTTCTGTTTCCTCACATCTACAAAGTGGGGGTTAAGACTGTGAGCCCATGTGGGACGTGGATTATGTCCAACCAGATTAGTTTGTACCTATTCCAGGGCTTATTACAGTGCCTGGCACATAGTAAGCACCTAACAAATTCACTTCAGGAGAAAAGATATGACCAGAGAGTCTCAAGGGGGTCAGAAATCAGGCCTCTCTGAATCATGAGACCTTTGCCCCTCCCATGCTCTGCCCAGCTTGCTCCCACAAAAGCCTTGCCTTTTTGCCATCCTGCATACCCAGTGGGTGCTCACCTTATCTCCTCCACAAAATCTCCTAGCGTTTCTCTCCTCTGGGCCTCAGTTCCTTCATCTGTAAAATGCGGATTAAGTTGGTGAGCCTCATGTGGGACACGGAGCATGTCCACCCTGATTAGCTTGTATCTACCCCAGCACTTAATACAGTGACTAGCGCAGAGTAAGTGCTTAGAAAAATACCATTAATTTTTTTTAAAAACAAAAAAACAAAAATGAGCTTATGGTCTAGAGGATGCAGGTTGTAGCGGGTTAGAGAAACCACGTCAAATGAGCTTTCAAGATAGAACGCAGATTCTGCCTGCTCCTCCAGTCAAAGCACCCGGCAGACCCACCCCAGTGCTTAGTACAGTGCCTTGCACAGAGAATACCATTATTAAGCACTTTGTACAGTTCTCTGCACACAGACAGCGCTTAAGAAAAACAATTTAATGAATTTAGCACTGAATCAATCAATGATATATATCGAGCACTGACTGTGTAAAGAGCACTGTACTGAGCGCTTGGGAGAGACCAATATAACAGAATTAGCAGACGTGTTCCCTCCCCATAACGAGCTTAGAGAAGGAGACTCTCCCAAGTGCTTAGTACAGTGCTCTGCATACAGTAAGCACTCAATCGATTGATTGAGACAGATCTTCTGCCCCAAGGATCTTCTGCCTCTCGATTACTCCTTATTCCCATTAGCTTTCTCAGGTCCATGAGCCCTGGGTTTCAGAGAACCATCTGTCTGCCTTGCCCTGCTCCATCTCCAATCCCCCCTGCTCCATCTCTGATTCTCCCCCGGGGCTCCGGTCTAGTTTTCCACACCAGGTGGAAAATGCTGATCTGCCAATCTACCAGGCCTCCATCAATCATGCAGAGGCTGGGGACTGGGGTGAGAGGAGAAGTGAGACTTGGAGCTTCAGAGGGGGGAATCAAAGTCAAGAAGTGGGTGGCGGGGAGACTGGAGACAGGAAGACAAGGAAAATAATAACAATAACAACAACAATAATAATAATAATCACTCAGCAATCCACTATTCATTCAAAGCTGTACTAAGTCCTGGGGTAGATAAAATATCATTGTATAATCTATAGCCCCTGTCTCACATGGACTCACAATAAAGAGAGGAAGGAGGAGTATCAATAGCATTTATTAAGCTCTTACTGGGTGCAGAGCACTGTATTAATCTCTAGGAGAGAACCTGTATTTAACTCTCACTTTATAAATGAGGAACCTGAAGCCTGGAGAAGTGAAGGGACTTGTGGGTTTAGAACCCGGGTCCTTCTTACTCTCAGGCCTAGGATCTAGCCATTAAGCCATGCTGCTTCTGCACTAGAATGTGGTCAGGGGCCAGACAGGCATGGGCAAAGGGAGAAAGATAACAATAATAATGCTACTTGTTTAGTGCTTACTATGTGCCAAGCACTGGTCTAAGCACAGGAGTAGATACTAGTTCAACAGGTTGGACACAGTCCCTGTCCCACATGGGGCTCATGCTCTTATCCCCATTTTCCAAATGAGGTAACTGAGGCCCACAGAAGTGAAGTGACCTGCCTGGGGTCACAGAGCAGACATGTGGCAAAGCTGGGATTAGAACCCATGTCCCTCTGACTCCTAGGACTGTGCTTTATCCACTAAGCCACGCTGCTTCCCTAGCCACGCTGATGACAGCAAGGAGAAAGGCTGGTCCTACCCGGGACTAGAAAATACATGGAGGGAGGGGGCAGAGAGACGAGGGGGAGGGGAAATAGAGGACAGAAGGAAGGAAGGAGACCTAAGGTGGCATGGGACCAGGGCTGGCCACGAGGACTTTGCCAATCTTTCCCAACAATTGAGCCGTTTGACTTTATTCTTTTCCTTGGGACACGTGCCAGAGCTTCTTCTCAATTGTCTCACAAGTTCCCATTTGCCTTAGCCTACAAGATGTTTGGGTGCCCTTTCTCTGACTATCTGTGCCAGGTCTGTGCCAGAGGGCAAGGAGGATCGTTGGCAGGAATAATCCAGTACAAGCAATCACAATTAGCAAGGATGGGCCCACTGTCCAAAAGAAGCATATTTTCTTTTACACCTGACCCAGTTTCTCCAAGCCCAGGGACCCATGCCCATTTGACTCCTTAGACAAAACTTGCTCTTCTTGTGCCCCTCTCCTGGACACATCTTCTAAGGGGTGAAGCTGAAACTCAAGGGAAGAAAAAAGTTCCAGGTTCCTCCGCTCACAAAAAATCTCACCAATGTGAGATTTGCAACTAGTTGCTTTAGTCCCTGTCTCTTGACGATGAAACCAGCGGTGGCTTAGTGGATAGGGTCCAGGCCTGGGAGTCAGAAGAAGCTGGGTTCTAATACTGACTCCGCCACTTGTCTGCTGTGGGACCTTAGGCAAGTCATGTTACTTCTCCATGCCTCAGTTACCTTGTCCTATCCCGCCTAGATTACTGCATCAGCCTCCTTTCTGACCTCTCAACCTCCTGCCTCTCCCGTCCTCAGTCCATACTTTACTCCGCTGCCCGGATTATCTTTCCACAGAAACGCTCAGGGCATGTCACTCCCCTTCTAAAAAATCTCCAGTGGTTGCCTATATTCCTCCGAATCAAACAAATACCCCCCCTCACTATTGGATTTAAAGCACTCCATCACCTCGCCCCTCCTAACTCACCTCCTTTCTCTCCTTCTACATCCCAGCCTGCACACTCTGCTCCTCTGGTGCTAACCTTCTCACTGTGTCTCCATCTCACCTGTCTCGGCACCGACCCCAGCCCACATCCTATCTCTGGCCTGGAATGTCCCCCCCGCCCCTCCTTTCAAATCTACCAGGAAATCTCTTTACCCCCTTTCAAAGCCCTGCTGAAGGCATATCTTCTCCAGGAGGCCTTCCCAGACTAAGCTCCACTTTTCCTCAGCTCCCAATCCCTTCTGCATCACCCTGACTTGCTCACTTTGCTCTTACCCCCTCTCCCCACCCCCAGCACTTATGCATATTTGTATATGTCTATAATTCTATTTATTTATTTTGATGCCTGTTCACTCGTATTGATGCCTGTTTCTTCCCTCCATTCATTCATTCATTCATACATTCAATCATATTTATTGAGTGCTTACTGTGTGCAGAGCACAGTACTAGGCACTTGGAAAGCACAATTCAGCAACAGATGTAGACAATCCCTACCCAACAACAGGCTCACAGTCTAGATGTGGGGAGACAGACAACAAAACAAAACTTGTAGGCAGGCATCAATAGCATCAAAACAGATAAATAAAATTATAGATATATAGAAATCATTTATAAAATAAATAGAATAATAAATATGTACATATATACACAAGTACTGTGGGGTGGGGAGGGGAGGGGGTAGAGCAGAGGGAGGAAGTAGGGGCAATGGGGAGGGGAGGAGAAGCAGAGGAAAAGGGGGGCTCAGTCTGGGAAGGTCTCCTGGAGGAGGTGAGCTTTCAGTAGGGCTTTGAAGGGGGGGAAGTGAGCTAATTTGGCAGATGTGAGGAGGGAGGGCATTCCAGGCCAGAGGTAGGATGTGGGCCAGGGGTCGACGGCGGGACAGGCGAGAATGAGGCACAGTGAGGAGGTTAGCAGCAGAGGAGCGGAATGTGCAGGCTGGGCTGGAGAAGGAGAGAAGGGAGGTGAGGGCAAGGTGATGGAGAGCTTTGAAGCCAGTAGTAGGAGTTTTTGCTTCATACTAAGGTTGATAGGCAACAACTGGAGAGTTCTGAGAGCAGTTGGTCTGGGGCCTGTGAAAATGTGGATTTTTGGACAGTGAAATTGTGGCTCCCCAAATACAGATAAATAAGTAGGGTTCTGGGGCTGGGGAAAGGAGAGAACAGTGGGGAGAAAAAAGGGATCCACTGGGGATGGGGGCTTCACCCCACGCTTAGTACAGTGCTCTGCACATGGTAAGTGCTCAATAAACACTTTTACTGAGTACTGATTGATCGACTAATTTACCAAATAGTTTTTTAATGGTATTTGCTAAGCGCTTATTATGTGCAGGCACTGCACTAAGTTCTGGGCAGACAAGCTAATCAGGGTGGACACGGTCCCTGTCCCACATAGGGCTCACAGTCTTCTTCTCCATTTCACAAATGAGGCAACTGAGGCACAGAGAAGTAAAGGGACTTGCCCAAAATCACACAGCAGACAAGTGGCAGAGCCAGGATTAGAACCCAGGTCCTTCTGACTCCCAGGCCCAGGCTCTAGCCACTAGGGCCATGCTGCTTCTTAACCAAATACTTCTGGCCATTTGGTTCCAAACTGGTGGATCTGTTAGCTTGAAAGCTCCTTGAAGGTAGGGATCATATAGTATTTGCTCAGCACTTACTATGTGCCAGGCACTCTACTAAGTGTTGGGGTAGATGCAATCTAATCAGGTTGGACACAGTCCATGTCCCACATGGGGCTCAAAGTCTTCATTTCCATTTTCCAGATGAAATAACTGAGGCTCGGAGAAACAAAGTGACTTGCCCAAGGCCATACAGCATACAAATGGTGGAGTTGGGATTAGAACCCAGCTCCTTCTGACCCCAAGGCCTGTGCTCTAGCCACTACACCACTCCCATGCACTTACTTCAGTGTTCGGCATAGAGTTAGTGCTCAATAAATACCATTGATCGAAATGATATCTACCTTCTTCAGGACTAGTGAATGGCTTTGTGGAGACCCAGATGGTCTGTTGGGAAAGATGTCTTAGAAGCAAGCTTCACCTGCTTTTCTCTAAGTCACTGAGAATATTGTGCTCTTTGGTGCCTTAGAAACTTTCCATTCATTCATTCTTGAGCGCTTACTGTGTGCAGAGCACTGTACTAAGCGCTTGGGAAGTACAAGTCGGCAACAAACATTCCAGTTTGTGAAGGATCCAGTTTCAACCCATGAAATGTCAGTGTGTCCTCCCATCCATCAGTCCAACACAAGTTTATGTTGTGCTCTCGGAGGGCAGACACTTCACTTTAGGAGAGTCTTTGGGAGCCAGTGAGAGAAGAGATAGGGTGCAGCGTGAGTGCATGGGCAGGGTGGGAATGTGTGCAGGGTGTGTATGCAGGGTGTGTGTGCAGGGTAGGTGCATGTGCAGGGTAGGCATGTGAGCAGGGTGTGTGTATAGGATGGATGCATGTGAAGGGTGGTCACCTGTGTAGGGTGTGTGCAGTATGGGCACTGTGTGCTCACACACTGCCCATGTGACCACAGAGAAGCAGCGTGGCTCAGTGGAAAGAGCCCGGGCTTTGGACTCAGAGGTCATGGGTTCAAATCCCAGCTCCGCCACTTGTCGGCTGTGTGACTTTGGGCAAGTCACTTAATTTCTCTGGGCCTCAGTTACCTCATCTGTAAAATGGGGGATTAAGACTGTGAGCCCCCATGGAACAACCTGATCACCTTGTAACCCTGATCACCTTGTAACCTCCCCAGCGCTTAGAACAGTGCTTTGCACATAGTAAGCACTTAATAAATGCCATTATTATTATTATGTGCATGGTAGGCATGTGTGCAGGGTGGATGCATGTGCAGAGTGAACACATGTGTGCAGGGTGGGCATGTGTGCAGAGTATGTGAGGTAAAGATAGCTCCACCAAAGGGAGCTTGCAGTCAGCCTCTTCTCACCCCTATCTAACCATGGTTTTTAAGATGCTATTAGGAAGAAAATAGAGTTCAAGAGAAAAAAAAATCTGGAAAATCATTATTCTTCCCCTAGTGCCTCCTAGTTCGAGGGAAGCGGCTCCAGAGAATTGGATAAATAATGCATTTCCCTGACAGCGGATGCTGCATTATTCTAAAGAGCTGGTCCAATGTGCTTCTCCCCAAAATTGGAAATGGGATGCGAGGAAGCCATATGGAGAAAGCGTGTGTGCAGGGGGTGTATGTGTGCAGGTTGGGCGCATGTACAGGGTGGGTGCGTGTGCAGGGGGAGCTGCATGTAGAGTGGGTGCATGTGCACGGGGCACTCTTGTACAGGGTAGGCACACGTGCAGGGTGGGTCTGGTTTCAGAGTGTGTGTATGTGAAGGCTGTATGTGTGTGCAGTATGTGTGTGTGTGTGTGTGTGTGTGCAGAGAAGCAGCGTGGCTCGATGGAAAGAGCCCAGGCTTGGGAGTCAGAGGTTGTGGATTCTAATCCCGGCTCCGCCACTTGTCAGCTGTGTGACTTTGGGCAAGTCACTTCACTTCTCTGGGCCTCAGTTATCTTATCTGGAAAATGGGGATTAAGACTGTGAGCCCCATGTGGGACAACCTAATTGCCTTGTATCTACCTTACCGCTTAGAACAGTGCTTGGCACATAGTAAGCACTTAACAAATACCAACATTATTATTATGTACAGGCAGTACGTTTGCAGTGTGTGCCTGTGTGCAGGGTGGATACAGGTGCAGGGTGAGTGTGCTTGCAAGGTGGGCATATGTGCAGGGTGAGCTGTGTGCAGGGTCTGTGTGTGTGTGTGTGTGTGCGTGTGTGAGAGAGAGAGAGAGAGAGAGAGAGAGAGAGAGAGAGAGAGAGTGTGTGCATGCGTGCAGGGTGGGCACTTGTGCAGGGTGGATTCACCCCCAGTTCTCTGAGTGGGAAGAGAGAGCCCATGGATTTCCTCCCCTCCCCCAGCTGGGGGCACAGTACCCAGCATCCCCCCCCCAACTCCACTCATAGACATAATAATAATAATAATGGCATTTATTAAGCGCTTACTATGTGCAAAGCACTGTTCTAAGCGCTGGGGAGGTTACAAGGTGATCAGGTTGTCCCGTTGGGGAGGTTACAAGGTGATCAGGTTGTCCCGTTGGGGAGGTTACAAGGTGATCAGGTTGTCCCACGGGGGGCTCACAGTCTTAATCCCCATTTTACAGATGAGGTAACTGAGGCCCAGAGAAGTTAAGTGACTTGCCCAAAGTCACACAGCTGACAATTGGTGGAGCCAGGATTTGAACCCATAACCTCTGACTCCAAAGCTCAGGCTCTTTCCACTGAGCCACGCTGATTCTCCATGGAATCCAGCCTCAGGGGCGACAAAACTAAGCTCATCAGAAATTGGCCCACATTTGGGGGTGAGGGACAGAAATCTGGGCCCCAACCTGGTCCCACAGTCAAGTTGCTGATCGAATGGAGTCGTGGGGTCGAGGTGGGTGGGAAGGAGCTGGGGAGCGGGAAGGAGGAAAAGGGAAAATGGAGATAAAGCTGAAGAGCCACAATTAGCTTTTGAATTTGATGGCTCTTGCAACGTTGCCATTATCACAGTGCCTTCTCGATCTTTTCCCTCTGAATCCCAGAGTTGAGCGTTTCCCTCTGCCCCTCAAGGACAATACGCTGAATGTTGCTTGGGAAGGATGAAGTGGGGGGAGACCGGGACCTGAAGAGGGCTCCGTCTAAATATAGTCTCTCTCCAGGGGCTTTACAGCGAGTGCTTGCGTTCCATCTGAAGGGCTGTTTTCCCCTTCCTTCTCCGTGGCTAGAAAAGAGCTCGAGACATCCGTGCCATCTGGGGGCAGGGCCAACCATCCCGTTGACTGGGCGGTTCCATCTCCGACATAGACCTGGCATGGTAGGCTCTGGTCAGGTGGCCATCCCGCCTCAGAGGATGCTGGGAATAATCTCAGGCACTCAATAATAATAATAATGACAATAATAATTATGGTACTTGTTAAGCGCTTACTGTGTGCCAAGCACTGTTTTAAGTGCTGGGGTAGATACGGGTTAATTAGGTCGGACACAGTCCCTGTCCCATAAGAGGCTCATGCTCTTATCCCCATTTTACAGATGAGGTAACTGAGGCCCAGAGAAGTGAAGTGACTAGCCCCAAGTCACATAGCAGACATGTGGCCGAGCCAGGATTAGAACCCGGGTCCTTCTGACTCCCAGGACTGGGCTCTGTCCACCAAGTCATATGAAAAGTGCTGTCAGTGCCGCTGTCCCAAACAGGAGACTTTGAATCCTGGCCCCAGTTCTGATTCTAGTCCCGGTCTGGGCTCCTGGTCAGATAAGCCATTTGGGGCTTGGATTTGGGCAACTAAATTGCTGGAGGCCTGGCCACTCCCTTGCCTCTCTGTAAACGAGTAAGCGCTCAATAAATACAATTGATTGATTGATTGACACCAGGTGCACAGAGCATAGGCCTGGGAGTCGGGAGGACCTGGGCTCTGATACCGACTCCACCACTTGTCAGTCAATCATTTTTAATGAGTGCTTACTGTGTACAGAGCTCTGTACTAAGCGCTTGGGTGAGGACAGCAGAACAATATAACAGAACAATATAATATTCCCTGCCCACAACAAGCTGTCTGCTGTGACTCTGGTAAGTCACTGTACTTCTCTGGGCCTCAGTTACTTCCTCTGTAAAATGGGGATTAAAGCTGTGAGCCTTGTGGGATGTGGACTGTGTCCAGCCTGATTCATTTGTATCTACCCCAGGGCTTAGTACAGTGCCTGGAACAGAGTAAGTGCTTAGCAAATACCGGGACATGGACTGTGTCCAACCTGATTAACTTGTATTTACCCCAATGTTTAGAGTAGTGCCTGTCACAGAGTGAGCAATTAGCAAGTACTATTAAAAAAAGCAACCCCACCAACACAGGTGGGAGTCCTTCCAGGGGTCAGTCCCCAGAGACAAACACAACTGGTTCCCTCAACTCACTATTTTTTTTAATGGTATTTCTTAAGTGCTTACAATGTGCCAGGAACTGTATCAAGCACTGGGGTAGATGCAAGTTTGTCAGGTTGGCAGTCTTAACCCCCAGTCTTAACCCTCATCTGGAAAGATGAGGTAACTGAGGCCCAGAGAAGTGAAGTGACTTGCCCAAGGTCTCACAGCAGACAAGTGGCAGAGTTGGGATTAGAACCCGGTGTCTTGGCTCCCAGGTCCAGGCTCTGTCCACTAGGCCACACTCCCCCTGACCCATATAGTTCTTGTGTGTGGTGGCCCCAAGGAGGTGGTTTGTCTAGGGATGGGGAAAAAAGCAGGTGCTAGGGTTTTATTAGCTGATCTTGTAGGTAATAATAATAATTATTATTATTATTGAGTGAGTGTCTAGTGTTGTGTGCTGTATTATGTGTGTGTCTGCTGGGGGAGGGGGTGGACAGCTTCTTTTCCCACTCATTCATTCATTCCATCTTATTTATTGAGCACTTCCTGTGTGCAGACCACTGGACTAACTCCGCTGCTCGTCAGCTGTGTGACTTTGGGTGAGTCACTTCACTTCTCTGGGCCTCAGTGACCTCATCTGTCAAATGGGGATGAAGACTGTGAGCCCCACGTGGGACAACCTGATCACCTTGAATCCTCACAAGCGCTTAGAACAGTTCATGGTACATAGTAAGCGCTTAACAACTGCCATTATTATTATTATTATTATAATTCTTGTGGTGCTTGTTAAGTGCTTACTATGTGCCAAGCACCGTACTAAGCGCTGGGGTGGATACCAGCAAATAAGGTTGGATATAAAAATAATAACGGTGATGGAAATCTTGTGGGTGAGGACGTCCAATCTCCTTTCTTCAAGGTGGATCCAGATTTGAGAGGTCTGGTCAGGTTAGATCTCTCGTTCAGCCACCACAACAACTGGCCACGGAAGTATCGAATCCCCATTTTTACAGATGAGGAAACGCAGGCCCAGGGGCACTGAGTCACAGAGAGAAGTGAAGTGACTAGCCCAAGGTTACACAGCAGGTATATGGTGAAGCCAGGATTAGAATCCAGGTCCTCTGATCCCCAGGCCCCAGCTCTTTCCAAAGTTTCAGACAATACTATCTCTTAGGAAATAATAATAACAACTGTGATATTTGTTAAGTGCTTACTATGTGCCAGTCACTGTTCTAAACATTTTTTGTGGGGGGACCGTTTGGATACAAGCAAATTGGGGTGGACGCAGTTTCTATCCCACACTTAGGGCTCCACAGTGTTAATCTCCATTTGACAGACAGGGTAACCGAGGCACAGAGAAGTGAAGTGACTTTCCCAAGGTCCAGCAGCAGACAAGTGGCAGACCCAGGATTAGCACCCAGGTCTTTCTGACTTCCAGGCAGGTGCTCTATCCACTAAGCCACATTGCTTCCATAGGAAAGCAGTATAGCCTAGTGGAAAGAGCATGGGGCTAGAACCCAGGCATCTTGACTTCTAGTCCCGGCTCTGCACTTACCTGCTGTCCGATTTGTGGGAACCTCCCTCTGCCTCATCTGTAAAATGGGGATAAAATATCCATGTTCCCTACTTCTTAGACTGCAAATTCTTTTCTGGGACAGAGTTGTGTCCAATCTCCTTATTTTGAACCTCACTCAGTGTTTCACAGATGCTTGGCACATAGAAAGTGCTTAATAAATTCCATCCCCCCATTATAATTACTACTAGCTGAATGCTGGGAGCAAGTTCTGGCAAACAGAGCAGCCTGGAGCGCTGCACTTGGAGAAGGAATGACTCTTTGGAGAGAAGAGTCAAGGTGATCAACAGGCGGAGGCCAAAGAGAAAACAGCACCAACGAGCGCGAACACAAAACACAACAGTTCAAGATTGTAAGCTGGTTGTTGGCTGGAAATGTGTCCATTTATTGTTCTATTGTACTCTCCCAAGTGCTTTCTACAGTGCTTTGCAACAATAAGTGCTCGATGAATGATTGATTGATTGAATGAATGAATAAATGAACAAGGGAAGACTTCTTGTGTGCACAATATACTCAGGACGGGGGGGGCGGTCATCACAGACCTCTTCATACACACACACACACACACACACACACACACACACACACGTGTAAAGGTGAACTTGACAACTGGTGGCATCTTTTCCTACAAAGAACAATTCGTTTTAGGGTTGGGCAGTGAGGATGTGGAATTCTCATCGTGCTGGAGCCCTGGGAACCGCATTAATCCAAGATGTCGATACAAGGGGACAGTTCTGGGTATCAGTGTGTGGCCACAATGGGGCTGAGGATGCCTCACCAGACACTGCCATTAAACCCCAGGGATCCAACCCAGAAATGCGGTATATGGGCCCACCAAACCATGATACTCCAGGAGAGACTGGACAGTACAAAGGCCGAGGACCGGTTGGAGCTATCTCCGATCTCCAGCTGGAGGGGACCGCCGCTGAAGCAGTGCGTTCTAGTGGTTACAGCATGGGCCTTGGCGTTGGGAGGAATTGGATTCTAATCTCACCTCTGCCACTCACCTGCTGTGTGACCTTGGGCAAGTCAAAAAAATGGATAAAATCAGGGCAAATGGCAAAGCCCCATAGACATAGTGCAAAGACTCTAGACTTAAGGTCATTATGGGGAGGGAAAGTGTTTGCTAATTCTGCAGTATTGTACTCTCCCAAGCATTTAGCCCAATGCTCTGCACATAGGAAGCACTCAATAAATACAATTTGATTGACTGGTAGATTGGGCCTCAGTTCCCTCATCTGTAAAGTGGGGATTAAGATTGTGAGCCCCTTGTGGGACAGGGACTTTTTCCCACCTGATTAGCTTGTATTTACCCTGGCACTTAGTACAGTGCCAGGCACATAGTAAGCACTTAACAGAAAACCATAGAAAGTAAAAAGTCACTTATATGTGCCTCTGTTCTCTCATCTGAAAAAGGGGGATTAAGCCTGTGACCCCCATGTCAGACAGGGACTGTGTCCAACCTGATTAGCTTGTATCTACCCCAGCACTTACAACAGTGCCTGGCACATAGTAAGCACTTGACAACTACCATAAAAAAAAACAAAAAAACCAAAATAACAGATTACCCAGATGGTTGCCTGGACAACAACGTCTTAGTCTGGTTCCTTCCAGGCCCTCCTGGGGCCCAGGGTGATTTCTTTACACAGAGGCGGGTTAAACTCAGCTCTTGGCTCCTCGTAGGCAAGAAGGGGCTCCAGGGCTGACCTGAAGATTCCCAAGTGTCAGCAGAAACAGGGTCCCACGGGAATTGGGCTGAGGCTCCTGAAGGTCCTTATTCCCAAGGCCGCCTGACATACCCTCCAAGATGATGACGGAGGAAAAACTCATGGCCTCCACGGTTGACGAAATTGACGTCCGTCAGAAGTGTAATTTAAATTTCGCAGGGGCTGGGGAAGATGACGCTATTCCCACAATGCCCTGTTGACCGGACAGTGAGGGGATTTTCGCCCCAGGACCTGGGGCAGGCTGCCAGGAGCCTGAAGCTGAAATAGCAAGGCCGCCCCTAGGTTAATTGCTAATCACTGGGAGTTTTCTCAACATTTCAGAGGTGAATTAGGATGTTTAGCAAATCCGCTGTCCAGTCAAGTCAGTCAGTCAATCGTATTTACTGAATGCTGACTGTGTGCAAAGCACTGTTCTTAAGCACTTGGGAGAGGACTGTATAACAAAATAACAGACACATTCCCTGCCCACAATGAGTTTACAGTTTACTGATTCATGGGAAACACCTTGTCTGGCCCTTGGATTGCCAATGACCTAGTTTAGGATTACAGAGAAAAGCAGCATAACCTAGAGGACTCCCTGGCCTGGGAGTCAGAAGGACCTGGGTTCTAATCCCGGCTCCGTCCCTTCTCAGCTGTGGGATCAAGAAATAGTCACTTTACTTCTCTGTGTCTCAGTTCCCTCATCTGTAAAATGGGGATTAAGTTTGTGAGCCCCAAGTGGAACATGAACCATGTCCAACCTGATCAGCTTGTATCTACTCAGCGCTTAGTATAGTGCTTGGCACAAAGTAAGTGCTTAACAAATACTATTTTAAAAAAAAAGGAAGAGAGCCCTCCAGATCATGACACCAATACACAGAGTGTTAAAAGACATGTACACCATGTCTAATATTGCTCAAGCTGTCGTGGAGCAAATCACTAGGACCTGTCAGGTGCAAAAGTGAGGTTACCCATAGTAAAGAAAAAACAAAGCACAGATACAGTATGGATTAGTGGATAGAGCACGGGCCTGGGAGTCAGGAGGCCCTGGCTTCTAATACTGGCTCCGCTACTTGTCTGCTGTGGGATCTTTGGCAAGTCACTTCACGTCTCTGTGCCTCAGTTACCTCATCTGCAAAATGGGGATCAAGACTGTGAACCCCTTGTGGGACAGGGCTGTGTTCAGGGTAATTTGCTTGTATCTACCCCATCGCTTAGAACAGTGCTTGACGCATAGTAAATACTTAAGAAATACCATCATCATCATCAGATACACAGTGCAAAGACACCAGTGCCCATAAATGAGACACTTGCCTGCTGGGTGGCCTTAGGCAAGTCACTTAACTTCTCTGTGATTCAGTTACCTCATTCATCAAATGGAGATTAAGCCTGTAAGCCCCACTTGGGACAGGGACTGTGTCCAACCTAATTACCTTGGTTCTATCCCAGCAATTAGTACAGTGCCTGGCACATAGTAAATGCTTAGCAGATACCATTTTTGAAAAATGGGTAAAATCTGGGCAAATGGCAAAAGCCAGAGACACAGTGCAAAGACTCTGGGCTGAAAGCTCATTGTGAGCGGGGAAGCATGGCTCGGTGGAAACAGCACGGGCTTTGGAGTCAGAGATCATGAGTTCAAATCCTGGCTCTGCCAATTGTCAGCTGTGTGACTTTGAGCAAGTCACTTAGGCCTTCCCAGACTGAGCCCCCTTTTTCCTCTCCCCCTCCCCATCCCCCCCACCTTTTTCCCCTCCCCACAGCACCTGTATATATGTTTGTACAGATTTATTACTCTATTTATTGTACTTGTACATATGGAGAAGCAGCGTGGCTCAGTGGAAAGAGCCTGGGCTTTGGAGTCAGCGGTCATGTGTTCAAATCCCAGCTCTGCCAGTTGTCAGCTGTGTGACTTTGGGCAAGTCATTTAACTTCTCTGGGCCTCAGTTCCCTCATCTGGAAAATGGGGACAAAGACTGTGAGCCCCCCGTGGGACAACCTGATCACCTTGTAACCTCCCCAGTGCTTAGAACAGTGCTTTGCACATAGTAAGCACTTAATAAATGCCATCATCATCATTATTATTACTATTCTATTTATTTTGTTAATGATGTGCATCTAGCTTTACTTCTATTTATTCTGATGACTTGACACCTGTCCACATGTTTTGTTTTGTTATCTGTCTCCCCCATCTGGACTGTGACCCCGTTGTTGGGTAGGGACCGTCTCTTTGTGTTGCCAACTTGTACTTCCCAAGTGCTTAGTACAGTGCTCTGCACACAGTAAGCGCTCAATAAATACAATTGAATGAATGAATGAACGAACTTAACTTCTCTGGGCCTCAGTTACCTCATCTGCAAAAATGGGGATTAAGACTGTGAGCCCCCCGTGGGACAACCTGATCACCTTGTAAGCTCCCCAGCGCTCAGAACAGGGCTTTGCACATAGTAAGCACTTAATAAATGCCATTATTATTATTATGATTATTACTCTGTTCTATTGTACTCTCCCATGTGCTTAGTATATGGCTCTGTGCACAGTTAATGCTCAATAAATACCATTGATTAACTGATTGATTGACTGTTTCTTTTAACATCTGCCTCCCCCTCTAGGATGTAAGCTCGTTGTGGGCAAGGAACGCATCTACCAACTCTGTCTTGGTGTACTCTGCCACGCACTACATACAGTGTTCTTCTCCACAGTAAGTGCACAATAAATACCACTGATTGATTGATTGCTTTTATTAATGTCTGCCTCCCTTTCTAGACCGTAAGCTCATGGGCAAGGAACTTGTTTACCAACTCTGTTCTACTATACTTTCTCAAGCGCTTCGTAGCGTGCTCTGCACACAGTAAGCGCTCAATAAATACTATTGATGGAATAGTGCCCCCAAATGGATAAAACTTGGGCCCATCTATTTTGCTTTTTCCTTCCTCATGGATTGCCAGTGAGTCCTACTTACCTAGCACAGTATGCTACTTGCCCTTGGTGAGCTATTTGCAAGGGTGAATTAACAACAACCCCTAGGAAATTGACCTACTCACTCCCCCTCACCCCCTGCCACTCAGAGCCTGAGAGTCTTGTCTGATTCTGTCCCTGAGAATGAGTGAACATGACCAGTTTCAGAATCTGTGTGAGTTATACCATCTAAACCTCTGAGGTTATTTGAAAGGAAGCCCATTTGGAGTGGTCTGAGGGGTAGCCCCTTTGGGGTTACTTAAAAGGAATCTCTTTTGGGGTGGTTTGAGAGGAGACAAGCAGTTTCTCCTTCCCAGTTTTACCAGCTGCTACAAGTTGGGTACCATTTTGACTAGCAAGTTAATTGCTAATTGCCTACCCATGTACTAAGGCGAACGCTCGACCCAAAACACCTCTTAAAGGTTGATGCAGCATAGCCTAGTGACAGGAGTCCGGGCCTGGGAGTCATAAGATATGGGTTCTAGTCCTAGCTCTGCCACTTGTCTTCAGAGTGACCTTGGGCAAGTCACTTCACTTCTCTGTGCCTCAGTTACCTTATCTGTAAAATTGGGATTGAGACTGTGAGCCCCATGTGAAGCAGGGACTGTAGCCAACCTGATTAGCTTCTATCTACCCCAGTGCACACAGTAAGCTCTTAACAATTTTTACTATTATTATTATTGCTATTATGCCATCAGTTACTCCAACAGGTCCCTGCTTTTGTCATTGCCCCCCTGCTGGGATTTGGGGGAAGTTTTTCCAATCACACAGCATTCTGTCTTCCTTCTCCTTGGACCTGATGAGCATAGGTGATGAGTCCAAGTGACAGAAGGCCTCACCCTCTTTTGAAATTGAGATCACTGAGGTTTAGGGAGGGTTGCCATCACCCATGGAGGGCTGCTGGCTGAGCAGGGGATGGAATGCAAGTCTCCTGCAGGGATCACCTCTTTGGAGTATTCAATTCTGCGTCTCCCCCATCCCCGCACCCTGGAGGCAGGACTGCATTTCACGACAATCCCAGACCTTTATAGACACCATTGGACCTCTTCTTTAGGCATATCTGCTATATCCCCATGGTATCAATCAATCAATTAATCAATCCTGCTTACTGAGCACTTACTATGTGCAAAGCACGGTACTAAGTGCTTGGGAGAGGACAATAGAATATAACAGACACATTCCCTGTGTACAGTGAGTTTCCAGGCTACAGGGGGTGAAAAACATTAATTAGAAATAAATAAATTATGGATATGGACAAATGTGCTGCAGAGCTGAGGGAGGGGTGAATAAAGGAAGAAAATCCAACTACAAAGGTGATCTAAAAGGGAATGGGAAAAGAAGAAATGAGGGTTTAGTCAGGGAAGGCTTCTATGAGGAGATATGTATTTAATCAATTTGTTGTGGGCAGGGAACGTGTCTGTTTATAATAATAATAATGATGGTATTTGTTAAGCGCTTACTCTGTGCAAAGCACTGTTCTAAGTGCTGAGCGCTGTTCCAATATATAGTACTCTCCCAAGCGTTTAGAACGGTGTTTTGCACACTGTGAGTGCTAAATAAATGTGGTTGAATGAATAAATGAACGTATGTCCATATTTCAATCAATCGTATTTATTGAGCGCTTACTGTGTGCAGAGCACTGTACTAAGCGCTTAGGAAGTACAAGTTGGCAACATATAGAGACAGTTCCTACCCAACAGTGGGCTCACAGTCTAGAAGGGGGAGACAGAGAACAAAACCAAACATATTAACAAAATAAAATAAATAGAATAGATATGTACAAGTAAAATAAATAAATAGAGTAATAAATATGTACAAACATATATACATATATACAGCTGCTGTAGGGAAGGGAGGGAGGTAAGACGGGGGATGGAGAGGGGGCAGAGGGGGAGAGGAAGTAGGGGGCTCAGTCTGGGAAGGCCTCCTGGAGGAGGTGAGCTCTCAGTAGGGCCTTGAAGGGAGGAAGAGAGCTAGCTTGGCGGATGTTGGGAGGGAGGGCATTCCAGGCCAGGGGGATGATGTGGGCCGGGGGTCGACGGTGGGACAGGCGAGAATGAGGCACGGTGAGGAGATTAGCGGCAGAGGCCATATTTGTAATTTATTTATATTCACGTCTGTCTCCCAGCTCTAGACCATAAACTTGTTGTGGGCAGGGGAGTCTGTTTCACTGGACTCTCCCAAGAGCTAAGTACAGTGCTCTGCACCCAGTAAGTGCACAATAAATACCATCGATTGATTTGATCAGTTGATCTGTCGGGGATGAAAGCAAGGGCAAAAGGAGGAACTTTGGGGAGTGGATCCAGATGGGATCAATTCCACACAGAGGACTGTGGGTACAAGGCAGGACATCAGCTGACCATATTCCTTCAAGCTGTCTCCTTCCCCTACCTTACCCCCCCCACTCTACCACACCACTCCTTTCTTCTGCCAGTTTCAGAAACATTTGGGGGTGGGAGAGGGGACGTGTGGAGTGGCCATCTGTGTGGCTCCATCTGCCAATCCCATTGGTCCAGAGAGATCGTGGCCGTTTGGAGGGCTTCCCTCAACAAAGAGGCAGCGTGGCCTAGTGGAAAGAGCGTGGGCCTGGGAGTCAGAAGACCTGGGTTCTCATACCAGCTCTGCCAGTTGCTTGCTGGGTGACCTAGGGTAAGTCATTTCACTTCTCTGTGCCTCAGTTGCCTCAACTGTATAATGGGAATTAAATACCTGGCTCTGCCAGTTGCTTGCTGGGTGACCTTGGGTAAGTCATTTCACTTCTCTGTGCCTCAGTTGCCTCAGCTGTATAATCGGAATTAAATACCTGTTCTCCCTCCTAGCTATCAATCAGTCAATCAGTAGTATTTATTGAGTGCTTACTACGTGCAGAACACCATTATAAGCTCTGGGGAGAGTACAATACAACAGAGTTGGCAGATACGTTCCCTGTCCATAATGGGCTTACTCAAACTGTGAGCCCCACGTGGGACTGGAACTGTGTCCGACCTAATTAATTTGTACCTACCCCAGTGCTTAGAACAGTGTTTGACACATTGTAAGTGCTTAACAAATACCATAAGCCTCCCCCCACCATCAACGTCTATGTTGGGCCTGCTTTCTGGTCTACTGTGGTCTTGGAGGTAGACAGACCCCTGCCCTGAGTGAGAAGGTTCTGCACTCCTCTTTGGAGGGGAAGGCACACACCAAACAGTGTCTCCCACTCCTCACCAGGAACAGAAAATTCAGGGATTCTCTGAATCGGGAACCCCTTCAGGGGTTTGGGTTCTGTTCTCAGGGCAGGGAGATGCCTCAGGAGGTGGAGACAGGATCCGAGGAGCCCAGAGAGCTGGTGGATGGCCTCAACCAGCGAGAAGCAGGTGGCACCTCCTGCCCCCATCAACCGGACTCTCAGTCTGGGGCCGGGACAGGGAGAGGGGAAGCACATGTCCTAACAGATAGAGTATGGGCCTCGAAGTCAGAAGGACCTGAGTTCTAATTCCTCCTCAGACATTTGTCTGCTGTGTGACCTTGGGCGAGTCACTTCGCTTTTCTGTGCCTCAGTTCCCTCCTCTGTAAAATGGGGATTAAGATTGTGAGCTCCATGTGACGTGGACTGTGTCCAACCTAATTAGCTTGCATCTACCCCAGCTCCGAGCACAGCACCTGGCACGTAATAAGCACTCCACAAATACCATTTAAAATATGGGTAAGTAAATCAGAGGAAAGGTCTCTGTGCCTCAGCTACCCCATCTGTAAAATGGGGATTAAGATTGCGAATCCCATGTGGGACATGGACTGTGTCTAACCTGATTGTACTTCCCAAGCGCTTAGTACAGTGCTCTGCACACAGTAAGCGCTCAATAAATACGATTGATTGATTGATTGATTACCTTGTATCTTCCTCAGCGCTTAGTAGAGCATCAGGCACATAATAAGGGTTTAACTATGAGAAGCAGCGTGGCTCAGTGGAAAGAGCACAGGCTTGGGAGCCAGATGTCATGGGTTCTAATCCTGGCTTCGCCACATGTCTGCTGTGTGACCTTGGGCAAGTCACTTAACTTCTCTAAGCCTCAGTTCCCTCATTTTTAAAATGGGGATTAAGACTGTGAGCCCCACGTGGGACAACCTGATCACTTTGTATCCCCCCCCCAGTGCTTAGAACAGGGTTTTGCACATAGTAAGTGCTTAATAAATACCATCATTATTATTATTATCACTATTATTATTATTAACAAATACATACACATATTTGTACATATATATGTACAAAAGGGGAAAGGTCTCTGTGCCTCAATTCCTTCATCTGTAAAATGGGAATGAAGACGGTGAACCCCATGTGGGACTTGGACTGTGTCCAACTTATTAGCTTGTACCTACCCCAGTGCTCAGCACAGTGCCTAGCACATAGCAAGCACTTAACAAATACCATTTAAAAAATTAAATAAAGAAGAAAGAAGAGCCCAGGGGCAGAGCAGGGGCTGGGTTAGACTAAGACGGGATACAGGTTGGCTCAATTGCGTGCTGGCCCCTTCCCTCTCAGAGTCGGGGTGGGGGGTGGGGGCGGAGGTCTCTCCATTGCTCCCTCACTCTCTGCACCTAGGTTCTCCAGCCTGCCCAGAAGTAGGAGGGGCCCGACTGGCAGTTGACAGGTCCTGCTGCAGGCCTGGCTGTGCCAGGCTAGTGCCCATCTGAAAAGGGCGAGCTGACGCATCCAAGCCCCTGGATGACCCACGAGGGTCGCTCGAGCGGGTTGGAAGGTGGGGGTCCCCATGACCCCCCCACCAATTTGAAGCTAGGGAATAGCGAATGGGTTCCCCCGCATAATGGGCCGTGGAACGGTCCTCGAAGGCACGGTAGGCCGCTCTCGAAGTCAGGGTCAGCCCAGGTAGCTTCCCCTTCTCCAGGGACAAGTTTCCTCTTCAGGTGTGGAAGGGGGGGAAGCGTGGTAGAGGGGGATGGAGAGGGAAGGGGGAGTACGCGGCAAACTGATCCTTACCTCTGCCCTCCCCCCAACCCTTCCCCAAGCTAAGTGTGGCCCTCTGTCCTGGCTGGCTTTGCAGAATTTACAGAGATCAGTGAATTTGGGGCGACAGAGAGTGTTGGGGAAAAGAGGCAGGGACTGGGAGCCCGACTACCCGAAGGAAGAGGGGCTGGCTGGAGGGGAGGGGGGAGGGAGAATCTATTTTCAGCCTCTCCCTCTGCGTAGGAGATCCAACCTGTCCTGCCTCCCTCTAAAACCCAGCTCCCACCTCCCCTCCCTCCCCTCTTCCCGCTGAGCGTGTTCCTTTCGGGAGGCGGGGAGGGGGATCCATGATGAGACACCCCCCCGGAAGCCTGGGGGCGTGTGTTTGTGGGACCCTGTGTGCCACCGTGCAACAGTGTTTGTGTGTGGCTGCGTGTGCGAGCGTTAGAGCGTGTCCATGGATGCATTCGCCCCTCGATTAGCGGGTTTGCGAACACACCAGCAGCATGTAGGTGCAGACGTTTGTGTTTTGCCCGTGAGTGTATTTTTGAAGGCACGCACGCTTGGGTGTGCATGGGGGCATGGATGTGTGTGTGTGTGCGTGCTTGTGTGTGCGTGCTTGTGTGTGTGTGTCCCACCGCCCAGCCGCCCCTGTAGGAGGTGGGGGGGTGGGGGGGATTGGGGATTGGAATGGGCAGGAGAGAAGACAGATTCCCACGTCCCAGGGGACAGGAGTTTTCCTTCTGGGTCGCCCCCGCCCTCACCCCTAGTTCAAGATTGCGATCTCCACTATGACAGCGAGGGAGGGAGGGAGAGGGAGAGAGAGAGAGAGAGGGAGGGAGAGAGAGAGAGAGAGAGGGAGAGAGAGGGAGAGGGAGGGAGGGAGAGAGAGAAAGAGAGGGAGAGAGAGAAAGAGAGAGAGAGAGAGAGTGAGTGTGTAAGAGAGAGCGAGCTCGTGTGTATGGATTTCTATGAGTCTGTGCGTGTACCTAGTGCAGTGCCCTGAACTTGGTCCCCCCGACGCCCCCGTCCCGTCCCGTCCCGTCCCGTCCCGTCCCATCCCACCGGCCGGTCCTCCTGACCCCGGGCCGGTCTTCCTGACCCCTGGGCCGATCCCCCTGACCCCGAGCCGGTTCCCCGCAACCCCGGTTCTGTCCGATCCGGTCCGGCTCCCCACCCCCCCCACCCCACCCTGTACCTGCTTCTCGAGGGGCTCCTTGGCGGAGAGGTTGGGCTTGGGGGAGGGGGCCCGCTCGCAGGAGCATCCCTCCAGCAGGTAGACCCCGGCCGGCCTGGAGCTCGAGTCGCTGTCGAAGTAGAAGAGCATGTTCTGCAGCAGCGCGAACCACTTGGGGTGCCATTTTGTGTGGTCCGAGCCCCGCTTGCTCAGGTAGCCCCGTCTGGCCCCGTCCTTCTTGGCCAGCAGGCCCAGGTAGGTGGCGTGGCCGTCGTTGAGCCGCAGACCCTTCTGCATCTTGGCCGGGGGGCCTGGGGGGGCCCAGGGGTCTAGGGGTTTCGGGGCCGGCGAGGACCACCGCGGCCCTGGACGCTTTCACACCCGGCCGGGCCGGGATGCGGGCAGCCGCCGGCTGACGAGCCGGAGCCCAGCCATCCGCATCGCTCCCCGATCCCCCTCCTCCCTCTTCTCTCCCTCCTCCCTCCCCCCGCGCCCCGCCCCCTCCCCAAACTCTCTACGCTTCGGGACGCGGCTCCCCCGGCCCGGGCGGGCTTCCCTTCCTCCCCCTCCTCTCCCCCTCCGCCCACAGCCCCGCACAGGGCCACGGACAGACGGATGGGCGGACGGATGGACGGATGGATGGACGGACGGATGGACGGACGGATGGTTAGGTGGATGAGCGGATGGACGGTTGGACGTACGGATGGATGGACGTACGGACGGATAGACGGATGGATGGACGGACGGATAGACGGATGGATAGACGGACCCCCGCCCTGATGCCCCCCCCGCCCCCAGGCCCGGCCGGAGCCTCTCCAGAGGGAGGGGGAGGGGCCACGTGACGCAGGATCCCTCGAAGCGGCCGAGGGTTGGGGGGGCGGGGGTCCTGCGCTGCTGTGGACAGCGACCCTTCGGTCCCGCAGCCCCTCCTCCCCGGAGTCCGGCCAACCCGCTGCGAGAAAAGGAAGGGGCACCGGGCGGGGAGGGGTCTCAGAGAAGGGGCATCGACCCAGAATAACCCCGTTCGGGGCACCCAGGGCTCCCCGACGGGCAGAGGAGAACAAACGACCCGTCGAGGTTGCCCCCGGGGAGCGACTGGCACAGCGTTGGGCTCATTACGACCGTCTTATCCTGCCTGTCCCGCCCCGTCGGTCCGACCCGTCTGTCGGTCTGTCTGCCCTCCCGATCCTTCCTCACGGCTAGGAGAGCAGAGGGGACGGGGAGGGGGGGGTCTTGACTCAGTTTCCCCCATCTCCCGCCGCCTTGGGCCACCGGGGAAGGAGAAAGGGGCAGGTTCCTGGGCGCGCCCTTGGTGTGAGAGGCAGGGAGAGGAGGATTAGAGGCTTTCTTTAAAGAGGCCATAATTGCCCCCCCTTCCTCCTCCTCCCCTTTCCCCGTCCCCATCCTCCTTTTCTCCCCCTCCCCCAGATTTTCCCAGGGCCGGTCTGGGACAGCTTTCCCGCAGGACAATCTGGGAATCTGAGCGCACCGAGCCGCGGGCCTGGCGCAACGAGCCCGTTAAAGACAGATCTTTTTCCTACTGTATTTTTAGCTTTCCCGCCCCCTCACCAGCCTCGGGGTCCCACGGACTTTACCCGCCCGCGTCACATTTCCCGCAGCGCCCCATCCCCTCGCCCCCCGGCCCTGGGCATCAGCTAGCCCTTGCCCCGCACATCCACGCGGTTGCCCCCTCCCCACCTCCTCCCCTCGCCCACGAGAAGGGGGGTCCGCAGTGACGGGGCCTCGCCACTTGGCAAAGTCTCCGCCCACCAGCCGCACCGCGGTAAACTGGGGGAAGGCCGGGGGCGCGGGGTAGGGGGCGTCCTCTTTGCTCCTGTTAGCGCGGGCTCTCTGTCTGCACACCCTGACGGCTTCCCACTCCCCGCTCTTCGGGACTGTCATCCTCAGCTTCGCCCTCATCCTCTTCCTCCCTTCGTCTTCCCTCTCCTCTTCTCCCCCCACCCTCCTACTCCTCTTCTGCCTTCTCTTCTTCCCCTCTTCTTCCTCTTCTCCTTTCTCCTGTTCTGCCTTTTCCTCTTCTTCCCTGCCTCTTGTTCTTCCTTCCCCTCTTCTTCCCCCTTCTTCGTCTTCTGCCTTCTCTTCTCCCCCCTTCTCCCTCTTCCTGTTCTGCCTTTTCTTCCCCTCCTTTTCCTTTTCTCCCCCTCCTGTTCTGCCTTCTCTTCTTCCTCTCCTCTTCGTCTTCTCCCTGTACCTGTTCTGCCTGCTCTTCATCCCCTCCTCTTCCTCATCCCTCCCCCTGTTCTGCCCTCTTCTCCCTCTTCTTCCTGATCTTCCTTTTCTTCTTCCCCTCCTCTTTCCCCTTCTTCCTCTTCTCTTACTTTCTTCCCCTCTTCTTCCCCTTCTCCTGCTCTTCCTTCCTTCCTTTCTTCTTCTCTTCCTGTTCCTCTTTTCTCCTCCCATTCTTCCCCTCTTCTTCCTCTTCTTCCCCTTCTCCCATTCTTGTCCCCTCTTCCTCTTCCCCTCCTCTTCCTCTTCTTTCCCTCCTCTTCTTCCCCTTCTCCAGTTCTTCCTCCTCCTCTTCCTCTTACTGCTATAAATAAATACATTACAAATATATGCATAAGTGCTGTGGGACCGAGGGTGAGGGTCGGGGGGTGAATAAAAGGTGCACATCTAAGTGTAAGGGTGACACAGAAAGGGGTGGAAGAAGGGGGGGGGCTCCACAGCCCACTGTCTCTTGCCATCTCCCACTCCCCAAGAGGCTCCCAACCCCTCCCAACATGGCTCCAAACACGTAAGTCAGTCAGTGGTATTTATTTAGCACTTACTTGTGCAGAGCACTGTATTAAGCGCTTGGGAGAGTACAACAAAACAATAAACAGACACATCCCCTGCCCACAATGAGCTTCCAGTCCAGAGGGAGAGACAGACACATCCTTCCCAGAGTCCAGGGCAGGATTCCGCCCTGCCCAGCTCAGCCCAGCCCCTGCTTGCTCCTCCACTTTGCTTTCCTTAGAACCCCTCCGTGGGGTGAATAGGGGGCAAGGCTTCCCTTTAGAGAGCCTGAAGCATGTGTCCCAGAAGCTCTTTGTGGGCAGGGAACATGTCTTCCAGCTCTGTTGTAGCTGAGTCTCCTGAGCGCTTAGACCAGTGCTCTGTGCACAGTTAAGCACTCAGAAGGTACCACTGGTTGATGGATGGATTTATTCACACACAGCTGGGGTCTTCTCCTTCCCCTTTCCTTTAGGGAAGGTTAGGGGCCAGGCTGACCCCAGGTGGGGCCAGGAGCCTGGGCAGGGTCGGGGGGTGGGCGTGGGTTGTGCAGAAAGGAAGCTTGGAGTCAGCTGAGGAAAAGGGAGTGGGCTGGATGGGTCTAGCTGGGCTTAAAATCCTCACCTCAGCCTCAGCCTCCAGAGACAAAATGTGCCAAAACCAGAAAGGGAAGGGAGAGTGCTCCTCTATTGCCAACCTACCCACTGTACCACGAGAAGCAGTGTGGCTCAGTGGAAAGAGCACGGGCTTTAGAGCCAGAGGTCAGGGGTTCAAATCCCGGCTCCGCCAATTGTCAGCTATGTGACTTTGGGCAAATCACTTAACTTCTCTGTGACTCAGTTCCCTCATCTGTAAAATGGGGATTAAGACCGTGAGCCCCCTGTGGGACAACCTGATCACCTTGTAACCTCCCCAGCACTTAGAACAGTGCTTTGCACATAGTAAGTGCTTAATATATGCTGTCATTATTACTATTATTATTGTCTATCTCACCACCGACCTCTTGCCCATGCCCTGCCTCTGGCCTGGAATGCCTTCCCTCTTCATAGCTGACAGACCATTACTCTCCTCTCTTCAAAGACTTGCTGAAGGCCCATCTCCTCCAAAAGGCCTTTCCTGAATAAGCCCTCCTTCCCTTTTCTCCCTCCCCGTCTGCCCTTCTGTATCTCCCTGACTTGCTCCACTTATCCATCCCCTTTCCCAGCCCCACAGAACTTATGTACCTATCCATAAGGTACCTATCCATAATTTATTTATTTATATTAATGTCTGTCTCCTCCTCTAGACTGTAAGCTCGTTGTGGGCTGGGAAGATATCTGTTACATTGTTATATTGTACTCTCCCAAGCACTTAGTACAGAGCTCTGCACATAGTAAATGCTCGATAAATATGATTGATTGACTGACTGAGAAGCAGTTTTGCCCAGTGGCTAGGGCATAGGCTGGGAGTCAGTAGGACCTGGGTTCTAATTCCACTCCTCCACTTGCCTGCCTTGTGACCTTGGGCAACTCACCTCACTTCTCTGTTCCTCAGCTGCACCATCTTTAAAATGGGAATTGAGACTGTGACTCTCATGTGGGACACGGACCATGTCCAAACTGATTATCTTGTATCGACCCCAGCGCTTAGTGCAGCGTGGCCCATTAGCAAGTGCTAAACAAATACCATAAAAAATACATAATGCCTCGATTCAAAACACCCAATGACTCCACCTCCCCTGGGGAGCCTTCCCTGATTAATCTCTCATCTCTCACACTTTTCATTACCCCCATCTTCAACTTGAGTACCTGTGCCTCACCTAAGCTCATGGATACTCATCACCCCGAGTAATAAGCCCAACCTTCTTGCCCTTAATGTGTCTTTACATTTTATCGCTTCCTCCTACCTGTAATATATTTTAGTGTCTTGTTTCCCTGACTCATTTGTAAGCTCCTTGAAGACAGAGATCGTGTGTACCAACCCTACTGTATTTGCCCATGTGCTGAGTATTCAATAAAGTATATTGGTTGAGTTAACCAGGAGTCAGTTCCAAACCTATCTTGACAACCCGACAGCCGAATAGGATCATGTCAGGGATGTTAAGGCCATCGCTGAGACTGTCGAGGACCTCATCAGGATCTTCATCTAAGCACCTTAATCACTATGCCCATCATCCTTGTCACGGACACCATATTATTATCACCATCATCATCATGCATCCTTATCCTTTCCATATCTTGAAGCAGTGTGCCTAGTGGTTAGGCCACAGGCCTGGGAGTTAGAAGGACCTGGGTTCCAATACCAGCTCCACTGCTTGTCTGCTAAGTGATCTTGGGCAAGTTACTTGGATAGACGCATGGACCTGGGAATCAGAAGGACCTGGGTTCTAATTTCTGCTCAGCCACTAGTCTGCTGTGTGATCTTGGGCATGTCACTTCACTGGGCCTCAGTTCCCTCATATGTAAAATGGGGATTAAGAGTAGGAGCCCCATGTGGGACAGGGATGGTGTCCAACCTGATTTGCTTATATCCACCCCAATGCTTGGTACAGTGCCTGGCACACAGTAAACACTTAACAAATACCAGTGGGAAAAAAAGAATGGATCTGAACAGAACACAAAAACATTTCCCAATCAAGGAGCATGGAGTTGAAGTACTCTTTGATAATAATAATAATAATGATGGTATTTGTTAAGCACTTACTATGTGCAAAGCACTGTTCTAAGCGCTGGGGAGGTTACAAGGTGATCAGGTTGTCCCACGGGGGGTTTACAGTTTTAATCCCCATTTTACAGATGAGGTAACTGAGGCACAGAGAAGTTAAGTGACTAGCCGAAAGTCACACAGCTGACAATTGGTAGAACTAGGATTTGAACCCATGACCTCTGACTCCAAAGCCTGGGCTCTTTCCACTGAGCCACTCTGCTTTGATGCGGGGGAAGGCGTCAGGCATGGAGAGAATCTCTCTGGCTGACACGGGCCTACCCATACAAGTGACAGGGAAAATCCCCTCGGCTAAAATAGCTCTCCCAGTATTCAGCAGAGAGGTGAGGAAAGTTATCAGGAAACAGCCCTTCCATGTTCATCAGTTGATAAGTGTTGCCTGAGGTTCTTAGGTCATTGTTTCCCAAGAGCAATGTCAATAGTGCTGCGTTGGCATGGTTTCCTTTTAATGGGATCAAACCCTTCCTGGCCAAACAGATGTTGGATGTCTTTAACGCTTCAAATCCTCTGTGATGAGGTCGGCGGTAGGCTCAATTTAGGATCCGGAAAATGCTCAAACCAGCCAGGCTCAAACATGGATCATCCAGAAAGTAATAAGAATTGTGATCTTTGTTAAGTGCTTACTTTGGGCCATGGACTGTACTAAATGCTGGGGTGGATACCAGCAAATCAGGTTGGACACAGTCCCTGTCCCATGTGGGGCTCACAGTCTCAATCCCTATTTTCCAGATGAGGCACAGAGGAAGTGAAGGGACTCATCACAGGTCACACAGCAGACAAGTGGCAGAGCCAGGATTAGAACCCTTGATCTTCTGACTCCTAGGCCCGGGCTCTATCCACTTCACCATGCTGCTTTCAATTGCTGATGTGACTCCGGTGGGGATTATTTTCCAAACTGGTTGACAGGCGCTTCTTATCCTGGGCCTTCATGGGGAGATGTTTTTGAGTTTCCAGTTTCAGGATGGGACTGGGAAGGAACTGCATTTTCCAGAATTACTGCCAGAAGAGGAGCTTTGTCTGAGTCAGTCCTCCTGAAGAGGTGTCCATCAGTCAAGGAATGTTTTTGATCAGAATGCACCCTGGTGGGGTGGGAGAACTCTTGGAGTCTCCATTGATCCATAGGGTAGCCAGGGTTCTGCTGTTTGGCTTTGGGCAGGTTACTTCATTTTTTATGCCTCAGTGGCCTCATCTGTTAAATGGGGATTGAGACTATGAGCCCCACATGGGACTGGGACTGTGTCCAACCCAAATGGTTTGTGTCCACCCCAGTGCTTAGTACAGTACCTGGCTCATAGTAAGCACTTAACAGATACCACAGTAATCATTATTATTATTATCATTATGAAACAGGCTCAAGGTTTAAACACCACAAAACACTCGCTGATTATGGGCTTATGTTGATGAAAGGGCTGTGGATCACAGAAGTAGTGTGGCCTGGTGAACATCACGGGCCTGGGAGTCAGAGGACCTGCGTTCTCATCCTGGCTCTGCCACTTGCCTGATGTGTGACCTTGGGTAAGTCACTTAATTCATCTGGACCTCAGTTTCATCATCTATAAAATGGGGATTCTATGCCTGCTCTCTGTCCTAGTTAGACTCTGAGTTCCATGTGGGGCAGGGCCTCTGTATGAACTAAGTACCTAGTATCTATCACAGTGCTTAGTATAATAATAACAATTATTATTATGGTGTTTGTTAAGTGCTTTCTATGAGCCAAGCACTGTCTAGGCGCTGGGGTAGATACAAGGTAATCAGGTTGCCCCATGTAGGGCTCACAGTCTTAATCCCCATTTTACAGATTAAGTAACTGAGGCACAGAGAAGTTAAGTGTCTTGCCCAAGGTCACACAGCAGACAAGTGGCAGAGCCAGAATTAGAACTCATGTCCTCTGACTCCCAAGCCCGTGCTCTTTCCACTAAGCCACGCTGCTTCTCTTGGCACAAAACTTAATGGACTCTGTGTTGCTTTCAGATGGGTATGTCAGAGACAAGTTTATTTCTACTAGCTCTGGTTTATTTCAGTTAGTGGTGGCTAGCTGAAACCAGCTCAACTCTACCTGGAAATAGGCCTGCTTATGTTCACAAATAGGCGAGGGGTAACACGATATATGTGATTGACAGGGAGGCCTATGATAGGCACATGACTTATTCGATCAAGACAGCAGCAGTATTTTTGCACTTGATGGTTTCCTAGTGATACAGAGAATCCTAGTGATGCTGTTAGAGCATCAGTTTCACAACATATTGTTGATGTCATGCTATCGAGTCATGTCCGACCAATGGCGACCCCATGGACACATCTCTCCCCAAACACCCCATCTCCATCTGCAGTCGTTCTGGTAGTGTATCCATAGAATTTTCTTGGTAAAAATATGGAAGGTGTCACACTAGTTTGGAAGATTTGAAACTCACATCATCTCCATCCCTAAACCTTCCACTCCCTCCGTCCCTCACTTTATCAATTAACTCATCAATAGTAATATTTACTGAAAGGTTATTAGTTGCAGAGCACTATGCTCAGTGCTTGGGAGACCTTAATAAAGGAAAAATGTCCTTAAGGAACTTACAGTAGAGTGGGGCAGAAAGAGAGAAAAATAGAGGATTGGGGTAAAAAGGGAATGGAAAGATAAACCAGGGAGTACACCATATGTACTGGTATAATTGCCCCACATTTTTACATAATTTCTGCAACACTGAAGCAAGGTGGGGCCATTACGAGGTGTCATATAAGAATAAGTGTAGCAATGAGGGGAGCAGGTGAAAACATAAGGGAGAAAATGGGAGAAAAAGAGGGGGAAAAGGCAGAGAAACCTAAGTGAACAAGTGCCTAGGTACTATTTTACTCCCCTAAGGGCTGCATACAATAGACATTCAATGAATTAACCCCTCTTCCTTTCTGTCTTCCTCCCCCCTTATCTCTGCTGTGTCACCTTATTCAATTGTATTTATTGAGCGCTTACTGTGTGCAGAGCACTGTACTAAGAGCTTGGGAAGTACAAGTTGCCAACATATAGAGACGGTCCCTACCCAAAAGCGGGCTCACAGTCTAGAAGGGGGAGACAGACAACAAAACAAAACATATTAACAAAATAAAATAAATATAATAAATATGTACAAATAAAATAGAGTAATAAATATGTACAAACATATATACATATATACAGGTGCTGTGGGGAGGGGAAGGAGTTAAGGTGGGGGGATGGGGAGGGGGAGGAGGGGGGAGAGGAAGGAGGGGGCTCAATCTGGGAAGGCCTCCTGGAGGAGGTGAGCTTATTCCGACACTCTTTCTACCCTGATGGGCGGCTGTCCATCTTACATTATGTGTACAAAAAAAATGATCGTTAATTTCCTCTCTCAAAATCTTTCTCTTGCCCCATGCGGGACAAGACCGTGTCTGACCTAAATAACTCACACCTACCCCAGCACTTACAACAGTGTTTGGCAAATAGTAAGTGCTTAACAAATACCTTTTTTAAAAAAAAACCAGACAGTAGTGTGCATAAATCTGGTTTGCATAGTTGTCCTTCATTTGCAAAGAACGGTGAAGTTCACCTATGGGTATGGGCGTGAGTGTGATGGAAACCAGAGACCTGGACACGTAAAGGTTGTCCCTAGTTGTATTGTTGCACTTTACAGAACATCTGCTTCTTTGTCTCTAATTCTTTACAGAACATCTGCTTAAAAAGAACCACTCCTTTTTTGATGGCAGTGGGCCATGAGGGTTTATCCACTGCAGTTGACTCCTAATTTTTAGCTGGGATGAGGCACTGTTTGAGAATTTGCTTCACCAGGTCCTTAACACATTTCCTTTGCCCTTATTGCTTACAGTTTCCCAATTTCAACTTTCCATCTTGCAGATATTTAGGTATCTTGCTGTCGTTCATTCTCCTTACATACCCCACCCAGCATGGCACTGATTTTTTAAAAATGGTATTTAATAACAATAATAATAATAAGAATTGTGGTATTTGTTAAGTACTTATTATGTGCCAGGCACTGTTCTAAGCTCTGGAGAGGATACAAGCAAATCAGGTTGAACACAATCCCTCTCCCACTTGGGGCTCACAGTCTTCATCCCCATTTTACTGATGAGACAACTGAGGCATAGAGAATTGACTTGCCCAAGGGCACCCAGCAGACAAGTGGCAGAGCCAGGATTAGAATCCATGACCTTCTGACTCCCAGGCCCTTGCTCTAACCACTATATCATGCTGCTTAGAAAGGACTTACTATGTCCCAGGCACTGTTCTAAGTGCTGAGGCAGATACAGGCCAATCAGATTGGACACAGTCCCTGTCCCACATGGGGCTCACTGCCTTAATTCCCATTTTGCAGGTTAGGTCACTGAGGCCCAGAGAAGTGACTTTGCCCAAGGTCACACAGCAGAAAAGTGGCAGAGCCCTGATTAGAACCAGGTCCTTCAAGTCCTGTGTTCTATCTATGAGGCCAAGCTTACTATTATAATAATAATAATAATGATGGTATTTGTTAAGTGCTTACTATGTGCAAAGCACTGTTCTAAGCACTGGGGAGGTTACAAGGTGATCAGGTTGTCCCACAGGGGGCTCACAGTCTTCATCCCCATTTTACAGATGAGATAACTGAGGCCCAGAGAAGTTAAGTGACTTGCCCAAAGTCACACGGACAGTTGGCAGAGTCAGGATTTGAACCCATGACCTCTGACTCCAAAGCCCATACTCTTTCCACTGAGCCATGCTGCTTCTCCTTGCTGGGGAGGATACATGGTGATCGGGTTGTCCCACTTGGGGCTCACAGTCTTAATCCCCATTTTACAGATGAGGTAACTGAGGCCCAGAGAAGTGAAGTGACTTGCCCAAAGTCACACAGCTGACAAGTGGCAGAGCTGGGATTTGAGCCCATGAGTTACTGAAGAGGGTATAGATAAGTTCAAAAGTGCTAGAGTCGTCTAAACTAAGTTGGTATGGCTCAGGGTGCTGGGAGATTACTCAGGGAAAATGCATGTTGAAAGAGGCGGGGTTTGGGGGGGCTTCAAGTGTGGGGTCTGTCCAATGTGGGGATTCATTCATTCATTCAACTGTATTTATTAAGCACTTACTGTGTGCCAAGCACTGTACTAAGTGCTTGGGAAGGTACAACACAACAATAAACAGTGACATTCCCTGCCCACAACGAGCTCACAGTCTAGAGATGTGACTTGGAATGGAGAGAATCCCAAGTCAGGGGAAAAGTCTGAGAGAGGGATCTGTACAGCTTGGCATGGAAAGAATGAAAACATTTCTGTGGCAGAGCAAAATATGAGAGAAGCAGCATTTGGAAAACTAAGGGCCTGGCAGTCAGAAGGACTTGCATTCCAACCCTGGGTCCTCCATTTGCCTGCCGTATGATCTTGGGCAAGTCACTTCTCTGAGGCCTCAGTTCCCTCATCTGTAAAATGGAAATGAAGACTGTGAGCCCCATGTGGGACAGGGACTGTGTCCAACTGAATTAGCTTGTATGTACCCCAGCACATAATATAGTGCCTGGCACAAAGTAAACCCCCTTTTAGACTAACCCCCCCTTTCAGTCTCCCCCTTTTAGACTGTGAGCCCACTGTTGGGTAGGGACTGTCTCTATATGTTGCCAACTTGTACTTCCCAAGTGCTTAGTACAGTGCTCTGCACACAGTAAGCGCTCAGTAAATACGATTGATTGATTGATTGATTAATAAATATCATAAAAATTCAGTAGCCAGCAATTGTTGTACAGTGAACTAAAATAGGTGGACACAAGCAGGCTGGGTGGAGTTTGCATCTTAAAACCAAAGAGAACCAATCTTTCAAACAGTGTTTTATGGCAGTCTAAACTCTGTAAACTGTAAGCTCACTGTGGTCAGGGAGCATGCCTACCGATTCTATTACACTGTTCGATTGTACTCTCTTAAGCTCTTAGTACAGTGCTCTGCACACAGTAAGCACTCAATAAATAAGATTGATTGATTGTTTAGGATGTTGCCCTTTGCAACCTCAAGTTTTAATCTGAATTAGTCCATTGACCCCGTGGGAGTACACTATTAGCTTTGCCCCAGTGTTTCAGGCAGGAGAGGTAGTAGGTCTACCCTGTGCCAACCCCTATTGGCTTGCTGTGGGCAGGGAATGAGTCCGTCATATTGTTTGATTGTACTCTCCAAAGCGCTCAGTACAGTGCCGTGCACATAGTAAGTGCTCAGTAAATACAATTGATTGATTAATAGTGGGCTGCAGGGAGGTCAGAGTAGAAGCTCAAAATAAGGCAAATAGAAGGCAGAGGCTTTGGGAAGCTCAGGAGATCGAGACAAATTCAACTGGCAATGCAAGTGACGACAAGGGGCTTCCTTTACCCGCACTCAGTGCATAATGTGTTGCCGTTGATGGCTAAGCTTTCATCCCCACCCACACACACACAGAGAGGATCTCACCATCAATAACATCACCTTCACACAAGAAGGGCAGGGCTCTGTCTCTGATACTTCATTAGCTGAGATCAAATATAAAATACAGGGATGGACAATGGTTCCCATTTCTGATGATTTATTGAAGAATATGCTGGCTGACTAATGGATTCCTTTTATTTATTTAGGGGATGCATCTGGCTGTGAATATGCTTCTCAAAGAGTTTAATAGGAGGCCTTCAATTCTATGCAAGGGACCTGAGTCCTAATCCTGGCTCTGTCACTTGTGGGAAGTGGCATGGCCTGGTGGAAGGAGCATGGGCCTGGGAGTCAGGAGAACTGGTTTCTAATTCTGGCTCCAATACTTACCACTTGGCTGAGCCACTTAACTTTTGTGTGCCTCAGTTCCCTTAACCGTAAAATGGGGATTCAGTAGCCGTTCTCCTTCTTACTTAAATTGTGAGCCCCAGGAGGGTGCTGATAATAATAATTCTATCTATTGTATTTGTTAAGCCTTTACTATGTGCCAAGCACTGTTCTAAGCATTGGGTTGATTCAAGCTAATCATGTTGGATTTGGACGCAGTCCCCATCTCACATGAGGCTCACACTCATATCCCCATTTTCCAAATTAGGTAACTGAGGCCCAGAGAAGTGAAGTGACTTGCCCAAGGTCACACAGCAGACATGGCAGAGTCAGGATTAGAACTCAGAACCTTCTGACTCCTAGGCCCATACTGTATCCACTAAGCCACACTGCTTATCTTGTATCTTGTATCTACCCCAGAACTGAATACAGTCCTTGGCACATAGTAAGTGCTTAACAAAAGCCACAATCATCATTATTACCATTATTATTATTTCCTGCTTTGGGAACTTGGCCAAGTCAATTGGCCTCTTGCTTGTAAAATGAGGAATGTTCTCCCTACCTATTGGACTGTAAGTTATTTGGGGGACAGGGATGATGTCTGACCTAATAGTGGAATTTGCTAAGTGCTTACTATATGTCATGCACTGAACTGAGCATCAAGGTAGATACAAAATAATCAGGTCAGGCACAGCCCCTGCTCCTTGTGGGGCTCACAATCTAAGTGGGACTAAGTAGGAGGGATTTGAAGTACTGAATACCCATTTTACAGATGAGGCAACTGAGAGACAAATGAGTTAAGTGACTTGCCCAAGGTCACAGAGAAGACTCATGTCAGAGTCAGGATTAGAACCCAGGTCCTCTGTCTCCCAGGCCCATGTTCTTTCCACTAAACCACACTGCTTCTCCTGATGTACACATAATTTATGAACATCTGTAATTTATTTATTTCTACGAGCATCTGTCTCCCCTTCTAGGCTGTGAGCTCGTTGTGGGCAGAGAATGTGTCTGTTTACTGTTCTATTGTCCTCTCCCAAGCACTTAGTACAGTGCTCTGCACACAGTATGCCTTCAATAAATATGAGTGAATCATCAATCATATTTATTGAGCGCTTACTGTGTGCAGAGCACTGTACTAAGCGCTTGGGAAGTACAAATTGACAACATAATGAAAATGAGGGCTTCATCAGGGAAGGCCTCTTGGAGGAGATGAACCTTCAATAAGGCTTTGAAGGTGGGAAGAGTGACCGTCTGAGAGTGATTGACTTGTTAGAAATCAGAATGGAAAAGGAACCCAGGGAAATCAGGATCTCCGCTGTGCACTCCAGAGAAGATAGGAACGACTTAGACTCTCTGATCACATCCCCCAAGCCATCGGCACATTGATTTTAATCAGCCTCCAGTGGGGATGGAACGCTCTTAAGCGATCAGAGTTGCTTTCTGCCTTCATTAGTAATGACCTCTCACTGCTCCTTGCTGGGGTTATGGGCTGCAGAGATGCTCTCTCCCTCTCTCCTTCCATCTGTGAAATGCTGATGAAATGCTGCAGCATAGGACACTCTGTGAGGAATGGCCTTCTCTGGAACCAAGAGTGGGGTCATAACTCTGCAGACTGGGTGGGGTACCGTGACCTTCCCTGAGGAAGCCCCCTGGGAGGGGTCGGGGTGTCAGGAATGGTGATTCCAGAAAGTCAGTTGAAGCCTCAGGAGGTTAAAATAGTTATTAAGACTGTGAGCCCCATGTGAGACAGGGACTGTGTCCAACCTGATTTGCTTGTATCCACCCCAATGTTTAGTACAGTGCCTGGCACATAGTAAGCATATAACAAATACCCCAGTTACTATTATTATTTGACTCTGCCCAGCCGAATGGGCATAGCTGGGCTGCTCCACCTGGCAGTGGATCCCCCTGGGGAGAGGGTCTCCAGGTGCAGGGAAGACTGCACACTGATCTGGCTGGTTTCAGACACACCATATTGGAAAACTGGAACAGCGGCCCAGTGGCAAAAACATGGGCCTGGGAATCAGAATGACATGGGTTCCAATCCCGGCTCTGCCACCGGTCTGCTGTGTGACCTTAGGCAAGGCACTTTGCTTCTCCAGGCCTCAGTTTCCCCATCCATAAAATGTGGATTCATTGTCTGTTCTCTCTGTCTCTTAGACTGTGAGCCCCATGTGGGAAAGGAACTGGGTATGACCTGATTGCCTCGGATCTACCCTAGTGCTTAGTACAGTGCGTGACACCTCATCAAGCAAATGCCACAGTGGCTATTAAGGTTTGCCCTTGACCTCAGCCGTCTCTGTTAGATAGAAGGGCAATTCCAGCGATTTCCTGGAGCAGGTGCGGGATGGTGTTTGGGGAGCTCAGTAAATGCTAACTGCTGGTCTGACAAACTCCCCCTCCCCCACTTCATTCCTCAAGATTTTCAACTCATCCAAGACTTCAACTCATCCAAGAGAATGGTTGGGAAGCAGCATAGTGTAGTGGAAAAGCACGGGATTGGGAGTCAGAGGACCTGGCTTCTAATCCCAGCTCTGCTGTGTGACCTTGGGCGAGTCACTTTACTTCTCTGGCCTCAGTTCCCCCATCAGCAAAATGGGGATTCAATACCTGTTCACCCCCCTATTTAGATTATGAGCCCCATTTGGGACAGGGATGGTGGCTGACCTGATTAACTTGTATCTACCCCAGCGCTTAGAGCAGTGGTTAACACGTAGTAAGCGCTGAAGAAATACTATCATCATTACCATCATTATTAGAATGGGAACCCTCCTGCCCCCCGGTGGCTTGATTAGAAATAGCACCCTGTGGGTGTTAACTCGGCCTTAATAGTATTTATTGAGCCCTTGCTGCGCAGAGTACTGTACTAAGCGCTTGGGAGAGTACAATATAACAGAGTTGGTAGACACATTCTCTGTCCACAAGGATTTTACGGTTTAGGGGGAGATGGACATTAATATAAATAATCAATCAGTCGTATTTACTGAGAGCTTACTATGTGCAGAGCACTGTACTAAGCGTTTTGTTAATGATGTGCATGTAGCTATAATTCTATTTGTTCTGACGATTTTGACACCTGTCTACATGTTTTGTTTTGTTGTCTGCCTCCCCCTTCTAGACTGTGAGCCCTTTGTTGGGTAGGGACCGTCTCTATATGTTGCCGACTTGTACTTCCCAAGTGCTTAGTACAGTGCCCTGCACACAGTAAGCACTCAATAAATACGATTGAATGAATGAATGAGAGTACAATATAACAGAGTTGGTAGACACATTCCCTGCCCACAAGGAATCAATCAATCAATCGTATTTATTGAGCACTTACTGTGTGCAGAGCACTGTACTAAGAGCTTGGGAAGTACAAGTTGGCAACATATAGAGACAGTCCCTACCCAACTTGCAGTCAAAAGAAAATAATATTAATGATTGTATTTATTAAGCATTTACTATGTATCAGGGACTGAGCTAAGTGTTAGGGAAGATACAAGATGATCAGATTGGAGTTCCTGTTCCTCATTCATATTCTAAAAGGGAGGGGCAACGTTATCCACATTTTACAGATGATGAACCTGAAGAACAAAGAAGTTACCGTGACTTACCCCAAGGCCACACAGCAGGTAAGTGGAGAAGCACCATGACCTAGTGGATAGAGCATAGGTCTGAGAGTCAGGAGTAACTGGGTTCTAAACCTGGATCTGCCACTTTTCTGCTGGGTCACTTCAATTCTCTGCATCTCCGTGACCTCATCTACAAAATGAGGACTAAGACTGTGAGCCCCATGTGGGACAGGGATTCTGTTCAAACTGATTAGCTTGCATCTACCCCAGAGTTTAGCACAGTGCCTGGAACATAGTAAGAACTTAATACCATTCAAAAAATGTGGCAGAACTGGGTTTAGAACACAGGTTTCTTAACTCCCAGTCCCTTGTCCTATCCTTTAGGCTATCCGTTTCTTCATCTTTTTAATGACATCTCCCTCAGCCTTTGAGACAATTGTTGCCCCTGGTGTTTGCCAAAATCTTGCTTCTGCTTCTATGTCAGGTCCTGATTCTTTATCCCCAAATCCCACTGGGGCTGATTTGAGGATTCAGAATTTATATATTCATTTACTATTTATTGCTAGGAGTTATTAAGAAAAAAAATCGACTTGTACAGGAAGTCTTCCCCAGTTAATTGAAAACCCTCTGGGCAGAGCAGTCCAATTCTTAGAATTTATGTCTTTTAGCAAAGTCAAAGGAACTAGGTTCTAGTCCTGGCTCTGCCACTTGCCTGCTATGTGAACCTAGGGAAGTCACTTCACCTCTCTGTGCCTCATCTGTAAAATGGGGATTCTGTACCTTTTCTCCCTCTGATTAAGACTGTCTCTTGTGGACAGGTACTGTGTCCAACTATTTAACTTTCACTTACTCCACTGCATAGAATAGTCTTGACCCATAGTAAGGGCATAACAATGAGAATATTATTATTATTGATAATGATTATAATGATACATCAGAGGTATTTATTGAGCACTTTCTGCATGCAGAACACTGTACTAAGTGTTTAGGAGAGAGTACAATACAACAACATTGGTAGAAACATTTCCACCCACAAACTCAAGGAAATTATAGTCTAGAGGGGAGGACAGACATTAATATAAGTGAATAAGTTATTTAATATAATATGATTTAATTCAAAAAATGTGATCCCAATTTTCAACAATACAATGATTAATTCAGCTCTTTTATGTTGATTTGGGTGTACTATTTCCTGCTACATCCTAGTTCTTCCTCCTGCTCCTCCTCTTTGTAAACAATTATCATCTGTCTGTCTCCCCCATTAGATGATAAACTCCTTGAAGGCCAGGATTATGAATTTTACTTCAGTTTAATTCCCCCAAGCACTCATTGCAATCAATCAATAGCATTCATCGACTTCTACTGTATTCAGAGCACCCTACCTCTAGAATTAGAAGGTAATATCCCTGTTCTGGATGAACTGTGGTGGTATAAGTGTAGGAGGAGAGTTGGAAGAAGGGAAGGGTAGATCAGTTTTGGTGCTGGTAGGACATTGAAGGAGAGTTGTGAGGAGGCAGGAGGTGATCAGAAATTGCAAAGAAGGGTGGTTAGGACTGATGGCAGCAGTTGTTCTGGATGGCCACCAAGTCGCCGGGCGACTAAAGAATTAGTCAGACAGCATGTGACTGCTGAAAGTTTTAATAAAGTTTTATTGGTAAGGCCGAAGACCGAATAGGGGGTAGCGCACCTGGCGGGCTCATTTCCTTAAGGGAAAAGGCCCCGAAGACCGAATAGTGGGTAATGCACCCGGCGGGCTTATTTCCTTAAGGGAAAAGTCCCCGAGTGCCCAATACAATGGGCTTATATACTGCTGTTGCTGACCACAGTGATTGGTAGATTTGAAAACAGTGGGTACTGGATTGGTGCAGATTTGGTACAGATTTGGTGCAGAGCTGGGCAGAGTCTATCACCTTATTTGGTTTGGTTCCTGGACCCAGCCAGTGGGCTGCAGGGTCTAAGGCCCATACCAAATATGGCAACAGAACCGCGTACATTCAAACAATATCTGCAACCTTTCCATGGTGCATGGGGGGGCCCCCATCATTCCCCCCTCAAAGACATACTACCCTTATTCCTAAGGAGTTGTTGAGGGTCGATGGTCCATCTTCTGGAGTGGCTTCATGCTGACAGTGGGCGATTAACTCATTACTAGAAGTGTTCAGGGTCCTGTGGGTGTACCGCAAACCGGCCGTGAGCCTGACGGCGGCAAGATGGCGGTGGTGTCACGGTTGCGGTGATTTCTCGTAGAGCCTGTAAGATGGGGGCAGCATCCCCCTCAGGTTCCTCAGTTGACTTCTGTCCCATGGGTTGGTGCTCTTCCCTGCGGAGGCGGAGGTCGCCAATTCGGTCACAGGTGTATTGTGAGGGAGTGTCCTCCTGGGGCGAATCAGAAAAATCTGGGACAAGAGGTGTCCTCGGCTTTGGTGCGGGCTGCCTGTTGGGCAGCTGAGTCTGCAAAATGATTTCCCTTGATTATTTCTGTATTCCCCTTTTGGTGTCCCCGACAGTGAATTACAGCCACTTCCCAGGGTTCCCAAACCGCTGCGAGTAGCTGGAGGATTTCCTCTGCATGTTTGATAGGGTGCCTCGGGCAATAAGGAGACCTCACTCTTTCCAAATAGTCGCATGAGCATGTAAGACATGGAAGCCACATTTGGAGTCAGTAAATATGTTAAGACGCATCCCCTTTCCCAATTCCATAGCTCGAGATAGGGCTACTAGTTCTGCTTTCTGTGCAGAGGTCCCTGGAGAGAGAGGCTGTGCCTCGATGACCTCGTGGAGGCTCACTACTGTGTACCCTGCATATCATACTCCCTGGTCCATGTAACTAGACCCATCCATGAACCAGTTAGCATCCACATTTTCAAGGGATAAGTCCCTAAGGTCTGGTCTGCTAGAGTAACTCTCGTCAATTTCGTTTAGACAATCATGAACTGGGGCTGGCCAGTCCCCTTCCCCATCTTCTGGAAGAGGGAAAAGGGTTGCTGGGTTCAAGGAGTTGCAGGTCTTTAAGATAACCTCAGGGGTGTCAAGAAGGAGGGCTTGATATTGCAGCAAGTGGCCTCCCGTGAGCCAACACTCGCCCCTATTTCCAAGCACTGCTAGGACTCGATGTGGAGTATAGACGGTAAGGGGTTAGCCCAAAGTCAGGTTTCTGCTCTCCTGTACCACTATGGCGGTGGCCACTACTGCATGGAGACATGCTGGCCAACCAGAGGTGACACTATCCAACCACTTGGAAAAATACGCTACCGCCCAAAAGTCTGACCCTAAGGATTGACCTAGCACCGCAGCACGGTGGTGTCGCTGCTCGTCTACATATAGGGCAAAAGGTTTGACTAGGTCAGGCCAAACAGTTCCTGCTGGTTTAAACATGGTAGGGGGGGCAGTTTGGCGACAAGATTTTGAGATGCTGTCAATCCCCACCACCCTTACTCCAGATGGATGGGTAGGACCGCAAAAACTGGCCAGGACAAAGTATAGGTGGCCCTCGTATCAATAAGAAAATTTATATCTTACCGGACACTTCCACGCTCACCCTGGGCTTGGCCATGGAGTTGGTTCCTGCGGGTGCCCGGCCGTTCCCTGGGCCCCATCAGTCCCGGCTCTCAGACGCGCCAACAGCCAGGAACTGGCCAGCCTCAGGGTCGGCGCTCGCCTCCAGTAGTGGGCAGTTCCACTTCCAGTGCCCGTGTCCCCGGCAGAGGGGGCACGGTCCAGGTGGCTGGCGGCCTCGACCAGGCCTCCATGCCTGGGGGCACTCCTGAGCCCAATGGCCAGACTGGTGGCTCACAAAACAGGGCTTCCTGGACCCTGGGCCAAGGGCAAGCACCGTTGCCACATTGGGCGACCTTCTAGGGTGAGACCGACCCTTCGTCAGAGCCGCAACAAGTAACTGGGCCTGCTCTCTGCCCTTCACTTTGGCCCTGCAATCCTTCTCATCCTGGGCTGCCTGGTCACGGTTGTGAAAAACTCTAAAGGCAGCCTCTATCAACTGATTCTTGGGGGGTTTTGGCCCCAACTGCTCCTTCTGTAGTTTTCAGTGGATATCTAAAGCCGATTGATTAATAAAATACAGAATGACACTGCCCTCTACCGAGTCGGCATCAAGCTGGGTGTACCTTCGAATCGCCTCCACCAGCCTGAGTCTAAACATGGCATGGTTCTTGTAAGAGTCCTGGGTCACAGCTCAGACCCAATCAGACCTCCTGACAAGAGGTCCTTTTCCCGGACCACCCCCTGATGAGAGGTCCTTTTCGCGGACCGACCTGGTCGGTCCTGCCTTCCCCCATAGCGTGCCCGGGAACTAGAGGGTGCCTCTGCAAGAACAGACAAGAACAATTCAAAAAAGAACTCACCACTCCGATGGCTTCAGGCTGTGCTGTGGTCAGCCAGGATGGCGGCACGCACATCTACTGGGTCCCCATATGGGCCACCAAAATGATGGCAGTGGTTGTTCCGGATGGCCACCAAGTCGCCGGGCGACTAAAGAATTAGACAGCATGTGACTGCCGAAAGTTTTAATAAAGCTTTATTGGTAAGGCTGAAGACTGAATAGGGGGTAACGCACCCGGCGGGCTCATTTCCTTAAGGGAAAAGGCCCCAAAGACCGAATAGGGGGTAACGCACCCAGTGGGCTCATTTCCTTAAGGCAAAAGGCACCGAAGACTGAATGGGGGTAACGCACCCAGTGGGCTCATTTCCTTAAGAGAAAAGGCCCCAAAGACTGAATAGGGGGTAACGCACCCAACAGGCTGATTTCCTTAAGGGAAAAGACCCGAGTGCCTGATACAATGGGCTTATATACCTGTGTTGCTGATCACAGTGATTGGTAGATTTGAAAACAGTGGGGACAGGATTGGTGCGGATTTGGTACAGATTTGGTGCAGAGCTGGGCGGAGTCTATCTCCTTATTTGGTTTGGTTCCTGGACCCAGCCAGTGGGCTGCAGGGTCTAAGGCCCATACCAAATATGGCAACAGAACCGTGTACATTCAAACAATATCTGCAATCAATCAATCAATCAATCAATCAATCGTATTTATTGAGCGCTTACTGTGTGCAGAGCACTGTACTAAGCGCTTGGGAATTACAAGTTGGCAATATATAGAGACAGTTCCTACCCAACAGTGGGCTCACAGTCTAAAAGGGGGAGACAGAGAACAAAACCAAACATACTAACAAAATAAAATAAATAGAATAGATATGTACAAGTAAAATAAATAGAGTAATAAATACGTACAAACATATATACATATATACATACAACCTTTCCATGGTGCATGGGGGGCCCCCATCAGGACTAAAATTAATCAATTTTACAGATGAGGGAACTGAGGTAGTGAGACGTGAAGCGACTTGCCCAAGGCCACACTGCAGATGAGGGGCAGAGCTGGGATTAGAACCCAGGTTCTTCTGACTCATCATGGGCAGGGAACGGGTCTACCAACTCTGTTATATCATACTCTCCCAAGCACTTAGTACAGAGCCCTGCACACAGTAAGTGCTTAATAAATACCATTGATAGATTGATTGAAGGATACTCAGAACAGAGCTTTGGGGGATAAATATCACTAAAGGGCAGTAAGTAGAAGAGCAGGTAAAAAATATCAAAAAGGAACAGCCAAAGAGGTAAAAGAACCAAGAGAAAATACTTGTCAGAAAAACTAAGGCTGGATAGTGTTTCCAGGAGAAGGGAGAGATTCACCATATTGAGGGTAGCCAAGAGGTGGACGGGGATCCGTAAGAGGTGGGTACTGGATTGTTCTAGCCAAAGGGAAGTTTGGGGTGCCAAGTGATTCACACTCAATGTAACTAGAACAGATTGGGTGTCTATAATGTCTGTCTCACTCTCTACACTGTAAGCTCATTGTAGGCAAGGAGGGCGTCTGTTGTATTGTTACATTGTACTCTCCCAAGTGCTTAGTACAGTGTTCTGCACACAGTAAGTGCTCAATAAATATGATTGAGCATAGGGCTCTACCGAACTCCACTGTGTGCCGAACATGGTGAGTACTGGACTATGGAGCCTGACTGAGCTCTGTACTGAGCACCTTTGGTGGACAGAGCAGCGTGGCATATTGGAAAGAACACGGTTCTGGGAGTCAGAGGACCTGGGTTCTAATCCCAGCTCTGCCACTTACCTGCTGTGTGAGTTGGGCAAGTCAATTCAGTTCTTCTCTGTGACTCAGTTCCCTCATCTGCCAAATGGGTATTCAATTGCTGTTCTCCCTTCAATTTAGACTGTGAGCCCCATGTGGGACTTGATCATCTTGTATCCATCCCAGCACTTAGTGCAATGCTTGGCACATTCATCCATTCATTCAATTTTATTTATAAAGCACTTACTGTGTGCCGAGCACTGTACTAAGCGCTTGAGCACTGTACACATAGGACATACTTAACAGATACCATAATTATTCATTATTTCAGAGAATATACTGAGCACCTACTGTGTTCAGATCAGTATACTGAATACCTACTGTGTGCTGAACACTGCGGTTTGCTCAGGAGAAACCAGAGATCAAACCCCCAGCCTCGACAAGCATTTCAAGTGAAATTGTATTGGAGGCAGTTTTGCCGATAATGAGGTTTGTTTCCCATCCCTGGCACACTCAATTTGACTGTCTGATTCCACTCGCTAGAGGAGGATTCTCGTTATATCCTGGTTTCATTATCTTGAGATTTCATATGTATTAAAACCCCATGACCTTGACATCTTTGATATTTGATGAGTTGCTGCTGCCTTTTTCCAGGAATAGAACTTGAATTAGTGAAATAACTTGCTTTTTGAGGCATTGTGCTCATTCTTTAGTGCTCTTTGGGAACCTTAATCCTCAAAAATAATATTTTTTTGCGTATTAGGTGGCTTCAACCAATTCTCCACTCATCATAAGGGTATGATCATGCGCACACATCTATTTTATTTCAGCAGTACTGGGCTTCTTTTCTAGGCTAATTTGTTTTTTTCTCTTCTCTTTTCTCTTCTCTTCTCTCCTCTCTTCTCTTCTCTTCTCCTCTCTTCTCTTCCTTTCTCTTCCCTTCCCTTCCCTTCCTTTCCCTTCCCTTCCCTTCCCTTCCCTTCCCTTCCCTTCCCTTCCCTTCCCTTCCCTTCCCTTCCCTCCCCTTCCCTTCCCTTCCCTCCCCTCCCCTCCCCTCCCCTCCCCTCCCCTCCCCTTCCCCTCCCCTTCTCTTCTCTTCTCTTCTCTCCTCTTCTCTTCTCTTCTCTTCCCTTCTCTTCTCTTCTCTTGCCTTCCCTTCTCTTCTCTTCCCTCTCTTTCCTTTCCTTTCCTTTCCTTTCCTTTCCTTTCCTTTCCTTTCCTTTCCTTTCCCTTCCCTTCCCTTCCCTTCCCTTCCCTTCCCTTCCCTTCCCTTCCCTTCCCTGCTCTTCCCTTCTCTTCTCTTCCCTTCTCTTCCCTTCTCTCCCCTCCCCTCCCCTTCCTTTCCCTCCCCTCCCCTCCCCTTACCTTCCCTGCCCTCCCCTTCCCTCCCCTTCTCTTCTCTTCCCTCCCCTTCTCTTCCCTTCTCTTCTCTTCTCTCCCCTCTTCTCCTCTCTTCTCCTCTCCTCCCTTCTCTCCCTCTCTGCAGTCTCACTTTTCCTCCTGCATTCAAGACATCTTTACTTGGATGTCCACTCTTCCCCTTAAGCTTTCCGTATACAACATAACTCGCTGTAGGCAGCACCACCATCCTTTCTAACAAGCCCAGAACGTTGGCATTATCCTTGACTCCCCTCTTTCATTCAACCCACATATTCAATCCATCAGTAAATCTTGTCAGTTGGACCTTAACAGCATTGCTAAAATCTTCCCATTCCTCTCCATCCAAACGGCTACCACGTTAACCCAAGCACTTATCCTATCCCATCTTGATTACTCTATCAGCCTCCTGGCTGATCTCCCAGCTTCCTGTCTCTCCTCATTCCAGTCTGTACTTCACTCTGATGTCCTGATCATTTTTCTATGAAAACGTTCTGGCCATGTTTCCCATTCCTCAAGAATCTCCAGTGGTTGCCCATTCACCTCTGCATCTAACAGAAACTCCTTACCATTGGGTTTAAAGCCCTCAATCCCCTTGCCCCCTCCTACCTCACCTCACTACTCTCCTACTCCAACCCAGCCCACACACTTCGCTCCTCTGACAACCTTTTATTCATTCATTCATTCAATCATATTTACTGAGCACTTACTGTATGCAGAGCACTGTACTAAGCGCTTGGGTACCTCGATCTCATCCATCTCCCCGCCCCAGACCACTCAACTACGTCCTGCTTCTGGCCTGGAAAGCCCACCCTCCTTATATCTGACAATTACTCTCCCCCTTCAAAGCCTTATTGAAGGCACATCTCTTCCAAGAGACCTTCCCTGACTAAGCCCTCTTTTCCTTTGCTTCAACTCCCTTCTGCATCACCCTGACTTGCTTGCTTTATTCATGCACCCTCTCAGCCCCACAGAACTCATGTGCATCCTTGTCATTTATTTATTTCTACTGATGTCTGTCTCCCTGTCTAGACTGTAGCTCGTTGTGGGCAGGGAATGTGTCTGTTATAGTGTTCTATTATACTCTCTCTAGCACTTAGTACAGTGCTCTGCACATAGTGTGCCCTCAATAAATACAATTGACTGACTGACCAACTCCTTCTCTCCTCTTCTCTCCTCTACTCTCTTCTCCACTTCTCTTCTCCCCTCTCCCCCTTCCTTCTCTTCTCTTTTCTCTTCTCTTCAGTTTTCTTTTCCCTTCTTTCATTTTCTCTTCTCTCACTCCCTTCTGTGTCACCTTTGCACTTCGATTTGCACCCCTTTTTTACCCTGTCCTCAGCCCCACAGAAATTCTGTTCAGACTATAAGCTTGGAGAAGCAGCACGGTATAGTGGAAAGAGCATGGGCCTGGGAGTCAGAAGGTCAGAGATTCTAATCCCAGCTTGGCCACTTGTCTGCTGTATGACCTTGAGCAAGTCATTTTACTTTTCTGTGCTTCCGTTACCTCATCTGTAAAATGGGGATCAAGACTGTGAGCCCCATGTGGGAGGAGGACTGTGTCCAACCCAATTTGTTTGTATCTATCCCACCAGTTAGTACAGTTCCTGACACATAGTAAGTGCTTAACAAATGCTATAGTCTTTATTATTATTACTGTGGGCAGGGAATGTGCTGTTCATTGTTATATTGCACTCTCCCAAGTGCTTAGTACATTGCTCTGCACACAGTAAGCTCTCAGTAAATACGATTGAATGAATGAATACATGCTCGCCACCTAAAGCTCAACATGTCGAAGACTGAACTCCTTGTCTTCCCTCCCAAACCTTGCCCTCTCCCTGACTTTCCCATCTCTGTTGACGGCACTACCATCCTTCCCGTCTCACAAGCCCGCAACCTTGGTGTCATCCTCGACTCCGCTCTCTCATTCACCCCTCACATCCAAGCCGTGACCAAAACCTGCCGGTCTCAGCTCCACAACATTGCCAAGATCTGCCCTTTCCTCTCCATCCCAACCGCTACCCTGCTCATTCAAGGTCTCATCCTATCCCGTCTGGACTACTGCATCAGCCTTCTCTCTGATCTCCCATCCTCGTGTCTCTCTCCACTTCAATCCATACTTCATGCTGCTGCCCGGATTATCTTTGACCAGAAACGCTCTGGGCATATCACTCCCCTCCTCAAAAATCTCCAGTGGCTACCAATCAATCTGCGCATCAGGCAGAAACTCCTCACCCTGGGCTTCAAGGCTGTCCATCACCTCGCCCCCTCCTACCTCGCCTCCCTTCTCTCCTTCTACAGCCCAGTCCGCACCCTCTGCTCCTCCACCGCTGATCTCCGCACCGTACCTCGCTCTCGCCTGTCCCGCCATCGACCCCCGGCCCACGTCATCCCCCGGGCCTGGAATGCCCTCCCTCTGCCCATCCGCCAAGCTAGCTCTCTTCCTCCCTTCAAGGCCCTACTGAGAGCTCACCTCCTCCAGGAGGCCTTCCCAGACTGGGCCCCTTCCTTCCTCTCCCCCTCGTCCCCCTCTCCATCCCCCCCATCTTACCTCCTTCCCTTCCCCACAGCACCTGTATATATGTATATATGTTTGTACATATTTATTACTCTATTTATTTATTTTATTTGTACATATCTATTCTATTTATTTTATTTTGTTAGTATCTTTGGTTTTGTTCTCTGTCTCCCACTTTTAGACTGTGAGCCCACTGTTGGGTAGGGACTGTCTCTATATGTTGCCAATTTGTACTTCCCAAGCGCTTAGTACAGTGCTCTGCACATAGTAAGCGCTCAATAAATACGATTGATGATGATGATGATGATGTCCCTAAATATTTTATCTATATTAATCTCAGTCTCCCCATCTAGGCAGTAAGCTCCGTGTAGGCAGGGACCTACCAACTCTATTATATTGTAATCGTTCAAGTGCTTAATACAATGTTCTGCACACAGTAAGCACTCAATAAATGTGATTGATTGGTTGACTCTGTGTATTGTTTCCATTTTATTTATCATCTTTCCACTGGCTTGTTCTGAAGAAGTTGGATTAAAGGTCTTCGGGGGTTTTTTTAACTGCAACTCCTGTTCCTAGTAGGCTTACCTGTCTCCTAACTACTTCTTTCTCCACCCTGCCAAAGGCACAGTGGAAAACACCTCCCAACCTTAATTAACATTTTCTCTGACTTCTTCTACATTTAATTAGCATTTTCACTGCACCTTTTGAGCAGGTCCCTTAATTAGCATTTCAGCTGGAAGAACAATTCACTAAACATTAAAATGAGAAAGATCAGAGAACTCACTTGCCTTCAAAGAGATGGCAGGGGAAAATTTTCATTTTGTGGTGAATTTTCACCCCACCCCCTCACCCCCCACCCCATACTCAATCACATGCTCAATAACTGGAAAGCAGAGGCAAGATTACAAATAATTGTTCTTCGAGACTCCATTCACAACATCATGACTCTACACCCCAGCTCCAGAAAATATTTTAGCCCACTCAGTTCACAAATCCACTTATTAAATGTACCCAAGGGATACCAAAAGGGATTATGAAATTTATTTGGCTATAGATGCAGCCCGGCCTAGTGGATAGAAGCATGGTTCTGGGATCCAGAAGACCTGGGTTCTAATTTCAGCCCCACCACTTATCTTCTGTGTAAATTTGAGCAGGTCATTTCGCTTCTCAGTGACTCAGTTCCTTCATCTGTAAAGTGAGAATTCAATACCTATTCTCCCTCCTACTTAGATGGTGAGCCCCCTGTGGAGATCTGATCTTTGTGTATCTACTTAGTATATTACTTGGCACATAGTAAGTGCTTAACAAATGTTATTATTATTATCATTATTATTATTAATAATAATAATAGCAGTAAAACCAGTCCTACACCAGCAATTCTTAGTTCAGCAGGAGGGAAATTAATCTACACCTGCTCCTCGTGGTTCCAAATGAATGTATACTGCCATCACTTTAGCCATAAATGAAAAAGAAGAAAAACAGTAGAATTTGTTAAGTACTTGCTATGTACCAATCACTGTGGTAGATGCATGCATAATCACCCTCTCCCACAAGGGGCTCACAGCCTAAGTAGGAGGGAGAACAGATATTGAATCTCCATTTTCCAGATGAGGAAACTGAGGCTCAGAGAAGTTAAGTGATTTTCCCAAGGTCACACCCCGGGCATGTGGAGGAGTTGAGATTAGAACCCAAGTCCCTTGACTACTAGGTCAGTGCTATTTCCACTAAACCTCAATGAATGTAAAATTCTTGCACGCATTTTGCAATATGCCGTATCATGCCACCAATTCAGTGACACCTTAATTGCACAGGGGGTGAGGTTACCTTATCTGTGGGTGAAGATGTGAGCCCCATGTGGGACAGGGACTATAAGCTCCTTGAGGATAGGAAATGTGTCTACCAACTCTGTTGTATTGTTCTCTCCCAAGTGCTTAGTTCTGCATATGGTAAGCACTCCATAAATATGAGAGATTGATGGCCCAGGCCCCAGACACCTTTGCTATCAAGGCCGAGGGGGTTTGTAGGGTTTTCTATTCCACTGAGGGTTCCTGGAAGCAAGAGTGGACAAACATTGGAATGCAGAAGCAAGATTAAAATATTTGTTCTTTGAGACTCCATTTATAAAATCATGACTATGCACACCAGGCCCAGAAACGCAGACCTGAAAGGTTTTGACCATCACCTCTGGGAGTCAGGTTTTTTTGTTTATGACATTTACTCAGTGCTTATTATAAGCCAGGCATTGGTTTTTTATGGTATTTGTTAAGTGCTTACTATGTGCAAAGCACTGCTGTAAGTTCTGGGGGAGATACAAGGTAATCAGTTTGTCCCACCTCCCTTCTCTCCTTCTACAACCCAGCCTGCACCCTCCGCTCCTCTGCCGCTGATCTCCTCACCGTGCCTCGTTCTCGCCTGTCCCGCCGTCAACCCCCGGCCCACATATCCCCCTGGCCTGGAATGCCCTCCCTCCGCACATCCACCAAGCTAGCTCTCTTCCTCCCTTCAAGGCCCTACTGAGAGCTCACCTCCTCCAGGAGGCCTTCCCAGACTGAGCCCCCTCCTTCCTCTTCCTCTCCTCCCCCTCCCCTTCCCCCCGCCTTACCTCCTTCCCTTCCCCACAGCACCTGTATATATGTATATGTTTGTACGTATTTATTACTCTATTTATTTATTGTATTTGTACATGTTTACTCTATTTATTTTATTTTGTTAATATGTTTTGTTTTGTTCTCTGTCACCCGCTTATAGACTGTGAGCCCACTGTTGGGTAGGGACCGTCTCTATATGTTGCCAACTTGTACTTCCCAAGCGCTTAGTACAGTGCTCTGCACACAGTAAGCACTCAATAAATATGATTGAATGAATGAATGAATAATCCCCACTTTACAGATGAGGGAACTGAGGCATAGAGAAGTTAAGTGACTTGCCCAAAGTCACACAGCTGACAAGCGGCGGAGTCGGGATTAGAACCTCTGAGTCCCAAGCCCAGGCTCTTTCCACTAAGCCACGCTGCTGTTCTAAGCACTGGGGTAGAAGCAAGCTAATAATGTTGGACACTGTCCACGTCCCTCATGGAGTTCACAGTCTTAATCCCCATTTTACGGTTAAGTTTACTGAGGTCCAGGGAAGTGACTTGCCCAAGATCACGCAGCAGACAAGAGGTGGAGCTGGAATTAAAATCCAGATCCTTAGACTCCCAAGCCTGTGCTTTCCACTGGGCCACCCTGCTTCTTGCTGGTTACACTGTGACTTCTTCCAGTCCTAAGGGTCTATCCCAGTTGCTTCAAGCAGACTTGAAGGACCATCCCTTCACCTTTGACCTTGTCATCCGACCTCCCACCCCTGTGATACTGACCCTTCCTTACCTCTGTTTGCTCACTTCACCCCCGTGGCCTAGCTGGCCGTCACTCTCCCCCAGCTTCAAAGCCTTATTGAAGGCCTGTCTCCTCCAAGAGGCCTTCCCTGACTAAGCCCGCCTTTCCTCTACTCCCACTCCCTTCTGCATCACCCTGACTCGCTCAGCACTTATGTCCATATCTGATTGATTTATAATAATGTCTGTCTCCCCTTCTAGACTGTAAGATCCTTGTGGGCAGACATGAGTCTGTTAATTGTTCTATTGGCCTCTCCCAGGCGCTCAGTACAGTGCTCTGCATTGACTGACTCCCACCCCTCCCCCTGCCCGCTCCAGCTAGAATCTTCTTCTCGACAGCTTTTCTCTGCTTCTTTCCCCAGCAGCAGCTGGACTCTCCCTTCTCCGTGCCCATCGGAACAATTTGTCACAGCACAAAAGGGACACGCTTCTGGGTTCCTGCTGGATGCTCTTCGTAATTTCTGGCCAGCTCCTGCTTGACAGGTTGTTTGACATATCGATTTGACATCGTGGGCAAACCAAAATTGGAAAACGTCACCCTGGATAGAACGTGTCACCGTCTCCGAAGCCAACTCCTCTGGGGAATCCTGTGGCGGTCCACCCTGGTCTTTGAGGAGACAGGAGGCTCTGTCTCAGACAGACCCTCCTCAGCCCCACCCCCACCCTGTCGCTTCACTGAGCTGATCAACCCCTTGAATAGAAAAGACACAAGTGAAGGCAGTGGCATAAATTCTGGCCAAGCTGGAAGCATCTCTTCCCCAGCTCCGGCTTTGCTGTTGACAATCGGATATAAACTGAGGAATGGATGGATGCTGAAATACAGGACTGTCAAACCACGGGGAAGGAGTAGACCCCAAGGTGTCACGTTAATAGTAACTGTGGTATTGGTTGAGCTCTTACTATGTGCTTGGCACTGCATTGAGTGATGGGGTAGATACAAGTTCATCAGGTCCCACATGGGGCTCACAGTCTCAATAAGAGGGAGAACAGGTATTGAATCCCCATTTTGAGGATGTGAGAACTGAGGTACACAGAAGTGACTTGCCCAAGGTCACACAGCAGTTAAGTGACAGAGCTGGGATTAGAAGCCAGGTACTCTAGGCTGTAAACTCATTCTGAGCAGGGAAAGTGTCTGCTAATTCTGTTGTCCTCTCCCATGCGCTCAGTACAGAGTTCTGAACATTGAGTAAGGCCTCAGTGAATACCAGTGATTGATTGATTGATTGATTCTGACTCCTCCCTGCTCTCTGTACTGGGCCATGTTCCTTCTTGTCTAGCCCCTTGCCTCCAGACAGGTCTGCTCCAAACCCACCTCCCAAACCTCATGGGAAAGGAACTCCTTAACCAAAAGCTGGTGACCCTATCCTGTTCATTGGTGGAACCTAAGACTTCCTATAACATTATTAAGCCAACTTCCTCTTGTTCCAGGGACTGTGTTCAGCCGGCTTAACTTGTATCTACCCCACTGTTTATAGGAGTGTTTAACATAGTAAACACTCAACAAATACTATAATTCTAATCCCAGATCCTGGGTTCTAATCCCGGCTCTGCCACTTATCTTCTATGGGACCTTGGGCAAGTCACTTCTCTTCCTCTGTGCCTCAATTCCCTCTTCTGTGAAATGGAGATTAAGACTGGGAGTCCTACCTGGGACATGGACTGTGCCCAGCCTGATTAGCTTGTATCTAATGCCTGGAACATAGTAACTGCTTAACAAATACTATTTATTGTTATTACTACTAATAATGCAACATAGTATAAGAATATAATAGTATAATGATAGAAGAATGATATATTGTGTTATGATATTAATGTTATTATGGTTATTATTATTATAATGGCAATAACAACAAAAATAACAGTAATCCTCTCCCATTAGGGGACTGTGGTCATGCATGGAAAGAAAATCACCTACAATTCTGGGCCTTGAGGTGAATCAGAGAGGGACCCAGGTAAGGAAGCAGGGAGCTTAGTTTATAACCCTGGCTCCCACCCTGCCTAGTTACGCAGCCTTGGCAAATCCCTCTAGTAGCATATCTGAGCTTCAGTTTGAAGGTCTGCCAATTAAGTCTGTTTCAGGGAGATGGATGGGGGTGGAGATGCCCAGCGGAGGTGGGCAGAAGATCACTGCTACAGAAGAACGGTAACCCGGCTGAGAATTCTGGGTCTGAAGCTGGTCCCAGGTGGACCGCCTCCTCCACCACAGCCAAGCTTATCCTGGGGATCTCCCCCACTAAAGGCACCCTGCTCATTGCTGCAGTCCCTTCCGGGGCCCTACACCCCTCTCTCTGCTGCTGGATTCACAAATCAGCCTCTCCAGAAAGTGACTGAGGAGGAAGGCCCTCTCCCTTTTTCTTCAACACCCTTCTGCATGGCTCTGACTTACTCCCTTTATCCATCCCCTGTTCCAGCCCCAGTACTTATCTGAACATATCTGTAATTTATTTATTTCTATTAACATCTGTCTCCCCCTCTAGACTGTAAGCTCACTGTGGGAAGGAAATGTGTGTTGTTCATTCAATCGTATTTATTGGGCACTTACTTGTGCAGAGCACTGTACTAAGCGCTTGGGAAGTACAAGTCAGCAGCATATAGAGACGGTCCCTACCCAACAATGGGCTCACAGTCTAGAAGCGGGAGACAGACAACAAAACAAAATGCATAGACAGGTGTCAAAATCTTCAGAATAAACAGTCTACTTTAGTGCTGAGAACAGTGCTTGGCACCTAGTCAGCGCTTAAGAAATATCCCCGTCATCTTGATAGTGTTCTATTGTACTCACCCAAGAGCTTAGTACAGTGCTCTGCACACAGTAAGTGCTCAATAAATACGATTGACTGTCTGACTGAGTCACTTCAAATCCTTGATTCCTCCCTGTGTGGGATGATGCTGGCTCTCAGATGATTTAAAACCAGAGAGTCTCCCTGTTCCCTGGGAGAAGCCAGTCGAGGTGATTGTTGGGAAAAGAAAGGGTGAATGAAGTCTGTGTTTGGGGGAACTGTGTCTACGGGAACCTGCCCCTGAACAGATAAGTAGGACTGCATGCTAAGAGATGAGTTCCTTCCTCAGCTGGAGAAGAGAGATCAAGACCGTAAACCCCATGTAAGACAGGGACTGTGTCCAACCTGGCTAGCTAGCATCTACTCCAGTGTTTAGTCAGGGGTCTGGCAGTTTCTATGGGAACCTGCCCCCAAAGACATACGTAGGATTGCATGGTAAGAGATGGGTTTCCTCATCTCGAAAAGCAGGATGAAGACTGTGAGCCTTCGGTGAGACAGGGACTATGTCCAATATGATTTTCTCATATCTTCCCCAGCACTTAGTACAGTGCCTGGTACATGGTAAGTGCTTAACAAATACCATTTCAAAAAATAATAAAAAATGGGGATTCTCTGAGAAGCCACCAAAAACAGACTTCCCTGACCAGAAGCCCAGCTGTGATGAGGATGGAGCTGCCCACCTATCAGCTGGCCTATGCGCTTACCAAAGCAATCAGACATGTACAGGGGCCAAAGTGATGCTTTTTACTCAGCAAGGAACCCGTTTGAATGGTCATGCCCAGTGCAAGTGTCACGCCAGTGTGTGCCAAGCCCATGCAGTTGATATTGCGGGTGGAGAAGAAAATGGCCAACGTTGATCCATCCTCAAAGACGGTACTCTCATTCATTCATTCATTCATTCATTCAATCATATTTAGTGAGCACTTACTGTGTGCAGAACACTGTACCAAGTGCTTGGGGAGTACAAGTTGGCAACATATAGAGACGATCCGTACCCAGCAACAGGCTCACATTCTAGAAGGGGGAGACAGACAACAAAACAAAACATGTGGACAGGTGTCAAGTCGTCAGAGCAAATAGAATTAAAGCTAAATGCACATCATCTCATGAACGGCTGGGGAATGAAGTGTGAGTTCAAGAGTGAGAGAGGTGACCATCTTACTGCTCGATAAATACAATCTGGGCTTTCATGCTCTTACTCTTTGCCCCAGGCTTGTTGTGGGCAGGGACTGTGTCTGCTTATTGTTGTATGGTTCTCTTCTATGTGCTTAGTACAGTGCTCAGCACACAGTAACTGCTTAATAAATATGATTGAATGAATTAATTTTGTACTCTCCCAAGCATTTAGTACAGTGCTCTGCACACAGTACTCAATCAATCCAGTTGAATGAATGAATGAATGAATGAATGCTTGTGAGGCATGGTCACCGGGATCCTGGTCTCTTGGTTTGTGGGTCTTCCCATGAAGAGGGGGCCCTCTGCCACGGGACAAGAATCATCATCATGGTATCTGTTAAGTGATTACTATGTGCCAAGCACTGTTCCAAGTGCTGGGATACATACAAGTAGATCAGGTTGGACAAAGTCCCTGTCCCAAATGGGGGCTCACAGTCTTAATCCCCATTTTACAGATGAGGTAACTGAGGCCCAGAGAAGTGAAATGACTTGCCCAGGGTCACACAGCAGACAAGCGGTGGAACCAGAATTAGAATCCACGTCCCCAGACTCCCAAGCCTGGGCTCTTGCTACTAGGCCATGCTGTTTCTCTGAACTCAGCTCTAGTCACATGATGGGTATCGCTTGCTGTCAGTCAGATATGGTACAGGTGAAGGAGGCATGTGGGGTCCCTGACTTACAGTTGTGGGGCTCGGGGCTGGTTTCAAGAGCCATGGCTCTGCCATTTGTCTGATGGGTGAGCTTGGGCACTTCTGTGTGCCTCAGTTCTCTCATCTGTAAAATGGGCATTAAGACTATGCTTGGCACATAATAAGTGCTAATCAAATATCACATTTTTGTAAGTTCTTGGCTCATAGTCAGCATGTAACAATGCGGCCTAGTGGATTGAGTGGGAGTCAGAAGGACCTGGGTTCCAACTGGGGCACTGCCACCTCTCTGCTGTGTGACCTTGGGCAAGTCATTTCACTTCTTAGTGCCTCAGTTACCTTATCTGTAAAATGGGGATTGAGATTGTGAGCCTCATGTGGGACAGGGACTGTGTCCAACTCGATTTGCTTGTATCCACCCCAGTACTTAGTACAGTGCCTGGCACATAATAAGTGCTTAACAAATGCCAAATAAAAGTGAAACAAAAAAGTACCACAGTTATTTCTACTTTATAGTGTAGGTTACTTGACATCCTGGCATTATTGCATTTTCATCACCCCTGTGTGTAAATATGCCAGAAACTCTCAGTCTGACCCTCACTCCCACTGCTCTAATCTCCCTGTCAGACAGCTTATCTTTGAATGAAAAGACAATTCTATTAGAGCTAATCCAAAGGCTGGGGCTCACCCCTTCAATTTTCCTCTCCGATCCTCCCCTCACCTCTCTCCTCCCCAGCTCTTCACTGTTGCTCAACTCTAGCATAAGGGGCTGGGGTCTCCCACACACCCTTAAGTCCAAGATGTATTTAAAGACCAAGGATTTTGGGGAGGGAGAGCAGAGCCATCTCTCCAGCCTGAATGAGCCCCATCCATGTCTGAGATGCAATCAGTCCTTCTGTATTTTTGTCCTCGTCGATGATTACGCTGGTATGATTCATCTGTGACAAGCACCCTGTGCCTTCTGCCTCAGCAGGCTTCCTCTGCTCCACAGTCAATCAGTGGTAATTACTGAGTGCTTACTGTGTGCAGAGCACTATACTTAAGCGCTTGGGAGCAGACAGTGTAAGAGAGTTGGTAAACATGTCCCTGTCCACAATGAGTTTACAGTCTAAAGGCCAAAATCTCCCAATGCAGGTGTGAACTGGATTGTGGGACCCAGTTACCTGACATGGTCAGTGTGCATCAGAGTGATCAATCAGTCAATCAATCGATCAATTGTATTTTTCACGTGCTTACTTGTGCAGAGAGCTGTACTAAGCACTTGGGAGAGTAAGAGGGCTGGTAGACACATTCCCTGCCCTCAATGAACTCACAGTCTAGAAATGAGCTTACAATCAGTGGTATTTATTGAGCTCGTCTCCCCCTCGTCCCCCTCTCCACCCCCCCGGTCTTACCTCCTTCCCTTCCCCACAGCACCTGCATATATGTATAAATGTTTGTACATATTTATTACTCTATTTATTTATTTATTTATTTATTTTACTTGTACATATCTATTCTATTTATTTCATTTTGTTAATATGTTTAGTTTTGTTCTCTGTCTCCCCCTTCGAGACTGTGAGCCCACTGTTGGGTAGGGACTGTCTCTATATGTTGCCAACTTGTACTTCCCAAGCTCTTAGTACAGTGCTCTGCACACAGTAAGCACTCAATAAATATGATTGATTGATTGATTGATTGATTGAGCTGTTATGGTGAGCGTAGCACTCTACTAGGTGCTTGGGAGAGAACAATATAACAGGGTTGGAAGACACGTTCCTTGCCTACTATGAACTTACAATCAGTGGTGTTTATTGAGCTCTTACTGTGTACAGAGCACTGTACTAAGGACTTGGGATATATGAGAGTTAGTAGACACTTCCCTGCCCATGATGAGCTTACAGCCTAAAGACCAAATTTTCCACTGTCAATGTGGCTTTGGCCATGGGACCTAGTTAGCTGCTGTGGCCAGGCTGCTCAATTAATCTATCATATTTATTGAATGCTAACCTGCGCAGAGCATTGTACAAAGAGCTTGGGAGAGTACAGGTATAACAGAGTTTGGGAGACTGGGCCCGCAAAGGTCAGGGGAGAGCCAGACCGTAAGCTCAATGTGGGCAGGGAATGTGTCTGTTTATTGTAATTTGTATTCTCCCAAGTGCTTAGTAGGGTGCTCTGCACAGAGTAAGCACTCAATAAATCAGGTTGATTGGTAGGAATGGACTGAACCCTAGGCACCAAGACACAACCATTCTGATAGTTACTTCCTCCTGCAAACCTCTAGATTGTAAGCTTGTTGTGGGCAGGGAATGTGTCTGTTTCATTTTTATATTGTACTCTCCCAAGTGCTTTGTACACAGTAAGCGCTCAATAAATATAACTGTCATGATAATGAATGAAAAACTAGCATGCACGCATGGCTGGTTGTGGGTAAACCTTACATGGATGAAGAAATCATGGACCCAGAGAAGGACATAGCATTTGTCATTCATTTCTTGCTTAGGGGAAATCAGCATTTTGGGAGGTGATGGAATATGTCCACTAATCCTATTGTATTGTAATAACAACTGTGGTATTTGTTAAGCACTGACTATGTTCCAGGCACTGTACTAAGCGCTGGGGTAGATATAAGGTAATCGGGTTGGACACAGTCCATGTCCCACATGGACCTCACAGTCTTAATCCCCATTTTCCAGGTGAGGGAACTGAGGCCCAGAGAAGTGAAGTGACTTGCCCAAGATCACAAAGCAGATAACTGGCAGAGCCGGGATTGGAAGCTGGGTCCTTTTGACTCCCAGGCCCGGGCTCCATCTGCTAGGCCATGCTGCTCCCATGCTGCTCCAATGCTGCTCTCCCAAGCTCTTAGTACAGTGCTGTGCACACAGTAAGCACTCAATAAGATAAGCAGCATTGCCTAGTGGTTAGAGAACAGACCTAGGAGTCAGAGGACCTGGGTTCCAATCGCAGTTCTGCCACTGGCCTCCTGGGTGACCTCAGGCAAGTCACATCACTTCTCTGGGCCTCTATTTCCTCACCAATAAAATGGGGATTCTGTATCTTTTCTCCCGCCTACTTAGACCGTGAGCCCTATGTGGGACAGGGACAGTGTCTGATCGGATAGTTTACCCCAGAGGATGGCACAGTTTAAACAGAAACTTCTAATGATAGGCTTTAAAGCACTCAATCACCTTGCCCTGCCTCACCTCATCTTGCTACTCTCCTACTACAACCCAGCCCACACGCTTCACTCCTCTAATGCTAACCTTCTCACTGTACCTCCGTCTCATCTATCTCGCCACTGACAATTTGCCTGCATCCTGCCTCTGGCCTGGAATGCCTTCCCTACTCATATCTGACAGACAATCACTCTCCCCACCTTCAAAACCTTATTGAAAGGAACATCTCCTTCAAGAGGCCCTCCCTGACTTACCCCTCTTTTCTTTTTCTTCAACTCCTTTCTGTGTCACCCTAACTTGCTCCTTTTATTCATCCCCCACTCCAGCCCCACAGTACTTAACGTACATACCTGTAATTTTATTTTATTTATATTATTGTCTGTCTCCCCCTCTAGGCTGTAAGCTCATTGTGGGCAGGAAATGTGTCTGTTATATTGTTGTATTGTACTTTCCCAACATTCTGCACACAGTAAGCACTCAGTAAATACAACTGACTGACTGGCTCAGTAATACGAGTGATTGCTGGATTGATAGAAGCTGTTTCAGCACCTGGTTAATAATAATCATGGTGGTATTCAAAAATCTCCAGTGGCTACCAATCAATCTGCGCATCAGGCAGAAACTCCTCACCCTGGGCTTCAAGGCTCTCCATCACCTCACCCCCTCCTACCTCACCTCCCTTCTCTCCTTCTACTGCCCAGCCCGCAACCTCCGCTCCTCCACCGCTAATCTCCTCACTGTACCTCGTTCTCGCCTGTCCCGCCGTCGACCCCCGGCCCACGTCATCCCCTGGGCCTGGAATGCCCTCCCTCTGCCCCTCCGCCAAGCTAGCTCTCTTCCTCCCTTCAAGGCCCTGCTGAGAGCTCACCTCCTCCAGGAGGCCTTCCCAGACTGAGCCCCTTCCTTCCTCTCCCCCTCATCCCCCTCTCCATCCCCCCCATCTTACCTCCTTCCCTTCCCCACAGCACCTGTATATATGTTTGTACATATTTATTACTCTATTTATTTATTTATTTATTTTACTTGTACATTTCTATCCTATTTATTTTATTTTGTTGGTATGTGTGGTTCTGTTCTCTGTCTCCCCCTTTTAGACTGTGAGCCCACTGTTGGGTAGGGACTGTCTCTATGTGTTGCGAATTTGTACTTCCCAAGCACTTAGTACAGTGCTCTGCACATAGTAAGCGCTCAATAAATACGATTGATTGATTGATTGATTGATTGGTATTTGTTGAGCGCTTGCTTAGGTACAAGATAATTAGGTTGGGCCCAATCCATGTCTAAGTAAGAGCAGTGTTGCCTAGTGGATAAAACACAGGCCTGGGAGTCAGAGGATGTGGGTTCTAATCCTAGCTCACCAATATGTCTGCTTTAAGACTTTGGGCAGTCATTTCATTTTTCTGTGCCTCAGTTACCTCATCTGTAAAATGGGGATCAGAATTGTGAGCCCCATGTGGGACATGGACTGTGTCCAACCTGATTAGCTGGTATCTACCCCAGTGCTTAGTACGGTGCCTGGCACTGAGTAAGTGCTTAACAGATACCACAAATGTAGGAGGGAGAACAGGTACTGAACCCCCATTTTACAAGTTAGAGAACTGAGGCTCTGAGACTAAGTCAAGTGACTTGCCCAAGGTCACACAGCAGGCTAGCCTCTGAGCTAGAATTAGAACTCAGATCAGCAGACTCCCAGATCTGGGCTCTTTCCACTAGGACTTTCCAGGGTGTCACTAAAAATCTAATGAAATTCGACAAGTTAGTCTAGGGTTTGGTGGGGAAGGTCTCCTCTCCCCAGAGGAAATTCAGCTTGATTTAGCAGTGCCTCCCTCACTCTCGTGTGGCCGGCTGATCTTACTTCATCCCAGATGAAGGTGATTCTGCCCAGGATGGCATAGTCTAATCTTTATAATCTTCTCAGGTCTCTCTACAGCCCACGGCTGTCAGCCCATTCTGACAGTTGGTTGATCGTTGTAGGGGAATGAAGTAACAGCTTTTCTTTAGCCCTCCCGCCCCTTGTGAAAAACTTAATTGGACATTGCCAAGTATGGGTGCTTGGACCCTGAAATCTAGCTGTGTTGGGGGAAGGAGTGGTCGTTGGCTTTAACCCACCAAAGTCGTAGGCTAGTGATAGTAAGTCATTTGTATTTATTGAGTGCTGTGTGCAGAGCACTGTTCTAAGCAGTTGGAGAGTACAATAGGACAATATGACACATTCCCAGACGAGCTTACAGTCTAGAGGGAGAACTGAAGCAGAGAGACATTGTGGGTCTGACCTAGGTAGCAGTAGCACATTGTTCTTTTTCATCATCAAAAGAGGGAGCAAGTGAGGGTGGTGAGGAAGGTGAGAGAAAATTGGGGAAGCAGTGTGGCCTAGGGGAAAGAACACCAGTCTGGGAGTCAGAGGGCCTGAATTTTACTCTCAGCTCTACTGTGTGCCTGCTGTGTGACTTCGGGTGATTCACTTCACTGTTATTATTATTATTATTAGACCTGGAAACCCACCAGGAGCTGAAGCTCCTAGTTTCTCATCCTCTGCCATTTTACTGAGAAACGGTGTGGCCTAGTGCAAAGTGCATGGGCCTGGGAGTAGGAGGCCCTGGTAATTCCGCTCTACCAATTCCCTGCTTGCAAACTTGGGCAAGTCCTTTAATATGTGTGTCTCAATTCCCTTATCTGTAAAACGAAGATTCAATACCATTCTCTCTCCCTCTGATATTGTGAGCTCCCCATGGGTCAGGGGCTATTCAATCTGCCTAATATGTTCCTTGGCACATAGTAAGTGCTTACGAAATACCACATTTATTACCTCTATTGCTCATTCTCATCCCCACCAGGGAGGAAAGGGGAGCAAGGCAGAGGCTTCCCTGACTAAGTCCACCTTTCCTTTTCTCCTACTCCTTTCTGTGTCGTCCTGACTTGCTCTCTTTATTCAGCCTCCTCCCAGCTCCTCAGCACTTGTGTTCACATCTGTAATTTATTGATTTATATTAATGCCTATCTCCCCCTCTGGACTGTAAACTCATTGTGGGTAGAGAATATGACTGTTTATTGTTATATTGTATTCTCCCAAGTGCTTAGTATAGTCCTCTGCACACAGTAAGTGCTCAGTAAATATGATTGAATGAATTGAATGAATGAATGAATGAATGAATGAGATAGGAGTCAAATCAATCAGTTTTGCTTCCTGGGGGTGGCTGAGGAAAACATGAAGTCTCTCAATATATACCACCAATTGCTAGTCCAGAGTAATGAATTCCCTGTGTGTTCGGACAGTCCGAGGGTTTCATTTGCCCATAGTTCCCTTCTGCCCCAGTGGTGGGGATCAGGAGTGGTTTGTATGTTCTCATAATGCAATACACCTCTCTCAGAATCGTTCCAGAAACCCTGCTTCCCCACCTCCCTGCCTCCCTGAGAGGGATGGCCTTGGGCACCCAGAATCCAAAATCTGATCCAACTTCAGGGTAATCAGTCAGGGTCTTTCTCACAGACCCTTTAAGATTGTGAGCCCTATGTGGGACCTGATAATCTTGGTAACCTCAGCTCTTAGTACAGTATCTGGAACAGAGTAATTGCTTAATGAATACCATTAACCCCCATTCCCTCCCCTGCAAAAAGCCTAATCCTCTTTCCTGGAGAGGGGAGAGACCCTGTGGACAAGACCTTAGTAGCAATGGCACCCCTGAATTGACAAGCGCCATGGCCTAGTGGATAGAGCATAGGACTGGGTGTCAGAAGGACCTGGATTCTATTCCCAGCTCCACCACTTGTCTGATGTGTGACCCTGGACCCATTACTTCACTTTTCTGGACCTCAGTTTCCTCAAATGTAAAATGGGGACACCCGTTATCCCACCTACTTAGACTGTGCGCCCCATGCAGGATAGAGATGCTGTCCAACCTAATTAAAATGTAGTTTCCCCAGCACTCAGAGCAGTGTTTGACACAGAGTAAGTGCTTAACAAGCACCACAATCAATCATTCCGGGACAGCACTAAACCTGGGTGATTTCACCATCTTTTTTTTAAATGATATTTGTTAAGCACTTACTCTGTGTCAAACACTGTTCTAAGTGCGGGTTAGATCCAAGTGAATTAGATTGGACACAGTCCCTGTCCCATATGGGGCTCACAGTCTTTATCCCCATTTTACAGATGAGGTGACTGAGGCACAGAGAAGTGAAGAGAATTTCCTGAGATCACCCAGCAGACAAGTGGTGAAGCTAAGATTAGAACCCAGGTCCTTCAGACTCCCAGGCCCGTGTTCTATCCACTAGGCAACATCCTCGGAGACAACAGGCCACCAGGCCTGGAGGTGCCTGCCCCGCCCCCATAAGGGCAAGCGGGAGATGGGGTCTTCGGTCCCCTAGGCAGAGTCAGTGAAAAGGTGGATCTGAGCTGTATTTCCTGTCTGCCAGTGATCCCTCTAGAGTCAACAGCGATGCCCCTTCCTGTCTGGTTTTGTGATTTCCCCCTGGTGCCGCTGACAGAGAAATTTATGCAGCCCATCTGCGTCAGCCCCCCCAGTCCCTGGCACACCTGCGGCTGGGTCCGCTGCCATGGTAACACTGCACAGAAACAGCCGGAGGAGCCCGGAGCACTGTGGGCCGCCCCCTCTGGGCCTCTTTTCCAGCCCGGTTTGGCCACCATCTTTCCCCAGGCTGGGGGCCACGGTGGAATGGGCTGGAGGGAGAGGGGAGGGAAGAACAGAATGACATAAGCTCATTGTAGGCAGGGAATGTGTCCGTTATATTGTTCCATTGTACTCTCCTAAGTGCTCTGTAAAATGGGGATGAAGACTGTGAGCCTCATATGGAATAAGGATTGTGTCCACCTGATTATCTTGAATCTACCCCAGATCTTAGAACAGTGCTCAATACACAGTAAGTGCTAAACAAATACCACCATTATTATTATTATTGTCATTATTAATAATAATCACAATTTTGCAGATGAGGGAACTGAGGCACAGAGAAGTGAAGTGACTTGCCCAACCTCACACAGCAGGTTGTGCAACTGGGATTAGATTCTTGAGGCCCTGATTCCCAGGCCCGTTTGCTCTTTCTACTAGGCCAAGTTGCTTTCCATGCATTAATGCCCAATTCGTACCACTGATTATTGACTGAACGCTTTATTTTCTATTACTCCAGCTTCTGGAATTGTGTGCGCAAAATCAGCTGCTTTTGCCTTACAGTTTGGAGGTGATGTGGGGAGCTGCAGGGTTGCAAATGCTCATTGGACTTGCCACTTTTTCTTCATCACAATGCTCAGCCTCCTGCTTGCATCCCTCTTTGCCTCCCCATCTCCCGTGGGCAAAATGGCATCATTCTCCTCTTCACCCCATGCCCGACTCAATCAATCAATCAATCAATCAGTCAGTAGTATTTATTGAGCACTTACTGTATACAGAGGACTGTACTAAGTGCTTGGGAGAGTACAATCAATCAATCATATTTATTGAGTGCTCACTGTGTGCAGAGTCCTGCACTAAGCACTTGGGAGAGTGCTTAATACAGTGCTTGGAGGAAGGCAGGGAAGGAGAGAGGCAGGAAGGACATGAACCATCGAGGCAGTGGGAAGTAATGGCAAGTGTGAAAAGCCTGACCCCTGTGTCATGGGGGAGGGGCGGTAGTTGGCCCGCTGCCTGCCCTGGGGAAGACCTGCAGGTATTGGGAATTCTGGATAGACCTTGGGGCAGGGAAAGGATTCGGTGGGGTGGGGGGGAATGGTGGTGGTGATAGTAGTGAGTGTTAATGTCCTAAAACCCAGGGCAATCCCAGAGAAGCAGTGAGCTGGTCAAGAAGCAGAGTGGCCCATTGGAAAGGCCACAAGACTGGCTCCACCACTTGCCAGTTGTATGATCTTGAGTACACCTCAGTTTCTTCATCTGCAAAATGGGGTCCTTTCTCCCAAGTGCGACAGGGACTGTGTCCGACCTGATTATTTCATGTCTACCCCAAGGCCCAGGAAAGAGCTTGGGCCATAATAATGCTTAACAAATACCACCAATATTATAATTATCTGCATGGAGTCCTGGACAGGCAAGATAGAACTGGCCCTTGACTCACCTTTGCTGAGCCCTGGGCTGGGACAAGAGGCTTCTCTCTGCCTTGGCCATGGACCCCAGCAGGAGTCCTGGGAATGAACTGGGAATTTTTTTTATGGTATTTGTTGTGCACTTACTATGTGCCAGGCACTGTTCTAAGCTCTGGGGTAGATAGAAGGAAATCAGCTTGGACACAGTCCATGTCCCACAGGGGATTCACAGTCTCAATCCCCATTTTACAGATGAAGTTTATAATAATAAATGTGGTATTTGTTAAGCACTTACTTATGTGCCAGGTGCTTCACTAAACACTGGGGGAGATACAAGCAAATCAGGTTGTTCACAGGCCCTGTCCCACATGGGATAAAAAGTCTCAATCCCCATTTTCCCCCCATTAGAGAAGCAGTATGGCTCAGTGGAAAGAGCACAGTCTTTGGAGTCAGAGGTCATGGGTTCAAATCCCGGCTCCACCAATTGTCAGCTGTGTGACTTTGGTCAAGTCACGTAACTTCTCTGTGCCTCAGTTACCTCATCTGTAAAATGGGGATTAAGACTGTGAGCCCCACATGGGACAACCTGATCACCTTGTATACCCCCAGAGCTTAGAAGAGTGCTTTGCACATAGTAAGTGATTAACAAATGCCATTATTATTATTATTATTATTATTATTATTATTATTATTATGATTTTCCAGGTGACCTGAGTCCCAGAGTAGTGAAGTGACTTGCCTAAGGTCACACAGCAGACAAGTGAAGGAGCTGGAACTAGAACCCATGTCCTTCTGACTTCCAGGTCTGTGCTCTGTCCACCAGGCCATGCTCACTCCTCTGGAATCTGTTACTCCCCTGCCAGGAAGTTGTGTGAGAAGGATGCTCACAGGGTAATTCCAGATCCTCTGGGCCTTGACCACTTTTTCTGCTTACCCATAGCCAAGAGTGGATGAGCCCCCTGTGCCCCCTTCCCTAGTTCTAGGTGCTTTTCATATTCTGTGCCTTTCACTGTCCCCAGCTCTGCCTCTTGGGACCCCACCCACACTTTTCTCATAGTATTTGTTAAGCACTTACCATTTTTCAGGCACTGTGCTAAGCACTGGGGTAGATACAAGCTAATCAGGTTGGACACAGTCCCCGTTCCACATGAGGCTCACGGTCTTCATCCCAGTTTTACAGATGAGGGAAATGAGGCCCAGAGAATTGAAGAGACTTGCCTAAGGTCATCCAGCAAACAAGTGGCACCTCATCCCCTGGGGACCCCATTCCCCCTGCTTTTTTTAAAATAGAATTTGTTAAGTGTTTACTTTGTGCCAAGCACTGGACTAAGCACTGTGGTAGATACAAGCTGATCAGGTTGGACATAGTCCCTGTCCTGCATGAGGCTCACAGTCTTAATCCCTATTTTCCAAATGAGGGAACTGAGGCCCAGAGAAGTGAAGTGACTTGCCCTGGGCCACACAGTGGATAAGTGGTACCCATCACCTGGGGACCCCTTCCCCAAGGCAGCCTCGCTCCGGCTTTCTGCTGATTAGTGTGCCTCTCCATCTCTAAGAACCACTAAACTCTCCCTGGAGGCAATTTATTTTGCTTCCTCAGCTTCTACCCTCCCTCCAGCCCCTCAGAGAGGTGGGTGTTGGGTGCATAAGTCAAAGAAGGATAAATATTTAACAACCCAGCCTGCCTGGCCCGGGATGGTCCCAAAATATCCTTTCACTGACTCATCTTCTCAAAATAACACCGCCTGCCCTTGTGTGGACTGGTGGGGGTGGGGGGAAGGCTGGCTGTCTGGGGAAGCTGCTTTTGGGAAGCAAATTGGGACTTCCATGAGGACATCGTACTTGAGGGGAACTCTCCTATTACAAAGAGGGTGGATGTGCATGTGAGCTTGTGTGTGCGTGGGGCCGAGGAGGACTCTGATGTGTGTGTGTATGTTGGAAAGCTCGTAGGTGTATGAGGATGAATTTCAGTGTGTGCAGGGGGTGGGGAAGGGCTACGATTCATTCATTCATTCAATCGTATTTATTGAGCGCTTACTGTGTGCAGAGCACTGGATTAAGCGCTTAGGAAATGCAAGCTGGCAACATATAGAGACGGTCCCTACCCAATAACGGGCTTACAGTCTAGAAGGGGGAGACAGACAACAAAACAAAACATGTGGACGGGTGTCCAGTCATCAGAACAAATAGAATTAAAGCTAAAAGCACATCATTAACAAAATAAATAGAATAGTAAATATGTACAAGTAAAATAAATAGAGTAATAAAACTGTAAAAACATATATGCAGGTGCTGTGGGGAGGGGAAGGAGGTAGGGTGGGGGGGATGGGGAGGAGGAGAGGAGAAAGGGGGCTCAGTCTGGGAAGGCCTCTTGGAGGAGGTGAGTTCTCAGAAGGGCTTTGAAGGGAGGAAGAGAGCTAGCTTGGTGGATGTGTTGAGGGAGGGCATTCCAGGCCAGGGGGAGGACATGGGCTGGGAGTCAACGGCGGAACAGGTGAGAACGAGGCCCAGTGAGGAGGTTAGTGGCAGCAGAGGAGCGGAGGGTGCGGTCTGGGCTGTAGAAGGAGAGAAGAGAGGTGAGGTAGGAGGGGGCGAGGTGATGGAGAGCCTTGAAGCCGAGAGTGGGGAGAGAGAGAGAGAGAGAGAGAGAATGTGTGTGTGTGTGTGTGTGTGTGTGTGTGTGTGTGTGTGTGTTTCGGCATGTGCATTGGAAAGCTTGTGGGTGTATGAGGGTGAGTTTGTGTGTTGGGGGGGACATGGGGGGGCGTCGGAGAGCTCTGTTCAGTGTGTACCCTAGTGGACAGAGCATGGGTCAGGGATTCAGAAGGACCTGGGTTCTAATCTCAGCTCTGCTACTTGTCTATTGTGTGACACTGGGCGAATCACTTCATTTTTCTGTGCCTCAGTTATCTCATCTATAAAATGGGGATTGAGACTGGTAGGTCTATGTTATTATTATTATTATCATTATTATTATTATTATACACAGGGACTGTGTCCAACTTAATTATCTTGTATCTACCCTTAGTACAGTGCCTGGCACATAGTAAGCACTGAACAAATACCACACATTATTATTATTAGCAATGAAGTTATTATTATTAGCAATAATAATACTAATAATTGTGCTTTTGTTAAATGCTTACTATGTGACAGGCACTGTACTAAGCACTGGGGAAGAGACAAGCAAATTGAGTTAGACACAGTCCCTGTCCCATGTGGGGCTCACAGTCTCAATCCCCATTTTACAGATGAAGTAACTGAGGCCCAGAGAAGTAAGGTGGCTCACCCAAGGTCACACAGAAGACAAGTGGTGGAGTCGGTATTAGAACACATAACCTGCTGACTCCCAGGCCTGTGCTCTATCCATTATATCATGCTGCTTCTGTGTTTGGGTGTGTAAACTGGAAAGCTCTGTGGGTGTATGAGAGTGACTCTGAGCATGTGGTAGGTGGCCACAGAGGTCAAGGGTAGTCAGGCCTCCCATAATATTTGTCATATTTTTTAAGTACTTTCTATATGCCAGGCACTGTACTAAGCACTGGGATAGATATAAGGTTGTCAGGTTGGACGGAGCTGAGAAAGCACTTGTCACGGTCAGAACTGGGAAAAAACACCCTGTCAGGTCTCTCTGGCACTCTTTTTTTTCTGTGGTATCTGTTAAGCACTTACCATGTGCCAAGCACTGTTCTAAGCACTGGGGTAGATAATAATAATAATAATGGCATTTGTTAAGCACTTACTACATGCCAAGCACTGTTCTGAGTGCTGGGGAGATATACCAAAGTGATCAGGTTGTCCCTCATGGGGCTCACAGTCTTAATCTCCATTTTCCAGATGAGGTAACTGAGGCCCAGAGAAGTGAAGTGACTTGCCCAAGGTCACGCAGCAGACAAGTGGCGGAGTCGGGACTAGAATTCAGTTTCTTCTGGCTCCCAGGCCTGTGCTCTATCATGTAGGCCATGCTGCTCCTTATTGAGCTCCTCACTGGGCACCTTACTGAGCACCCTGCAGCTGTTCAAGCACCATATCACAGTGTCCACATCTAATCCAATCATTTTCCACACCGTACCTGCCTACCTCCGCCTACCTCCGCCCTTAGCAGGTAGCCTTTGTCTCCAGTCAGGGAGGCTCTCTGGAATGACCCAGCCAATCAATCAATCAATAGTGTTGACATCTGCCAACAAATATGATAAATTGACAGGTATTTATTGAGGGCCTACTGTTTCCAGAGCACTGTACTACGCGCTTGGGAGAGTACAATGTGATGGAGTTGGTAGACACTCCCTGCCCACAATACAGACTAGAAGGGGAGGCAGACATTAAAATAAATTACAAATGCACATAAGTGCTGTGGGGGTAAGGTGAAAATCAAAGGGTAAGAGACCCAAGTGCAGAGGAGGTGGAGAAGGGAGGGCAGAGGGGATGTCAGGGAAAGACTTCTGGAGAGAATGTGACTTTTGAAGATGAGGAGAGCAGTGGTCTGTTGGATATTGAGGGGGAGGGAGTTTCATGCCAGAAGGAGGACATGGGTAAGGGACCGGAGATGAGAAAGATGAGACTGGGGTACAGTGAGTAGGTTGGCATTAGAGGAGCAAAGCTGGTGGGCTGGGTTGTAGAGGAAATCAGTGAGGTAAGGTAGGAGCGGGAGAGTGTCTTAAAGCCAATGGTAGAGTTTCTAATTGATGTGGACATGGATGGGCATCCATTGGAGTTTTTGAAGAAAGGGAGATGTGGGCTGGGGTCTTTTTTTTTTGAAAAATGATCCGTGCAGTAGAGTGAAGTATGGATTGGAGAGAGGAGAGACAGAAAGCAGGGGAGTCAGTGAGGAGGCTGATCATCATCATCATCATCAATCGTATTTATTGAGCGCTTACTATGTGCAGAGCACTGTACTAAGCGCTTGGGAAGTACAAATTGGCAACATATAGAGACAGTCCCTACCCAACAGCAGTCTAAAAGGGGGAGACAGAGAACAAAACCAAACATACTAACAAAATAAAATAAATAGAATAGATATGTACAAATAAAATAAATAAATAAATAAATAGAGTAATAAATATGTACAAACATATATACATATATACAGGTGCTGTGGGGAAGGGAAGGAGGTAAGAAGGGGGGATGGAGAGGGGGACGAGGGGGAGAGGAAGGAAGGGGCCCAGTCTGGGAAGGCCTCCTGGAGGAGGTGAGCTCTCAGTAGGGCCTTGAAGGGAGGAAGAGAGCTAGCTTTGCGGATGGGCAGAGGGAGGGCATTCCAGGCCCAGGGGATGACGTGGGCCGGGGGTCGATGGCGGGACAGACGAGAGCGAGGTACGGTGAGGAGATTAGCGGCGGAGGAGCGGAGGGTGCGGGCTGGGCTGTAGAAGGAGAGAAGGGAGGTGAGGTAGGAGGGGGCGAGGTGATGGAGAGCCTTGAAGCCCAGGGTGAGGAGTTTCTGCCTGATGCGCAGATTGATTGGTAGCCACTGGAGATTTTTGAGGAGGGGAGTAATATGCCCAGAGCGTTTCTGGACAAAGATAATCCGGGCAGCAGCATGAAGTATGGATTGAAGTGGAGAGAGACACGAGGATGGGAGATCAGAGAGAAGGCTGATGCAGTAGTCCAGACAGGATAGGATGAGAGCTTGAATGAGCAGGGTAGCGGTTGGGATGGAGAGGAAAGGGCAGATCTTGGCAATGTTGCGGAGCTGAGACCGGCAGATTTTGGTGACGGCTTGGATGTGAGGGGTGAATGAGAGAGCAGAGTCGAGGATGACACCATGGTTGCGGGCTTGTGAGACGGGAAGGATGGTAGTGCCGTCAACAGAGATGGGAAAGTCAGGGAGAGGGCAAGGTTTGGGAGGGAAGACAAGGAGTTCAGTCTTCGACATGTTGAGCTTTAGGTGGCGGGCGGACATCCAAATGGAGATGTCCTGAAGGCAGGAGGAGATGCGAGCCTGGAGAGAGGGGGAGAGAGCAGGGGCAGAGATGTAGATCTGGGTGTCATCAGCGTAGAGATGATAGTTGAAGCCGTGGGAGCGAATGAGGTCACCAAGGGAGTGCGTGTAGATCGAGAACAGAAGGGGACCAAGCACTGAACCTTGGGGAACCCCCACAGTAAGAGGATGGGAGGGGGAGGAGGAGCCTGCAAAAGAGACTGAGAAAGAACGACCGGAGAGGTAAGAGGAGAACCAGGAGAGGACGGAGTCTGTGAAGCCAAGGTCAGATAGCATGTTGAGGAGAAGGGGGTGGTCCACAGTGTCAAAGGCAGCTGAGAGGTCGAGGAGGATTAGGACAGAGTATGAGCCGTTGGATTTGGCAAGCAGGAGGTCATTGGTGACCTTTGAGAGGGCAGTTTCCGTGGAATGTAGGGGACGGAAGCCAGACTGGAGGGGGTCGAGGAGAGAGTAGTTGTTGAGGAATTCTAGGCAACGAGTGTAGACAACTCGTTCAAGGAGTTTGGAAAGGAATGGTAGGAGGGATATGGGGCGATAACTAGAAGGTGAGGTGGGGTCGAGAGAGTGTTTTTAGGATGGGAGAGACATGGGCATGTTTGAAGGCAGAGGGGAAGGAACCAGTGGAGAGTGGATAAGACTAGTGCTCGGGTTAGTGAGGTAGCAGTTTAGATGGAGAGGAAGGGGTGGACTCTGGAGATATTATGAAAGTAGAATCAATCAATCAGCTGTATTTATTGAGTGCTTACTGTGTGCAGAGCACTGTACTAGTAGCTTGGCAGAGTACAATATGACAGATTTGGTAGTCACGGTCCATTCCAGAATAGACAGGTTTTAGTAGCAGACTGAGTATGGGGTTGATGAGAGAGCTGAGTGCAGGATAATGCCAAGGTGATGAGTTTATGAGACGAGAAGGATAGTAGTGTTGTCTACAGCAAAGGGAAAGTCACAAGGAGGACAGGGTTTGGTTGGGAAGATGAGAAGTTCTGTTTTTGGACATGTTAACTTTGAGGTGTCAGTGGGACAACCAAGTAGGGATGTCCTGAAGGCAGCTGGAAATATGAGATCGCAGCGAATGTGGGAGATCAGGCCTGGTGATGTATATCTAGGAATCATCCATATAGAGATGGTAGTTGAAGCTATGGGAGTGAATGAATCCTCCAAGGGAATGGGTGGAGATGGAGAAAATAAAAGAACACAGAACTGAGCTCGGAGGGACTCCCACAGTTACAGAGTGGGTGGCAGAGGAGGAGACCAGGAGAGAGACTAAGGCTGGGCGACCAGAGAGATAGGAGGAGAACCAGAAGAGGGCAGTGTCAGTGAAGCCAAGGTTGCATATTTCCAGTAGAAGGCCATGGTCCATAGTATTCAAGGTAGCTGAGAGGTCAAAGAGGATTAGGAGAGAAGAAGTGTGGCCTAGTGGAAAGAGCAAGAGCCTGGGAACCAGTGGACCTGGGTTCCATTTCCGGCTCCACCACTTGTTTGCTGCTGTGTGACTTTGGGCAAGTCGCTTTACTTTTCTGTGCCTCAGTCCCCTCATCTGTAAAATGAGAGATTAAGAATGTGCACACTACTTGAGACAGGGACTGTGTCCAACCCGATTATCTTGCATCTATCCCAGCGATTAGTACAGCTCCTGACATAGCAACCACTTTAGAAAAATCACAATTATTATTACGGAGTAGTGGCCATTGGATTTGGCAAGAAGGAGGTTACCAGTGACTTTAAAGGAGGCCGTTTCCACAGAATGGAAGGGACAGAAGCCAGACTGGAGGGAGTCAAGGGGAGAATTAGAGGAGAGGAAGCAGAAGCAGGAGGTATAAGCAATTCACTTAAGGAGTTTGTAAAGAAATGGTAGGAAGGAGACAGGGAGATAACAGGAGGGAGTCGTAGGATCAAAGGAGGGCCTTTGTAGGACAAAGGATATCTGGTCAGGTTGAAAGCAGCGGGGAAGAAGCCACTGGAGAATGAGCGGTTGAGGATTACCATCAGGGAGGGAAGAAAAGAGGGGGCCGGTGTTTTAATAAGATGGGAATGGATGGAGTAAACAGTGAATAGAGTATAGGTCCGGGAATCAGAAGGTCATGGGTTCTAATCGCCACTTTTCTGCTACGTAAATTAGGGCAAGTCACTTCATTTCTCTGTGTTTCAGTTACCTCATCTGTAAAACAGAGATTGAAATTGTGAGCCCCACTTGGGTTCGGGACTGAGTCGACCTCAGTTTGCTTGTATCCACCCCAGGGCTTAGTACAGTGCCTGTCACATAGTAAGTGCTCAACAAACACCACCGTTATTATTGTTATTATTGTTACGGGTGGAGGAGGTAGATTTTAAGAGCAGGTGGGAGATCTCATCTAACCCCAATCTTTAACCTGCCACAGCTGTGACTCCTCTGGGGGGACACACCCACTCCTGATTTAGGGTACCATAGGAGAGGGGCACATTTTGCACAACTACACATCAATCAGGCAAAATCCTTCAAGACAATGGGATGAATGAACGGTTTCAAGTGGCTCTTGCTCCATCTTCTTCAGAGGTTAAATTTCGAGGGCACCCGATCTTCTGACCCAGGTGTGGTGGTGGGGAAGAGGGAGGTGGGACTTCCTTTGAAGCTCTGGAAGAAGGGCTCTCCATCCCCTCGCCCCCTCATACCTCACCTCCCTTCTCTCCTTCTACAGCCCACCCCGCACCCTCCGCTCCTCCGCCGCTAATCTCCTCACCATACCTCGTTCTCGCCTGTCCCGCCATCGACCCCCAGCCCACGTCATCTCCCGGGCCTGGAATGCCCTCCCTCTGCCCATCCGCCAAGCTAGCTCTCTTCCTCCCTTCAAGGCCCTATTGAGAGCTCACCTCCTCCAGGAGGCCTTCCCAGACTGAGCCCCTTCCTTCCTCTCCCCCTAGTCCCCCTCTCCATCCCCCCCCCTTCTTACGTCCTTCCTTTCCCCACAGCACCTGTATATATGTATATATGTTTGTACATATTTATTACTCTATTTATTTATTTATTTATTTTTTCATTTTACTTGTACATATCTATTTTATTTATTTTATTTTGTTAGTATGTTTGGTTTTGTTCTCTGTCTCCCCCTTTTAGACTGTGAGCCCACTGTTGGGTAGGGACTGTCTCTATATGTTGCCAATTTGTACTTCCCAAGCGCTTAGTACAGTGCTCTGCACATAGTAAGTGCTCAATAAATACGATTGATGACGATGATTTACTATTCTATTTATTTTGCTAATGATGTGCATTTAGCTTTAATTCTATTTGTTCTGATGACTTGACACCTGTCCACATGTTTTGTTTTGTTGTCTATCCCCCCCTTCTAGACTGTGAGCCCGTTGTTGGGTAGGGACCGTCTCTATATGTTGCCGACTTGTACTTCCCAAGCTCTTAGTACAGTGCTGTGCACACAGTAAGTGCTCAATAAACACGATTGAATGAATGAATGAATGAATGAATGAATGAATGCATGCATGAATGAATGAAGGGGTCCAGGCTCACCATGGGTGTGTGGATTGGGGGTGTGGACAGTCCACTGAGGATGATGTGCTTGGTTTCCTCCGCTGGCCCTGGGGGTGGGCACACTCAAAGCGGGGCTGTGTCCCAGCTCCTTGGCAGGGATCATGTCCTCCCCCACCCCCCGGGGTGGAGGGGGCATTTCCCTCTATCTCCCTCTGACCCGAAGGGCTTCCATCCCTCCAGAGGACAGAGAGGAGGCAAAGGGGCTGTGTGGGTAAAAGGGACGTGAGAAGCAGAATAGCCTAGTGGAGAGAGCATGGGCCTGGGAGTCAGAGGACCTGGGTCCTCTCTGTCACTTGTCTGACTCTGTGAGTCACTTTGCTTCTCTGGGCCTCATTCACCTCATCTGCAAAATGGGGATTAAGACTGTGAGTCCCATATGGGATGTGGATTGCATCCAACCTGATTAGCTTGTATCTACCCCAGCACTTAGTACAGTGCCTGGCACAGAGTAAATTATTAACAAACGCTGTTTAAAAAAAAAAAACATGGGCACACTCCACAGTGGCTTTGCCCCACCTCCTGGTCAGGGACCTTTGGCAAGTTCTTCCACTTCTCTGTGCCTCAATTCCCTCATTTGAAAAATGCGGAAAAGCCTGTGAGCCCCTTGTGGGACATGAACTGTGTCCAACTTGTTTAGCTTGTATCTACCCCAGCGTTTAGTATAGTGCCTGGTACATGGTGTACATTTAATAAATACCATAAGAATAAAAGGGATGGTGCCACCCCTCTAGGGGCAGGGGGACAGATATTTGTCTCCCCATTCATCAGCCCAGGTTCTGGAGTGGCAGCCAGGGTGGGGGAACCCTTCTTTTCCCACCCCTCAAAGCAAGAATCAATCAATCAATCAATCAATCTGTGGTCTTTATTGAGCCCTTACTATGAGCAGGACATTGTACTAAGTGCCTCGGAGAATACAACAGAATTAACAGACACATTCCCTGCCCACAATGAACTTATAGTCTAGAGAAGTGCTAACTCTGTGCAGAGCTCTGCACTAAACGCCTGAGGGAACACAATCCAACAGAATTAGCAGACACGTTCATTCATTCATTCAATCAAATTTATTGAGCATTTACTGAGTGCAGAGCACTGTACTAAGTGCTTGGAAAGTACAATTCTGCAGCAAATAGTGACAATCCCTACCCAACAACAGGCTCACAGTCTAGAAGGGGGGAGACAGACAACAAAACACAACATGTAGAAAGGCAACAAAACAAGTAGACAGTCAACAAACTAAGTTCGCTGCCCATAATTCATTCATTTAATCGTATTTATTGAGTGCTTATAATGAGCTTACAGTCTAGTGGGCACACAGATATTAATATAATCAATCAGTGGTGTTTATTGAGCACTTACTTGGGAGAGTACAATTCAACAGAATGAGCAAACATGTTCCCTGCTCATGACGAGCTTACATTCTAGAGATTTACTGAGCCTTTATAGTACAGAGTGCAGAGCACTGTACTATGAACTCTGGAGAGTGCAATACAACAGAATTAGCAGACACGTTTCCTTCCCATAATGAGCTTGCAGTCTAGAGGAGGATACATACATTAATATAATCAGTCAATGGTATTTATTGAGCGCTTACTATCGGCAGAGCACTGTACAAAGTGCTTGGGAGAGTGCAATTCAATAGAATTAGCAGACCTGTTCCCTGCCCACAATGAACTTCCAGTCTCAGAAAGCACCCACAGCTCCACTCTGAGCCTGAGACCCCTGGCTCTGGCCCTGAGGTTGGCAGAGGAGATGAAGTGAGAAGTCACGTTTTTCTTTTCTTTTCATAAAAAACCCAAAAACAATGAAAAATAAATCTGTGTTTGACTTTTCCCTTTCCTGAACAGGTGCCCAGGGAAGGGGAGACAGGATTAAAATAAATTACAAATGCACATAAGTGTTGTGGGGTAAGGTGAAAATCAAAGGGTTATTTATGGACCCAAGTACCAAGGAGATGAGAAGGAAGGGCAAAGAGGGGAAGCAAGGGTTTAATCAGGGAAGTCCTCTTATAGGAGATGTGATTATAGGAGGACTTTGAGGATTGGGAGAGCAGTGGTCTGTTGGATGTGAAATCATCCCCAGTCTGGTAGCCCCAGAGGCCAGCAGTGACCCCCAGTCCAGGGAGCACTGCAGAAATTGCCTGGCCCAATGGGGGAGGAGAGGGGACCTGTTCCTCTGGCCGGACTGACCTCACCCACCCCCACGTCCGGTTAGAGCTGACCCCTCCAAGGGCCAGCCCCCACTTAGAGGCCCACCCCAGGCCCAATCTTCCTGCCTGTGCTTCCCAATCACTTAATCTATCCCATCTTGATTACTGTATCAGCCTCCTTGCTGACCTCCCTGCCTCCTGTCTCTCCCTACTCCAGTTTATACTTCACTCTGCTGACCCGATCATTTTTCTACAGAAATGTTCAGACAATGTTTCCCCATTCTTTAAGAACCTCTAGTGGTTGCCCATCCATCTCCACATCAAACAGAAACTCCTTACCACCTTTAAAGCATTCAGTCACCTTGCACCTTCCTACCTCACCTCCTACTCTTCTACTACAATCCAGCCCACACGCTTCATTCCTCTGAAGGTGCTAACCTTCTCACTGTACCTCAATCTCATCTATCTCGCCCACTGACCTCTCGCCCACATTTTAGCTCTGGCCTGGAACGCCCTCCCTCCTCATATCAGACAGATAATTGCTCTCCCCAACTTCAAAACCTTATTGAAGGCACAACTCCTTCAAGAAGCCTTCCCTGATTTAAGCCCTCCTTGCCTCTTCTCCCACTCCCTTCTGTGCCACTCTTAATTGCTTCTTCATTCATTCTCCCTCCGATTCCCACAGCACATATGTATATGCCTGTAATTTATTTCTTTATTGATCTATTTATTTATACTAATGTCTGTCTCCCCATCTAGACTATGAGCTCGTTGTGGGCAGGAATGTGTCTGTTTGTTGTTATATTGTACTTTCCCAAGCACTTACTACAGTGCTTTGCACAAACTAAACGCTCAATAAATATGATTGAATGACTGAATGAATCACCCCTCTCCCAGCCCCACAGCACTTATGTCCATATCTGTCATTTTATTTATTTCAATTAATGTCTCTAGACTGCGAGCCCCTTGTGGGCAGGGAATGTATCCACCATATTGTTGTATTGTCCTCTCATTCATTCATTCAATCGTAGCCCATTGTTGGGTAGGGACTGTATCTATATGTTGCCGACTTGTACTTCCCAAGCGCTCAGTAGTACAGTGCTCTGCACACAGTAAGTGCTCAATAAATACGATTGAATGAATGAATGGATTTATTGAGCACTTACTGTGTGCAGCTTTTAGTGCAGTGCTCTGCACACAGTAAGCACTGAGTGAGACTGACTGGCTGACTGACTCCCTCCTCACAGATGACAAGTGGGGGTGAGTGGGTGGGTGGGCGGGGGGCACCATATGATGTCATATGACTAGCAGAAGTCAATCATAAGGGAAGCAGTGCCATGTTGGTTCGTAGTTCAGTTACATTTCCTGGGGATCGGTGGATCTGATAGGGTGCTCAGACACATTCGGCACCCAAACGAACGCCTCTTATGCAAATCATGTACCCCTCATGGCCCCTCTCCTGCCACCACAGCTCTTTTAAATTACAATATTTCAATGTTCTAGGTTCAAGGCCAGTAATAATAATAATAATGATGGTATTTGTTAAGCGTTTACTCTGTGACAAGCACTGTTCTAAGCACTGATAAAGTGATACTTTCAACTGGTGGAATATGATCAAAGAAGGTCATCCCCAAGCTATAATTTCTTGGAGTAGGTTGTTCTTTGGCAAGTCACCAATTTCTCATATACCCAACTATTCACTGTTAACTGCCAGATTGTAATAATAATAATAATAATAATACTGATAGTATTTGTAAAGCACTTACTATGTGCCAAGCACTGTTCTAAGTGCTGGGGTAGATATAAGGTTGTCAGGTTGTCCCATGTGGGGCTCACAGTCTTAACCCCCATTTTACAGATGAGGTAACTGAGGCACAGAGAAGTTAAGTGACTTGCCCAAAGTCACACAGCAGACAAGTGGCGGAGCTGGGATTAGAACCCACATCCTCTGACTCCCAAGCCGGGGCTCTTTCCACTAAGCCACGCCATCCTACTGGCTGACTAATGAAATAACACCAGAATGATTATGCCCCTTGTACTTCCCAAGCACTTAGTACAGTGCTCTGCACACAGTAAGTACTCAATAAATACAATTGATTGATTGATTGATTGATTTACTATGTGCTAGGCAATGTACTAAGTGCTAGGTTAGAAACAACATGGCCTATTGGATAGAGCATGGGCTGGGAGTCAAAAAGACTTGGGTTCTCATTCCAGCTCCACCGCACATCTGTTGTGGGACGTTGGGGAAGTTACTTCACTTTTCTGTGCCTCAGTTCCCTCATCTGTAAAATGGGGATTAAGTCTGTGAGCCCGCTGTGGGACATGGACTATCTTCAACTTGATCACTTGGTATCTAACCCAATGATTAGAACAGTGTCTGGCACATTTTAAGCACTTAACAAATACCATTTGAAAAAAAAAGGTAATCAGGTTGGATATTATCATCAGGTTGGGGCTTACAGTCTTGATTCCCATTTTAGGGATGAAGTAAAAGAGACCCAGATCAATTAAGTGACTTGTCCAAGGTGACATACCTTAGAACAGTGCTTGGCACATATTAAGCTCATAACAAATACCATTATTATTATCATTATTATTAAGTAGCAGAGCCAGGAATAAAACCCAAGTTCTCTTATTCCTAAAACCGTGCTCTTTCCACCAGGCCATCTGAACTATGTGTACCCATTATCTCAGCTCTAACTCTAATCCTCATCTTAACCCTAATCATAACTGTAGCCTTAACCTGAGCCCTGGCTTCATCTCTTCTCATGGCTTTAATGAATTTTTCGACAACTGAGTTTGTGAGTAAGTGGTATTTGATGAGGTTTTGCTATAGGAACTGACCCCACTGATCTACTACTAGAACTCAACCCACACACTTTGCTTCTCTAATCCCAGCCTGTTCCCTATACCTCGATCTTAGCTGTCTTGCCACTGACCCCTTGTCCATATCCACTAGACTGTAAGCTCGTTCATTCAATTGTATTTATTGAGTGCTTACTGTGTGCGGAATACTGTACTGAGTACTTGGGAGATTACAATGCAACAATAAACAGACACTTTCCCTGCCCACAATGAGCTACAGACAGGGAACGTGTCTGTTAATTCTGTTGTGCTGTACTCTCCCAAGTGCTTAGTATAGTGATCTGCCCATAGTAAGTGCTCAGTAAATACCGTTGATTAATCAACAGATCTTCCATCTGGCCTAAAACTCTCTCCTCACTTCCTATCAGATAGAACTCCTTGCTTCCCACCTTCAAAGCACTGGATATTCACCCCACTCCCAGCCCCATAGCACTTTTGCACATAGCCGTTTCCCCTCCCTGTAGTTTATTTGAATGTCTGCTTCCCTGTATCTTGAGGGCAGAGATTCTATATACTGACTTGAATTGGACTTCCCCAAGGGCCTAATACAGTGCTCAGCACACTGTAAGCTCTAGACTGTAAACTCGTTGTGGGCAGGGAACATGCCTACTGTCTCTGTTATACTGTATTCTCCCAAGCTGTTAGTACAGTGCTCTGCACCCAGTAGGTGCGCAGTACATAGGATTGATGGATTGAGTAAGCACTCAATAAATACCACCGATTGAGTTTCAGGGACTCCGTTGTTCCTGCAAGAAGGCTCACCATTTTTGCCATTTTTTATGGTATTTGTTAAGCACTTACTATGTGCCAGGCACTATACTAAGTGCTGGGGTAGCTACAAATTAATTAGGTTAAATACATTCCATGTCCCACAGGGGGTTCACAGTCTTAATCCTCATTTTAGAGGTGAGATAACAGGCCCAGAACAGTGAAGTAACTTGCCCAATTTCGCATGACACAAAATGTGTCTGTTTCTTGTTATACTGTATTCTCCCAAGCGCTTAATACAGTGCCCTGAACACAGTAAGTGCTCAATAAATATGATTGATTGAAAGTGGCAGAACCGAGATTAGAACCCAGCTCTTCTTCTGACTTCCAGGCGTGTGCTTTAACCACTATGACATACTGCCAACCTGCCACAGTCCTTTCAAAATCGGAAGCAGCGTGGTTTAAGTGGATGGAGCATGGGCCTGGGAGTCAGAAGGACCTGGGTTTTAGTCCCGCCTCTGCCACATGTCTGTTGTGTGACCTTGGGCAAGTCACTTAACTTCTCTGGGCCTCAGTTACACCATCTGTAAGTGGGGATAAGAGTGTGAGCCTTATGTGGGACAGGAACTGTGTCCAAGCTGATTAACTTGTATCATCTCCAGTGCTTAGAACAGTCTTTGGAACAGAGGCTTAACAAGTACCGTAATTATTCTTAGTGATAGTATTAAAATAATCAAGATGTGAACTTCAAACATGGCTGACAAAATCTTTATCTTCAGCATCGCTTTTTCTAATGATCACCCCCCGACACACTTCCCGACGAAGGGCAGGGCTTCTGCACCCCCTTGCCTTGTTATCCTCTCCCCCTTGACAAGGAACTGAACAGTCCCCCCCATTACCAGTCCCAGCTGGTCTGCAGAAATGGCCTTCTCAGTTCCTGGGGTCTTGCTCCCCTCCTTCAGAGAATGGCAGCGACCACGACAACACAAAACTGCTGGTTGTTGCTATCCAGGTGCGTGAAGGGGAGAAATTACCATTTGAGAAAAACCCAGATTTTTGCTGTTTACCCTGCAGGGCAGAGAGGGGCGAGGATGTGGGGAAGGGGATTGACTAGTAAATTAAGCCAAAGTGACAGGAGAGCCACAGGAGGACTGAGTCGGTGGACTGCTCGGAATTTTTCAGGGCTTCTCGCTGAGCTAGTTTCAGAGCCTCGGTTTATCAGGGGATAGAGCGAGAAGCAGACAATCAGAAAGATCTGTGGGATTCTGGCTTTTCCCCAGAAACAACTCCCTTCCACAGCAAGGATGCAGGCAGCCTATATTGCCGCATTTTTTTCCTGAGACGCAGGTGTGAGCTAGCAGCCTCTTTCCTCCTCCCCGCCTTCTTGCACTTGGGTGATGGAGGTTGACTTGGGGAAGAGTTGGCTGCCATCTTCTGGCTGAACAGACGAGTGCCAGAAAGCCCTCGGTGGCATAAATTCTTACCTCATAATAATAATAATTGAGGTATTTGTTAAGTGCTTACTATATGTCAGGCACTGTACTAAGCGCTGGGTTAGCTATAAGAATAATAAATTGGATGCAGTCCCTGCCCCATCTGGGACTCACAGTCTTAATTCCTGTTTTACAGATGAGGTCACTGATGCACAGAGAATCAATCAATCAATCAATGATGTTTATTGAGCACTTACTATGTATAGAGAACCTTGGGAAAGTCACTTCACTATGTCTCAGTTCTCTCATCTGTAGAACCGGGATTAAGGCTGGGAGCCCCATGTGAGATGGACTCCGTCCAATCTGATTAGCTTGTATTTACCCTGACATTTAGTACAATGCCTGGCACATAGTAAGTGCTTAACCATTCTATAAAAAAGGGGGACAGAGATTATGTCTTGCTTCATCTCAGTGTCCCTGAAGGGCTCAGTGCAGTCAATCAATCAATCGATCAGCCAATGGTATTTATTGAGCACTTATCGTGTGCAGAGCACTGTACCAAGCGCTTGGGACAGCACAATAGAACAATATATAGACACATTTGCTGCCCACAAGGAGTTCACTTCTATCTAGTCCTCCGCCCTTTCTGTCCCCCTCCCTCCTTCCCCCAGTCTTCCCCACCCCCTCGGCCATGTGATGGATAGCCTGCCCTTCACCCCTGACCCTGTTCCTTCTCAACCACCCCTCCTTGCCACCACCCAGAGCCAGCTGGAGTCTGATGAAAACGTGTCCCCTTGTCTCCTCCAAAAGATGTGATTACTGTCTTCAACCTCTCTTTCTCCGATGGCTCCTTCCCCTCGGCCTTGAAAGATAATCAATGATAATAATTGTGGTGTTTGTTAAGCATCTACTATGAGCCAGGCATTGTACTAAGCGCTGGGGTTCATACTAGCAAATCGGGGTGGACACAGCCCCTGTTCCTTGTGGGGCTCACAGTCTCAATCTCCATTTTACAGATGAGCTAACTGAGTCACATAAAAGTGAACTGACTTCCCTAAGGTCACGCAGCAGACAAGTGGCAGAGCCAGGATTAGAACCCATGACCTTCTGACTCCCAGGCCCGTGCTCTATCCTCTGAAAAAAAACTTCCTCTAGATCCCTATGCACCCTCCAGCTGTGTCCCCAGCTTCCCACTCCCATATCTATTCAAACTCCTCAAATGGGTTGTATACACTAGCTTCCCCCATTTCCTCTCCTCTGTCTCCCTCCTTGACCTGCTACAATCTGGTTTCCCCTCCTTTCACTCCCCGAGACCACATTCTCCTAAGTCACCTTTATTGTGGTATTCTTTAAGTAATTACTTTGTGCCAGGCGCTATGCTAAATGCTGGGGTAGATTCAAGTTAACAGTCTATGTCCCACATGGGTCTCACAGTCTTAATTCCCATTTTATAGAAGAGGGAACTGAGGCACTGAGAAATGAAGTGACTGGCCCAAGGTCACACAGCCAACCAGTGGCGGAGCAGAGATTAGAACGCAGGTCCTCCGATGCCCAGGCCCATGCTCTTTCCACTAGGCCATGCTGTACCTCCTCCTCCTCCTCATAATAATAATGGCATTTGTTAAGCGCTTACTATGTGCAGAGCACTGTTCTAAGCGCTGGGGGGATATAATGTGATCAGGTTGTCCCACGTGGGGCTCACAGTCAATCCCCATTTTACAGATGAGGTAACTGAGGCTCAGAGAAGTTAAGTGACTTGCCCAAGTTCACACAGCAGACATGTGGTGGAGCCAGGATTCGAACCCATGACCTCTGACTCCAAAGCCCGGGCTCTTTCCACTGAGCCACACTGCTTCTCCACTGAGCCACGCTGCTTCTCCTGCTGCTTCTCACGCTGCTTAATGCCCAGTCTGGAAAGTTTTATATTAGCAGCTGTAATATCTTGGCTTGTCAACTACTGGAAGGACTTCTTGGAGTGGTAGACAGAGGGAAGGAGGGAATTAAAGAGGAAGAAATCTAATCAAATCTAATGGGCCCTACTCTGTCCTAATCCTTGTCTTTGAAGTGTGAATCTTTCCTTTCTCCTGGAAACATTTCCCAGGCCTGGTTTTAACTACCTGGTTCTCTCCTGGTTCCCCTCCTAAATCTCTGGCTGATCTTCCTCGACCTCTTTCTCTTCTCTCCTCATTGTACACTCACTCCCTCGGGGAACTTTAACCACTTCCATGGCTTCAGCAGATGTCTCCCAAATCTATCTTGCTAGCCCTGAGTACTCTCCTCCTCTCCTCCCTCTAGACTGCTGTGGGCAGGGAATGTGTCTATTGTTATATTGTACTCTCCCAAGTGTTTAGTACAGTGCTCTGCACACAGTAAGCACTCAATAAATATGATGGACTGACTGACTGACTCTCAAATCTCACATTTTCTCCTGCTTCTAGGACATCGTCACACGAATGTCCTACTGGCACCTCAAGTTCACCCTACTCAAAACTGAACCCCTCATCTTCCCTCCCAAATCCACTCTTCCACCTAACTTTCCCATCACAACTGACAACACCTCCACTTTCCCTGTCTCCAAAGCCTTCAACCTCGGTATTATCCTTGACTCCTCAATCCCCTTTTGACACTAAATCTGTAACTAATCCTGCTGATTTTTCCTCCTCAGCATATACCAATCCCTGTTTTGTCTCCATCCAAACTATGACTCCCTGGTCTTAGTTCAACTAGACGACCATATTTGCCTCCTGCTCTCCCAGCCTCCTGGCTCTCCCCTGCTCCAATCCATACTTCATTCCGTTGCCTGGATCACTTTTCTAAAACATTGTTCTGCACACATCTCCCCACTCCTCTCTGAGAAGCAGCATGGCCAGTGGATGGAGCCCTAGCCTGGGAGTCAGAAGGACCTGGGTTCAAATCCCGGCTCTGCCACTTGTCTGCTATGTGACCTTGGGCAAGTCACTTCACTTATCTGAGCCTCAGTGACCTCATCTGTAAAATGGGGATTAAGACTATGAGCCCTCTATGGGATAGAAACAGTGTCTGACCCGACTACCTTATGCGTGGCTCAGTGGAAAGAGCACGGGATTTGGAGTCAAAGGTCATGGGTTCAAATCCCGGCTCCACCACTTGTCAGTTGTGTGACTTTGGGCAAGTCACTTAACTTCTCAGTTACCTCAGTGCCTCAGTTACCTCATCTGTAAAATGGGGATTAAGACTGTGAGCCCCCTGTGGAGCAACCTGATCACCTTGTAACCTCCCCAGTGATTAGAACAGTGCTTTGCACATAGTAAGCACTTAATAAATGCTATCATCATTTACCCCAGCGCTTAGAACAGTGCCTGCTACATAGTAAGTGCTTAACAAATGCCACAATTATTATTAATTATTATTATTAAGAACCTTCAGGGGTTGCCAGTTCCTTTCCACATTAAGCAGAAACTCCTAACCATTGTCTTACATCACTCAATCATATATCTCTCTCTCTCTCTCTCTCTCTCTCTCTCTCTCTTTCTCTCAAGCAATCAATCCCAAACTAGGAAGCAGTGTTGCCTAATGTATAGAGCACAGGCCAGGGAATGAGTAGGACCTGAGTTCTCTTCCTGGCTCCACCACATGTCTGCTATGTGACCGTGGACAAGTCACTTCACTTGTCTGGGCCTCAGTTACCTCAGCTATAAATGGGGATTAAGACTGTGGACCCTATGTGGGACAGGGCCTGTGTCCAATCCAATTGCCATGTAACCACCCCAGAGCTTAGTACAGTGCTTGACACATAGTAAGCGCTTAACAAATACCATTTAAAAAAAAAAACCTCAAGCAATCAAATGATGGTATTTATTGAACACTTACTGTGTGCAGGGCACTGTACTAGGTGCTTGGAACAGTGCTTTGCACATAGTAAACACTTAATAAATGCCATTATTATTATTATTATTATAATATAACAGACTCATTCCCTTCCCACAACAAGCCTACAATGTAGAGGGGGAGACAGACATTAATATAAATAAATTTACAGATGGGTACACAGTCTTTATTCCCATTTTACAGATGAGGTAACTGAGATACAGTGAAGTTAAGGGACTTGTCATGGTCGCACATCAGACAAGTGGCAGAACTGGATTAGAACCCAGATCCTTCTGACCCCCAGGCCCCTGCTCTATCCACTATACTAAGCTGCTTCACGGTGCACTACTAATCTTTGTTTCTGTCTTCATGTTATCTTCAGAAGTGGCTTGACCTCTCGATGAGAACAGCCTGGGAGTCAGAGGATTGGGTTTCTAATCCCAGCTCTGCCAACTGCTTGCTCTGTGGCCTTGGGCAAGTCACTTACCTTCTCTTTGCCTCAGTTTCCTCAACTGTAAAGTAGGGATTAAATGCATGTTCTCCCTGGTCCCCTTATCCCATTTTTATCTTTAGATTTTAGATGTCCAAAACAGAGCCCCTTATCTTCCCACCCACTCCATGTCTTCCCCCTGACTTTCTCATCACTGCATTCATTTATTCATTCAATCATATTTTTTGAGCACTTACTGTGTGCAGAGCACTCTACTAAGCACTTGGAAAGTACACTTCGGCAACAAACAGAAACAATCCCTACCCATCCTTCCTGTCTTGCAAGCCCGTAACCTTGGAGTTATCGTAGACACCTCTCTCTCATTCAACTCACATATTCAATCACACAACTGGTAATTGGTCAGAGTTTGGTCACAACTGACCAAATTCTGTCAGTTCAACCTTCACAATGTCGCTAAAATCTGTCCTTTCCTCTCCATCCAAACTGCTACCATGTAAATCCAAGCACTTATTTTATCTCATTTTGATTACTGTATCAGTCTCCTTGATAACCTCCCTGCCTCCCATCTGTCCCCACACCATTCCATACCTCACTCTGCTGACCAGATAATTTTTCTATAAAAACGTTCAGGCCATGTCTCCCCACTCCTGAAGAACCTCCAGTGCTGCCCATCCACCTCCACAACAAACAAAAACTCCTCACCGTTAGCTTTAAAGCACTCAATCACCTTGATTTCTCCTACTTCAACTTGCTATTCTCCTACTACACCCTTCCTCCTAAAATCTGACAGACAATGAATCTCCCCCACTTAAAGGCTTTATTGAGATCACATCTCCTCCAAGAGGCCTTCCTGACTAAGCCCTCGCTTCCTATTCTCCCACTCCCATCTTTGTTGGCCTTGCATTTGGATTTTACACCCCTGACTGGGAAGCCCCACCTCAACTTCAGGACAGAAGCCCATTTTCAAGGTGGACCCCTCTAGACTGTAATCTTGTTGTGGGTAGGGATTGTGCCTACCAACTTTGATATATCATAATAATAACAATAATAATAATTGTGGCATTTCTTAAGCACTTCCTGTTTTAAGTGCTGTGTGAGATATAGGACAATCAGGTTGGACTTAGTCCCTCTCCCATTTAGGGCTCACAGTTTTAATCCCCATTTTACAAGTGAGGGAACTGAGGCCCAGAGAAGTGAAGTGACATGCCCAAGGCCATGTAGCCCACAAGTGGTGGAGCTGGAATTAGAACCCAGATCCTTCTGACTTCTAAGCCCATGCTTTATTCATTCATTCATTCATTCATTCAATTATATTTATTGAGCGTTTACTGTGTGCAGAGCACTGTACTAAGCGCTTGGAAAGTACAATTCGGCAACAGATAGAGACAATCCCTACCCAACAATAGGCTCGCAGTCTACGAGGGGGAGACAGACAACAAAACAAGCTTTCTGATCCGTTCCTACCAGATACCAGATACCAGATACCATCCACTAGGTCATGCTGTTCCCATACTCTCTCAAGTGCTTAGTACTCTGCTCTGCACACGGTAAGCACTTGATAAATACAACTGTTTGATTGATCGATTCCTGGGATGCTCTGGGAGCTGTCCTTTTGGAATGAAGGGGGATGGACTAGATGACCCCTAGAAGTCCCCCATAGCCCGAAGAATCTGGAATCTGTCAGAGTTCAGTGGTGGGGGTCTGGGTGGTGGAAGGAGCTATTGGAGGTCCCTGCTGACAGAGGTACATTTTCAAGCAATGGAAGTGTCCATGGCGGGTTTGGCCTGGTGAGGTCAAGAGGCGAAAAGGAAGAAGTGTGGCCTAGTGGAAGGAGCACAGGCTGGGAGTCAGAGGACATGGGTTTTAATCCCAGTTCCACCACTTGTCTGCTGTGGGACCTTGGGAAAGTCACTGCAATTCTCTGGGCCTCAGTTACCTCATCGGTAAAATAGGGATTAAGATTGGGAGCCCCATGAAGGACAGGACCTGTGTCCAACCTGTTTATCTTGTATCTACCCAGGGCTTAGAGCAGTGCCTGGTGCATAGTAAGTGCTTAACAAATGCCATTAAATAAATAAATAAATATGTAAAATGGGGATGAAGACAGCCCCATGAGGGACAGGACCTGTGTCCAATCTGATTACCTTGTATCTACCCCAGTGCTTAGAACAGCGCTTGGCACTTAGTAAGTGCTTAATAAATATGGTGAAATGAATGAACAAATACTACAATTATCATTATTATTATTATTATTATTAGCCTGGAGGGGCACCACACTTGCCCCTCACCAGGACCATCGCCTCCTGGGGCGGAGAACCACAGACTGAACCGATTCTTCTGTGGGATTTGTAAAATGAAAAAAGACCAATCAAAGGGGGGGTTCCAAAGGCCTGGAACACGGACCAGGCCTAGAAGCAGATCCGTGGCCATGACCTGCCTCCCGGCAAGACTCTGGGGAGCCTGTAGCCCCCGATTCTCCCTCCCCCAAAGTGGACCAAACTTGGGAGCAATTCAACTCTGCTGAACCAAAGCATTTCGTGTCTGCAGCTGTTCCTTCCTGGTGAAGAGATGTCAAAGGGATTTCTCTCATCCCTGGGAGGACGGCACTGCTGAAGGAGCCCGAGGGAACTTCCTGTGGGAGACTGCCCCACTCCAGCAAGGACCCTGACTGCAGCTTGTGCTTCTGCTCCAACACCAGGGCTTCCCCTATCCAGGCTGGGAAAATCCACTGCGAGGAGTCTAGCAACGGGAGCAGGGAGGAGACTGTGTATGAGAGCTGCAGGCATTGGGGGTTTGGCCTAGTGGAACTGAGCACGCATCGGCACGGGCTGGGAAAAGAGAAAGTCAGGAGCAGCCAGTGAGAGGGAGCACCAGGAAGGGTGGCTGACTTCTGGCCTTGTGCTCAGATTTCATGGACCTTGTTCTGTGAGGCATTTCCCTGTGGCTCCGTGCCAGAGAGCGAGGAAAAGAATTGGAGACAAAGGCAGGGAGATGGAAAATTGATCCTCACAGAGTTGCTTTGTCTGCTGGACCAGAATGCCCTGGGGAAAACTGGAAGAGTTCTGTGGCTTTACTCAGTGGTTCAGTGGAGCCTTGTCCACCTCAGCCTGATGTAGTTCACCCCAGGGCCAAACTATTTGAGGATTGGTTTGTGGGACTCCTCCTTCCAAAGGGTGTCCCCGACCTTCGAAGGCTTATTGAAGACACAACTCCTCCAAGAGGCCTTCCCTGACTTAACTCGCCTTTCCTCTACTCCGACTCCCTCCTGCGTCACCCTGACTTGCTCCCTTTATTCATCTCTCCCTCATGTATATATCTGTAATTATTTATATTACTGTCTGTTTCCCCTCTAGATGGTACGCTTGTTGTGAGCAGGGAATATGTCTGTTTATTGATGTACTGAATTCTCCCCACACTTAGTACAATGCTCTCCGCACAGTAAGTGCTCAACAAATATAACTGACTCACTGACTGACTGAGAAGCAGTGTGGCCTAGTGAATAGAGCACAGGCTGGTGAGTCAGAAGTACCTGGGTTCTAATCTCAGCTCCACCACTTTATTTTTTTAAAATTGCATTTGTTCAGTGCCAGGCACTATACTAAGCAGTGGGTTCGATACAAGCTTATCAGGTTGGATATAGTCCCTGTCCCCCGTGGGGCTCACAGTCTTGACCCCCATTTTACAGATGAGGTAACTGAGGTACAGAGAAGTGAAGTGACTTGCTCGAGATCACACAGCAAACAAGTGGTAGAGCCAGGTTTAGAGCCTAGGTCTCTCTGACTCTCAGGCCCGTGCTCTATCCATTAGACCACACTGCTTCTCCCTTGTCTGCTGTGCGACTTTGGGCAAGTTTCATTGAAACTGAAAGCTTGTTGTGGGGAGAGAATGCGTCTATCAACTCTGTTATATTGAGCTCTCCCAAGAGCTTAGTACAGTGCTCAATAAATACCATTGATTGATCAATTGATTTAAGCTTCAATGGAGCACATTTCCCCATCATGGATGGAGACAGTAAAAATAGTTCCTGCCTCTGACAACCATTCCCAGGGGAATTATTAAACTGACTTGCCCATCTGCATCACCCAAGCTCTTGGATTTGTACCTTTTATTCACCCCATCCTTATTCCCACAGCACTTATGTACATATCTGTAATTTATCTCCCCCTTTAGAATGGAAGCTATTTTTTAAATAATGGTATTTGTTAAGTGCTTCCTATATGGAAAACACTGTTCTACATGCTGGAATAGGTACAAGTTAATTAGGTTGGACACACTCCCTGTCCTGCTTAGGGTGTGCAGTCTAAGTAGGAGGAAGAACAGGTCTTCTCATTTTACAGTTGAGAAAATTGAGGCACAGAGAAGTTAAGTGACTTGCCCAAGGTCACACAAAGCAAGTAGTTGGCAGATTCAGGATTAGATCCCAGGTCTAATCTGGGCACACTGCTTCTCTGTGGTCAGGGAAAGTGACTACCAACTCTCTTGTATTGTCCTATCCCTAGCTTTTAGTATAGCACTCTGCACACAGTAAGCACTCATTATATATGAGTGATGGATTAGTTGATAATGATGGCATTTTATTAAGCGCTTTCTATGTACAACGCACTGTTCTAAGCACTGGGACGGCTACAAGGTGACCAGGTTGTCCCACGGGGGGCTCACAGTCAATCCCCATTTTACAGATGAGGTAACTGAGGCACAGAGAAGTTAAGTGACTTGTCCAAAGTCACACAGACTGGTGAGCTCTGGGGTGGAAGAGATCCATAAGCAAAGTGGGCAAGGAAGGTCAATTTGCCAGGCCAGGTGAGCTGGTATTTGGCTGGCAGGGGCAGAGGAGGATGATGGATGAAAACAGAATCAATTCCTCACCATCAGACACAGCTCTGCGCTGGAGCGAAACTAGGAGTGTATGCAGGGATTGGAACGGGTGGTGACCAGTCTAGGAGGCGGTGACCGTAGAATAGTAGTAATAATAATAATGGCATTTATTAAACACTTACTATGTGCAAAGCACTGTTCTAAGCACTGGGAAGGATACAAGGTGATCAGGTTGTACCACGGGGGGCTCACAGTCTTAATCCCCATTTTCCAGATGAGGTAACTGAGGCACAGAGAAGTGAAATGACTTTCCCAAAGTCACACAGCTGACAATTGTCGGAGCCGGGATTTGAACCCATGACCTCTGACTCCAAAGCCCAGGCTCCTTCCACGGAGCCACGAAGCAGCACGGCCTAGTGGGCAGACCATGGGCCTGATAGAAGAACCTGGGTTATAATCCTGATTCTGCCACTTGTCTGCTATGTGACCTTAGGTAAGTCCTTTCACTTCCTCTGGGCCTCAGTTACTATATCTGTAAAATAGGGATAAAAAGGGATAAAATAGGGATAAAGAGCCCCATGTGGGACAGGGACCGTGTCCAATCCAATTAGCTTGGATCTATCCCAGTGCTTAGAATGGAGCTTGACACAAAGTAAGTGATGAACAAATTCCATTAAATAGATAAATACATAAAATGGGGATTAAAACTGTGAGCCCCACATGGGACAGGGACTGTGTCCAATTTGATTAGCTTGTATCTTTCCCAGCACTTTGTACAGTGCCTGGCACAGAGTAAGTGCTTAGCAAATGCCATTTTAAAAAAACCCCACATAGAATCAGAGGTTGCAGATTGCAGGCAGGTGTGACTCTGAAACATTTCTGGGTCAGGGCCCTCAGTTATCAGCCCCGGTGACCCCCCAAGTATAATGACATCTGGGGAGAAAATCCATCCAACTTCATTCTCCATCCTTTGGATGTGACACTTCTTTCCCGACCCTTATAGCATCTCCTGTTCTGGGAATCCAGAGATCGGGGGAGGCAATAAGAAAATGTTTTTGCTCTGAGATTCCTAGATTTTTTTTTCCTATCTCTTTGCCATGTGAGATTTGGCATCTGAATAGAACAGCTTAAAAATAGCTCACCAGCTCTGGGTTTCTCATACCCAGTGTGTTGCTTCCTAGCTGCCTTGACAACTCTACTGTAATTTGAACTGGATATAGAAGATTTCTCCTGAGCTTCAAGCTTCAAGTTGGCATCATCATCAGCGGTATTTATTGAGCGCTTACTGTGTGCAGAGCACTGTATCAAGTGAATTGATCAAGTTGATTGAGCAATTATTGTGTGCAGAGCACTGTACTAAGTGGATTAATTGAATTTATTGAGTGCTTCCTGTTTGTAAAGCACTGTACTAAGCAAATCAATCATATTTGTTGAGCACTTACTGTGTGCGAAGCACTGTACTAAGTGAATCAATCGTATTTATTGAGCACTTACTGTTTGCAGGGCACTGTATTAAGCAAATCAGTCATATTTATTTAGCACTTACTGTGTGCAGAGCACTGTAATAAGTGCTTGGGAGAGTACAGTTATTACGTCCCCACAGAGCCAGTTAGGAACAAGGGAGTTCATAACTCAGCTTTACAGACAGAATAAACCACAATATTCAGTATCACAGTAAGAAAACATTTATTAGTGCACAGGAAAAGCATTAACAGTAAAGAATCCTTTTTCTCTTAAGCCCTCAACCCAGGGGCATTGCGATCTCTGACCCTATTTAAGCCCTCAAACCAGGGGCATTGAGAATTTTCTACTGTGGGATGATCAGTCCCTCTCAGTATTCAGGGCCTTTAACGGGCCAGACGGACATGGGCGTCCCCTGGCCAAAAGGTCTTCAGCCTGGGCTGCCCCCCGCCTTCCTTCCCTTTGGAGGACCGTGAGCAGCCAAGTACTGGCTGAGACCAGAGCGGGCATCCCCTCAGACTGTCCCCTCTGCCTGGAGTCACTTGGTTGGCCTTTGGAATCACAGCGAGCAGCAGCCACAGGCATTTCTTCTCGGCCTTTATACTACACTTGTTGACTGTTACATCGAGCTTCTTCTGCCTAAATGGCCCTAATTTACCAATTACAGACCCACTGTTTTCTGCTCTTAGAAGACACTTCACCCAGATCACTGCGTGTGTGTCAACACTTAGTTCTTCGCTTGAAGCCAATAGTTTTGGCTCACCTTGGATCACAGGAAGCAGTATCATTCAATGTTTGTGCTAATACGACCAGGCTGTGGAGCAAGTAGAGAACTTAGGGAGCAAACTGGATTTGTTAAATGAGTGCAGTACTCTGTCAGTGAGTTATACTTCTCTTCTAGGCTGTGAGCCCGTTGTGGGTAGGTAACGTCTCTATATGTTGCCGATTTGTACTTCCCAAGTGCTTAGTACAGTGCTCTGCACGCAGTAAGTGCTCAATAAATATGATTGAATAAGAGCATTACATTTAACACGGTATTTAGCCAAGTGCAAACTGCAGGCTTCAACATTGTAACAGGATTGGTAGATACACTCCCTGTCCATCACAAGCTTATAGTCTAGAGGGTGAGACAGACAGTAATATAAATAAATCAATTATGGATATGTACATAACCAATCAATCATGTCTATTGAATACTTACTGTGTCCAGAGCACTGTACTAAGCGCTAGAGAGAATACACTATACCAGATTTGGTAGACACATTCCCTGCCCACAGTGAGCTTACAGTCTAGAGGGATCAAATTATTGGGTGTCAGATGGGGAATTGGTGGGACAGAAACCTCTTCTAATAGTGTTTCCCCCAGTGATTATAGTGTCTTTAGAGCTATCTGATGCTCTTACCTGAAATGACATGTCATTTCACTCTAGATGACCCTAAGAGATAAGCCTGGTGGTTTCTCCTGACCCTATAGAAAAGTAGTGTGGCCTAGTGGACAGAGCATGGGCCTGAGAGTCAGATGGACCTGGGTTCTAATTCTGGCTCTGCCACTCCTCTGCTGCGTGATCATAGGCAAGTCACTTCATTTCTCTGGGCCTCAGATCCCTCACCTGTAGACTCCAGGTGCAATCCAGGTGATAGGGTAGATATAAGCTAATCAGGTTGGATGTATTCTCTGTGGACCAGGGGCCTGATGGGTAATTTGTTTGAGACCAGAAGCCTGAGGAAGGCCAGGCTCCTGGGGCTGAACTGAATACCTCCAGACCTTGCTTAATGAGGACTGGTGTGGACCAGGGGCCTGGTGGGTAATTTGCTTGAGACCAGAAGCCTGAGGAAGGCCAGGCTCCCAGGGCTGAACTGAATACCTCCAGAACTTGCTTAATGAGGACCGGTGTCTTTCTTGGCCCTGGGCATGCTCCAGCTGTGGCATCAGCCGTGAGATGTGAGGCCCCCAGGTGTGGACTGGCTGGAACCTGCCTGAGTCTCTCAGGCCTGGACTGACCTGCCTGGGTCAGGTTTGGTCTTACTGTCCAACTTCTCTCAGGCCTGGTTTGGTCTGGACAGCTCCTCTGGAGCCACGTCCGATCGGTCTGACCTCTCTCAGGCTTGGTCTGACTGGCCAGCTTCTCTTGGGCCTGGCCTGGTCTGCCCAGTTTCTCTCAGGTCTGGCCTGACTGCCCAGCTTTTCTGGAACCAAGCCTGTCCTGCCTGGCCTCTCTCGGGCTTGATCTGATGGAACAGCTTCTCTCAGGCCTAGTCTGGCCTGCCCAGCTTCTCTGGAGCCTGATCTGGTCTGGCCAGCTCTTCTGGGGCCAGGCCAGACCTATCTGGTCTTTCTGAAGACTCCACTTTAGATGCATGGCTCAAAGCAGTGCTTGGCATTGCTTTCGATGCTGCCTCCCTGAACTCCAGCTCCCAAAGAAACAAGTTCTCCCCTTCCCCGGCTCCCCAACCTAAAACCTTCAACATTCGCCACTGTGACCTGCTCCGTCTCATGCTGGGGGAGAACAGTCTCTAGGGAAGCCGGGATGCAGGTTCTGTGGGGTCCTACTGCCCCCTAGGGGTCATCGCAATCTTGAAAGGAGGAGCAGCTCTGAAACGCAGCTATCAATGGTAATAATAATAATAATAAATAACAATTATTATATTATTTTATTTATTTATTGTTTATTTTATATGTGTGTGTTTTAAATTAAATTATTGATATTTTATTATTATTATATTATATATTCATATGTATTCATTACTGTGTGCACAGCACGGTAATAAGTGCCAGGGAGAGTACAGTTGTTTCATCCCCACAGAGTCAGTAAGGAACAAGGGGGTTCGTGACTCGGCTTCCAAGACGGAATAAACCGTGATATTCATATATATTTATATAGTTTATTTTTAAATTATATAATTCATATTTTATGATTATTATAATATTTTATCATTATTGTGGTATTTGTTAAGCGCGGCTTCCTATTCGAGATGAAAAATCCCAGCAGAAATAACAGCCTCTTTGGCATCTATCTTCTTCTTTGAAAGGAAGCAGCCTGGTCTAATGGATACAGCATGGTCCTGAGTTCTAATCCTTGCTCTGCCTTTTTTTCATGATATTTGTTAAGCATTTACTATGGGACAGGCTCTGCATTAAGCACTTCAAAGCACTCAATCATCTTGCCCCCTCCTCCCTCACCTCTCTGCTCTCCTTCTATAACCCAGCCCACACACTTCGCTCCTCTAACGCCAACCTTCTCACTGTACCTCGATCTCGTCTATCTGGCCACTGACCTCTCACCCACAACCTGCCTCTGGCCTGGAATGCTCTCCCTCCTCATATCTGATAGACAATGACTCTCCCCAACTTCAAAGCCTTATGGAAGGCACATCTCCTCCAAGAGGACTTCCCTGACTAAGCCCTCCTTTCTCCCTCTCCAATTCCTTTCTGCATCGTCCTAACTTGTTCCCTTTATTCATCCCCCTTTTAAGCACCGCAGCAATTATGTACGTATCTGTAATTTATTTATTTACATTAGTGTCTGTTTCCCCATCTAGACTGTAAGCTTGCATTGTTCATTCATTCATTCATTCATTCATTCAATCGTATTTATTGAGTGCTTACTGTGTGCAGAGCACTGTACTAAGCGCTTGGGAAGTACATGTTGGCCACATATAGAGACGGTCCCTACCCAACAGTGGGTTCACAGGCTAGAAGGGGGAGACAGAGAACAAAACAAAACATATTAACAAAATAAAATAAATAGAATAAATATGTACAAATAAAATAAATGAATAAATAGAGTAATAAATACCTACAAACATATATACATATATACAGGTGCTGTGGGGAGGGGAAGGAGGTAAGGCGGGGGGGGTGGGGAGGGGGAGGAGGGGGAGAGGGAGAGAGCCTCTCTATACTGTGAACTCATTGTGGGCAGGGACTGTCATGCTTTATTGTTGTATTGTACTTTCCCATATGCTTAGTACAGTGCTCTGCACGCAGTAGGTGCTTAATAAATGTGAATGAATGAATGAATGAATGAATGAATGAATACTAGAACCCACATCTCTTGACTTGGGCTGATCCTTAAAGGTGTTCTCTAACAGCTAAATAATAATCAATGAATGCTATTTATTGAGTACTTACTGTATGCAGAGCACTGTATTAAGCGCTTGAGAGAGTACAATATAACAGAGTTGGTTGACATGTTCTCTGCCGGTAAGGAGCTTTTATACTCTAGAGGAGCCCAACTCCACCCAGTTCAGTTTATTCTAGGAGTAGACCAAAAGCTGAACAATTTAGGGAAAGTTGTTCTTCTGAGGTTTTTTTAATGCCATTTGTTTAATGCTTACTTTGTATTCCCAGTACTGTACTAAGGCCTGGGATAGATACGAGAAAGTTACACTGGACACAGCCCATGTTCCTCATGAGGCTCACAGCCAATCTCCATTTTACAGATGAAGTTAAGTGACTGCAGATAGCAAATAGGCAGAGCAATTGACAGAGTTGGGATTAGAACCCAGATCCTCTGACACCCAGGCCCGTGCTCTTCCCAGTAGGATGGTGAAGGCCCGGGTTTTGGGGGGAGGGTGGGGCAAGGGGGGTGGAGATTGAGGGGAGGGGCAGAGGTTCTGGGGCGGATCCTTTCCAAACAGTGGGGATTTCTGGTGCAACAGAGTCCCTGAACAAACAGAATGCATTTGTGCTTGGGTAGCTGCAGAGAATGAATTAGAGGAGGCCCCAGCCTTTAACCAAGTGGGAGGATAAACATAGAAAAATGTCTGATTTCCATGGTCAAAAAGATCAAATCACAAAAATGAGAAGCAGCCATAGTCAAAGCTTCTGTGGGTTAAGTGAGGACCTCAGTGATAATAAGAATAATAAATGATAATTGTGGTATCTGTTAAGTGCTTTCTTTGTGCCAGGCATTATAGTGAGCCCTGCGGTTTACACAAGATAATCAGGTTTGATATAGTCCTTGTCCCTCACAAGGCTCACAGTCTAAGAGGGAGAGAGAACAGGTATTTAATCCCCATTTTAACAGGTGAGGATACGGAGGGTCAGAGAAGTGAAGTGACTCACCCAAGGTCATACAGCTGGCAGAGTGCCAGAGCAAAGATTAGAATCCAGATCTTCTGACTCTCAGGCCATTCCCTTTCTACTAGCCCACCCTGCTTCTCCTCAGGGCACTGCTGATGTTAAGAAAATTCTAGAACATGCTACTCGATGTTCTGATGAGACCTAAAGGCTCAGTCTGGCCTGGGAAACACCCATAAAGGCATTTTGTGATATGGGGCAGACATGATGGGCAGGTCCAGCTAATTCAGATTCCTCTTTCCCCAGGTCTCAGTTTCCATTTCAGTTGTTCAGTAGATTTCTATCTTCCTAGAGAAGGCCCAATTAATCAATCAATCAATCAATCATATTTCTTGAGGACTGACTATATGCAGAGCACTTTACTAAGTGCTTGGGAGAATACAACGAGCTTACAGTCTAGGGGGGAGATGAGAGTAGGACTTCTTTGCCCTTGGTGTACAGTGGGATTGTGGGTATCTTCATCCATTCAGTTGTATTTATTGAGTGCTTACTGTGTGCAGAGCACTGTACTATTTTCAGCGTATTACTGACATTTAGCCTGGTAAGCCATTTCATCAACATCATCAACAATGGGGTCTTTCCAGCCAGTTCCATCTGGTGTTTTATTTTGTATTTTGATGGTATTTGTTAAGTGCTTACTCTGTGCCAGGTACTGTACTAAGCTGGGGATAGATACAAACTAATCAAGTTGGACACAGTCCATGTTCCACATGAGATTCATTGTCTTAATCCCCATTTTACAAATGAGGTAACTGAGGCCCAGAGAAGTGAAGTGACTTGCCAAAGGTCCCAAAGCAGACAAGCAATGGAGCAGGGATTAGAACCCAGATTCTTTGTCTCCCAAGCCTGTGCTCTTTCCACTAGTCCATGCTACATGTTGAATAAGACCCCCTAAACTAAGGTGGGACCATCCAAAAGCTTAAAAAATGGGCCTTGATCATTCTGATGAGAGCCCCCAGATAATAATAATAAAAATAATAACTGTTGTATTTGTTATTCACTTTCTATGCGCCAGGCACTGTACTAAACACTGCGTTAAAGATATAAGAAAATCAGGTTGGACACAGTCCCTGTCCCACATGGGGCTCACAGTCTTAATCCCCATTTTCCAAATGAGGTAACTGAGGCCGAGAGAAGTGAAGCGACTTGCTCAAGTTTACACAGCAGACAAGTGGTGGAGCCAGGATTAGAACCCAGGTCCTTCTGACTCCCAGACCCCTGCTCTATCCATTAGGCCACTGAGGACACTGGGGCCATCCAAGGGCCTCAAAAGTGGGGCTTGATCATTCAGATTAGAGCCCCCAGATGGAAGAACAGGGGGATCCAAAGGCTGTTTCTGACCTGTGCTCACTGTAGGGTGTCTACTCCTGTTTTGATAGTTAGACACCAGTCAGTGGTGAAGTCGCTGGTTCTACCAACTAAGGCATTTGCTCGAGAGGCCTGTTAACTCTGAGGAGATTGTTCACATGACCCAGAGCTACCCCACCAAACAATCGCCTGAAAAAACAAAGGCCCCACTTCCCTTTACCTTTCTTGTTCCAGGCCCGGATTCACAAACAAAAGCCAGCTCAACTGAGGCGGCAGTCAGGCTCCCAGCTCCCTGAAGCCCGAGTTCCTTTTTCCCACAGTTTAGCCCTGGGGTTTTAGGGCTGGTGCCAGGGAGCTGTCTGGGTTGCATTCATTCATTCATTCAATCGAATTTATTGAGAGCTTACTGTGTGCAGAGCACTGTACTAAGCGCTTGGGAAGTACAAGTTGGCAACATATAGAGATGGTCCCCACCCAACAGCGGGCTCACAGTCTAGAAGGGGGAGACAGACAACAAAACAAAACATAGTAACAAAATAAAATAAATAGAATAAATATGTACAAACATATATACATATATACCGGTGCTGTGGAGAGGGGAAGGAGGTAAGGCGGGGGGAGGGGAGGAGGGGTTGCATAAATACAAGCACAGGGCTTTTGTGTTCATGGCCCCTCAAAGGGGTTCCACTCAACTTCACCCAAGAGTATGGCACGGCTTCCTATTCGAGATGAAAAATCCCAGCAGAAATAACAGCCTCTTTGGCATCTATCTTCTTCTTTGAAAGGAAGCAGCCTGGTCTAATGGATACAGCATGGTCCTGAGTTCTAATCCTTGCTCTGCCTTTTTTTCATGATATTTGTTAAGCATTTACTATGGGACAGGCTCTGCATTAAGCACTTCAAAGCACTCAATCATCTTGCCCCCTCCTCCCTCACCTCTCTGCTCTCCTTCTATAACCCAGCCCACACACTTCGCTCCTCTAACGCCAACCTTCTCACTGTACCTCGATCTCGTCTATCTGGCCACTGACCTCTCACCCACAACCTGCCTCTGGCCTGGAATGCTCTCCCTCCTCATATCTGATAGACAATGACTCTCCCCAACTTCAAAGCCTTATGGAAGGCACATCTCCTCCAAGAGGACTTCCCTGACTAAGCCCTCCTTTCTCCCTCTCCAATTCCTTTCTGCATCGTCCTAACTTGTTCCCTTTATTCATCCCCCTTTTAAGCACCGCAGCAATTATGTACGTATCTGTAATTTATTTATTTACATTAGTGTCTGTTTCCCCATCTAGACTGTAAGCTTGCATTGTTCATTCATTCATTCATTCATTCATTCAATCGTATTTATTGAGTGCTTACTGTGTGCAGAGCACTGTACTAAGCGCTTGGGAAGTACATGTTGGCCACATATAGAGACGGTCCCTACCCAACAGTGGGTTCACAGGCTAGAAGGGGGAGACAGAGAACAAAACAAAACATATTAACAAAATAAAATAAATAGAATAAATATGTACAAATAAAATAAATGAATAAATAGAGTAATAAATACATACAAACATATATACATATATACAGGTGCTGTAGAGAGAGGAAGGAGGTAAGGCGGGGGGACAGAGAGGGGGAGGAGGGGGAGAGGAAGGAGGGGGCTCAGTCTGGGAAGGCCTCCTGGAGGAGGTGAGCTCTCAGTAGGGCCTTGAAGGGAGGAAGAGAGCTAGCTTGGCGGATGTAGGTAGGGAGGGCATTCCAGGCCAGGGGGATGATGTGGGCTGGGGGTCGACGGCGGGACAGGCGAGAACGAGGCACGGTGAGGAGATTAGTGGCAGAGGAGCGGAGAGTGCGGGCTGGGCTGTAGAAGGAGAGAAGGGAGGTGAGGTAGGAGGGGGCGAGGTGATGGACAGCCTTGAAGCCAAGGGTGAGGAGTTTCTGTACTCTCCCAAGTGCTTAGTACAGTACTCTGCATACTGTAAGCACTCTGTAAATATGATTGAATGAATAAATACTAACTGCTGGAATAGAAAATAATAATAATAATAATGATGGCATTTGTTAAACGCTTACTATGTATAAAACACTGTTCTATGTGCTGGGGGGATACAAGATGATCGGGTTGTCCCACGTGGGGCTCACAGTCTTAATCCCCATTTTACAGATGAGGTAACTGAGAAGGCACAGAGAAGTTAAATGACTTGCACAAAGTCACGTGGCAGATAAATGGCAGAGCTGAGATTGGAACGCAAGTCCTTCTGACTCTCAGGCCTGTGGTCTATCCAGTAGACCACACTACTTCCCAGCACTTTCTTCTATGAGATCTTGGGCAAGTCACTTCACTTCTCTGTGTCTCATTTTCCTCAACTGCAAAATGGGGATTCAATATCTGTTTTCCCTCACTACTTAGACTGTGACAGGGAAGCAGCCTGGTCTAGTGGATAGAGCATGGGCCTGGGAGTCAGAAGGACCTGGGTTCTAATCCCAGTTCTGCCACTTGTCCTCTGTGTGACCTTGGGCAAGTCACTTTACTTCTCTGGGCCTCAGTTACCTCATCTGTAAACTGAGGATTAAGATTGTGAGCCCCATGTGGGACAGGGACTTTGTCCAACCTGATTAGCTTGTATCTACCTTAGCACTTAGTACAGTGCTTGAAACATAATAAGTGCTTAACAAATACCACAATTATTATTAGTAGTATTATTATTATTACTGTGTCCAGCCTAACTTGTATCTGCACAGGTGTTTAGAAAAATAGTAAGGGCTTGGCAAAATACCAGAAAAAATTAAAAGAGAAGCCTCTTAGAATGATCACCTTCCCTCTCTTCTCCCTGCATGTCTTCAGGTTGCTAAAATCTTGGGCAAGAAGAAGCAGGAGGTGGGAGGAGGAGTGACAGAGACAGGGGGAGGAAGAGAAGGAGGACAAAGAGGAGGATATTGTCTCTGCCTAGCCAGCCCTGCTAACCCAACCTGTATCCACAGTTCCTAGAATTCAAGAAGCAGGAAGCAGCGAGGCCTAGGGGATAGAGCCCAGGCCTGGGGATCAAAAGGACCTAGATCCTAATCCTGGTTTTGACACTTGTCTGCTGTGCGACCTTGGGGGAGTCATTACACTTCTCTCCGTGTCCGTTCCCTCATCTATAAAATAGGGATTAAGACTGTGAGCCCCCAAGTAGGACATGGACTGTGTCCAACCTGATTAGTTTATACCTACCCTAGCGCTTAGAACTGTTCCTGGCACATTCTAAATGCTTAAAAAATACCATTAAAAAAAGAAAATGGGGGTTGTCCTGGAGAGAAAAGAGAGGGCAGTAAGGAAATGCAATCCTAGGAGATGGACTAATCCACCAGTCCACCCTGGGGTTGAGGCATTACAGGCCCTCAGGAGAGTGTTTATCTGCAGGCCTACCTGACACAATTACTCCTGCCCTTTGGTGCCTCCTATCAAAGGCATTCAGAGTCTCAACAGAAAGAAGGTTTGATTAGTCCCTTAATTCCACCTTGTGACCCTGGGAAGGATGGCCCCTGCTTTAGACCTGAATCACCTGCTCAGTCAGTCCATCATATTTATTGAGCACTGCAGAGCACTGCATTAAGCACTTGGGTGAGTACAATAGAACAATAAACAGACGCATTCCCAGCCCACAGTGAGCTTACAATCTAAAGGGGGAGACAGACATTAATAGAAATCAATCAACTACAGATATGGACATAAGTGATGTGGGGCTGGGATGGGGGGGATGAATAACGGGAGCCAGTCAGGGTGATGCAGAAAGGAGTGCTCTAGCATCTCACCCCCGATCCAACCTCTTCCCAACTTAGAAAACCAGAAGAGGTGGGCACTAACCTCAGAGTGTTCCTTGCAGGGGAGATGTGTGGGCTGACTTTTGGTCTACCATGACTGCATTCTTTTTAAGGTCAATCAATCAGTGGTATTTACTGAGAGCTTAATGTGTGCAGAGCACCGCACTAAGTGCTTTGGAGAGTACAATATAATAGAGTTGGTGGTCACGTTCCCTGCCCACGAGGAGCTTACAGTCTAGAAAGGGAGACAGACATTAATAAAAATAATATGGGATGCAGAAAGAGTTGAGCAAGAGAAGTAGTGTGGCCTAATGGACAGAGTACGGGCTTGGGAATCAGAAGCACCTGGGTTCTAATCCCAGCCTCATCACTTGTCTGCTGTGTGATCTTGGGCAAATCACCTCACTTCATTGTGCCTCAGTTTCCTCATCTGTAAAATGGTAATTAAGACTGTGAACCCCATGTGAGACTGTGTCCAACCTGCTTAACTTGTATCAACCCCATTGCTTAGTACATTTTCTGGCACATAGTAAGCCCTTAACAAATGCCATAAAATGATAATAATATCTACCCAGTGCTTAATACAGTGCCTGGCACATAATAAGTGCTTAACAAAAAAAACCCAAAAAATCAAAAGAAAGAAGAGGTGAAAGAGGGGCTTTTAGATCCCACACTCCAGTTTTTGTAACAGCCCCTGCCTGGTTTCCTTTACAGCCAACTTGATTTCTTTGAGGCCCTTAGGGTGGGGGGCCTGGGCTTATTTCCAAGGCTACATCAGTTTTGGGGAACTTCAAGTGGCCCCAACCAGCTCTCCAGGCTCAGGAAGACATCTGACCCACAAGAGGGATGGGAGGAAAAGTCACCGGCTGGGGTCATAGAAAGCAAATTTCTTCCCCTCTGCTTCCTCTTGACTGATTTTCTGCTGGGCAGACAATGGTGATGAATGCCAGTGGGCCCAGGCGTGCCCTGTGTTTACCTTCTCTTTCTGGGTACCAATGGGGCATAGACCGCCATTCCCTGCAAGTTGTCCCTTCCTGCCCACCTTCCTTGAGGCAGCTCAGTGGGTTTGAGGCAGTGCCAGTGCCTGAAGTTTATTTCCCACCATTCGATCCGCCTCACCCAGGTAAGCTGGATGGGTCCTGGGCCACCCTGGACTCAGGCAGCCTGGCCTAGTGGATAGGGCTTGGGAATCAGAAGGACCCGGGTTCTGATCCCAGCTCTGATGCTGGTCTGCTGCATGACCTTGGGCAAATCACTTCCCTTCTCTGGACCTCAGTTCCCTCCACTGGAAAATGAGGAGTAAGACTGTGAGCCCCTTGTGGGACAAGGACTTGTCCAACCCATTTGCCAGTACCCACCCCCGCGCTTAGTACGATGCCTGGCACATAGTAAGCACTTAACAAATACCATAATTATTAGGAGGGGTCTTCTTCTGGTCCTGAGTCATCTCCCGGGGACCTGTTTTGAGCTGCATCTATGGGCCAAATGGAACGGGGTGCCTCTATATTTTTTATGCTAATTTTTAAGTACTTACTATGTGTCAAATACTGTTGTAAGCCCTGGGGTTTACAAGTTAATTAGGGTGGTCACAGTCTAAGTAGGAGGGAGAACAGGGAAAACAGAATCCCCATTTTCAGTGAGGAATCTGAGGCACAGAGATGTTAAATGACGTGTCCAAGGTAACCCAGCAAGCAGTTAGCAGAGCTGGGATTAAAACCCAGGTCCCTCTGATTCCCAGGCCCGCGCTTTATCCACTAGGCCATGCTGCTTCTCTCCTCCAGATCCGACCTGGCTCAGCAAAATGAGGTAGAGTCGGGATTGGAATAAAGAGACAGTTTAGCCTAGTGGACTGAGTGTGTTGTTTCAATCAATCAATCAATTGATGGTATTTATTGAGTTCTCACTTTGTGCAGAGCCCTATATGAACCCCTTGGGAGAGGACGATAAAATTGGTAGACATGATCCCTGCCCTCAAGGAGCTTACAGTTGAACAGGGAAGACAGGCATTAAAATAAATACAGATAGCACTGCAGGCAGGGACTATGTCTACCAGCTCTGTTATATTGTTATGTTGTACTCTCCCAAGTGCTTAGTACCTTGCTCTGCACAGAGTATGTATTCAATAAATACCACTGGCTGATTGACAGGGAAATGGCAGAGTATAATGGTAGATACATAAGTGTTGTGGGGTTGGGACTGGGGTGAATATCAAAGAGCTTGGGAGGGTACAGACCCAAATGCACAGGTGATTGACTGTGTCTACCAACTCTTTTTATATTGTTATATTGTACCCACTTAGTACAGGCTTAGCAAATAGACCCCAGGCCTGGAAGTCAGAGGATGTGGGTTCTAATCCGTCTCTGCCACATGTCTGCTCTGTTACCTTGGGCAAGTCACTTCACTTCTCTGAGCCTCGGTTACCTCATCTGTAAAATAGGAATTAAGGGTGTGGGCCCATGTGGGACAAGGTCTGTGACCTGGTTACCTTGTATCTACCCCAGTGCTTAGAACAGTGCTTGGAATATAGTAAGTGTTTAACAAATACCACTATTGTTATTATTACAGTGCTCTGCACACAGTAAGTGGTCAATGAATACGACTGCTAGCTCGACTGATCCATCCTGTCCGGTGAAGGCAGTTGAACCTGCTGCAAAATGCAAAGCCAACGCCCTTGGGAGGGAAACAATCTCGTGGATGGAGAGGAGAGGCAAGCGCTTAGGACAGTGTAAGCACTCAGTGAGCACTCAATAAATACGATTGAATGAATGACTGTAATCGAATGGCCAGAATCCAGTTACCAACGAGGCCGCCGATGGCGGAGATTAGATCCGGGGAAATAATGTTTTTGTAGAAGTTGGTTCTGGGGTTAGCCGTTCTTACCCAGGCCCCGGGCAGATGGATCCGATTTAATAAAGTGGAAGAATTTGGAATAAATATTCTGAATAAGCATTCTGAAAACTGCTCAAGGCTGACTCCTGAGTCAGCCAGATGCTCACGGAGCAGTGAACTGTGGGCTTATTCTAATAGACACAGTGGGACTGGGGCTAGGATCAGATTGAAAGGAATCAAATAAAGCATTAGGCTTTTGAACCGAAAACATTCCTGAGCTTGTTCAACCGGGTGAAGAGAGTGCAGACAGCTGGTTGTTAGAGAAAGAAACAGATGAAAAATGGCAGAAAAACACACTCAGGTCACACTGAGCGATACGTATGTTGAAAAGGGGCTTTCTGGTCATGGAATTGCCACCCCATCCTGCTTGTGATTTAGCATCACGTTAGCAAATCTTTTATTTATGGCATTTGTTAAGCGCATTTACTAGTGCACCAATCACTGCACTAAGCACTGGGATAGATACAAGTTAATCAGGTTGGACACAGACCCTGTCCCACATAGGGCTCCCAGTCTTAATCCCCATTTACCAGATAAGGTTACTGAGGCACAGAGAAGTGAAGCGACTTGCCCAAGGTCACATTGCCGACAAGTGGCAGAGTCGGGATTAATATCCAGGTCCTTCTGACTTCCAGGCCCGAACTCTATCCAATAGGCCACACCGCTTCAAATTGGCTGAAGCCGGAAAGATAAGATCTGAATGCATCTCAGACATTAGTCTGGTTCCTCTGTTATATGGATGAGGACTTGGAACTCAGAGAGGGTGGGTGATTTGTCCATGGTCACACTGCTTTCAGTAGGCAAGCAGAGATTCAAGTTTATTTCCAGCTAAATATGGAGTCCCAACCTCAAGTTCATCTGGAATATTCATTTTGACCATTTCTACTATCTCTCTCATCATAGATTCTCTTAAATTGTTGAGAAAAATAGAGTTATTTATGCTAGACTGACCAATCAAGAGAGTCCTCAAAGGACCCATCCCATGACTTCCATTGTAAGGAAGCAGCATGACCTCGTGGATAGAACACGGGCCTGGGAGTCAGAAGGACCTGGGTACTAATCCCAGCTCTGCCACTTGTCTGCTGTGTGACCTTGGGCAAGTCACTTCACTTCTCTGTGCCTCAGCTACCTCATCTGTAAAATGGGGATTAAGACTGTAAGCCCCATGTAGGACAGGGACTGTGTCCAACCTGATTAGCTTGTATCTACCCCTGCTCTTAGAACAGTGCTTGACACATAGTAAATGCTTAACAAATACCATTATTATTATTATTATTAATACCATTATGTTCTGACGACTTGACACCTGTCCACATGTTTTGTTTTGTTGTCTGTCTCCCCCTTCTAGACTGTGAGCCCGTTATTGGGTAGGGACCATCTCTGTTGCCAACTTGTACTTCCCAAGCGCTTAGTACAATGCCCTGCACACAGTAAGCACTCAATAAATACGATTGAATAAATGAATGAATGAATATTACACATTATTATTATTGCTAACAATAATAATAATAATAATAATGAAAGACTCTGTTCATAAGCACTCTGTTTTATGAAGATGGGTGAAACTATGAGTTGATGGACTTGGATGAATGTTCTGGATGTCTGTTAGGGAAGGGAGAAACTCATTTCAATGGGTTGGGTAACCCTTTAGTGACCCTAAGGAGGGCCAGCGTTTCAACGACAGAGGAATCAAAACTTTGAAAATTTCTTATCAACCAACCAATTGATCCATCAGTGGTACTAACTGAGAACTTATTGGGTCCAGAGCACTGTACCTACCTCATCTCTCTACTCTCCAACTACTACCCAGACAGCACACATTGGTCCTCTAATGCCAACCTTCTCACTGTACCTTGGACTCGCCTATCTCGCCGGGAACCTCTCGACCATGTCCTGCCTCTGGCCTGGAATGTCCTCCCTCCTCAGATCTGACAAACAATGACTCTCCCCACCCTCAAAGTCTTATTGAAGGCATAACTCCTCCAAGGGGCCTTCCCTGACTTAACCCTCCTTTCCTTTTCTCCTGTGCCCCTCTGGATTGCCCTGACTTGCTTCCTTTATTCACCCCCATTCCCAGCCCCATAGCACTTATGTACATATCTGCAATTTATTTATTTATATTAATGTCTGTCTGCTCCCCCTCTAGACCAGAGAAGCAGCATGGTTAAGTGGAAAGAGCCCAGGTTTGGGAGTCAGAGGTCATGGGTTCTAATCCCTGCCCCGCCTCATGTCTGCTGTGTGACCTTGGACAAGTCACTTAACTTCTCTGAACCTCAGTTACCTCACCTGTAAAATGGGGATTAAGACTGTGAGCCCCACGTGGGACAACCTGATCACCTTGTATCCCCCCCAGCACTTAGAACAGTGCTTCGCACATAGTAAGCGCTTAACAAATGCCATTATTATGATCATTATTATTATTATTATTATTATTATTATTATTATAAGTTAACTGTGGACAGGGAATGTGTTTGTTGTTGTATTGAGCTCTCCCAAGCTCTTAGTACAGTGCTCTGCACACAGTAAGTACACAATAAAAATGATCTATTAAGTGATTGACACTGTACTAAGCACATAGGAGAGTACAATAAAACAGAGTTGGTACATGCAATCTCTACTCACAAGGAGTTGACAGTCTACATTCTCTGCCTTCTTACAGTTCATCTCAGTGGTCTTCAGAAAATAGGGTTGGATATGCATTTCCCTCTTACAAGTCCACAAGCACAAACCAACTAATCAATTTAAAGTCGGCCCTGGACTGTTTATCTGCAGTGTGACTTTGGGAGAGTCGCTGAACTTCTCTGTGTATCAGTTACCTCATCGGTAAAATGGGGATTAAGGCTTTGAGCCCACATGGGACAGGGGCTGTGTCCAACCTCTTTAACCTGTATCTACTCCAGTGCTTAGTACAGTGCCTGGCATATAGTAACCACTTAACAAGTACCATAAAAAATAAAAAAGTCACTTCACTTCTCTGTGACTCAGTTCCCTTATCTATAAAATAGGGATTAAAACTGTGAGCCCCATGTGTCCAAATTCATTAATTTGTATCTACCTCAGTGCTTAGTACAGTGTCTGAAACTTAGTATGCGCTTAACAAACACCGTTTTAAAAAAATCATTGCCTCCAGATTGCTTCAGCAGACAAGCAGCAGACACAGAGCGAGAGAACTTTTAGGGTATTTGTTCAGTGCTTACTATGTAGAGCACTGATCCAAGTGCTGAGGTAGATTCCCATGGCTCAGTGGAAAGAGCACGAGCTTTGGAGTCAGAGGTCATGGGTTCAAATCCCGGCTCTGCCAGTTGTCAGCTGTGTGACTTTGGGCAAGTCACTTAACTTCTCTGTGCCTCAGGTACCTCATCTGTAAAATGAGGATTAAGACTTTGAGCCCCCGTAGGACAACCTGATCACCTTGTAACCTCCCCAGTGCTTAGACCAGTGCTTTGCACATAGTAAGTGCTTAATAAATGCCATCATTATTATTATTATTATTATTCAAGTTAATCAGTTGGACACAGTCCCTGTCCCACATGGGGCTCTTAGTCTAAGTAAAAGGGAGAATATGCATTTAAATCCTCATTTTAATGCGATTAAGGCCAGGGACAGACAGGATGAAGTTCTGTTTTGACAGCGTCCCCTCAGATCATTAACGGGAGAGCGCATTTCCCCTCCCTGAGCTTAAATCTTTTGGAGCTGCTGTCCGTGTAAAGCTGCTTCTCAGGAGCAGCACCTGAGGTTCTTCTTCTCAGGAGAACCACCAATGAGCCCTGCTTGGGATGACATAAAGGGAAATCTACCACATGTAAACATGACTAGACTCTTCATCATGGACACGGGGGCCATTGCTCGAGCCTGTGTTTTATCAAATAATAATAATAACAATGTTGGTATTTGTTAAGCGTCAACTATGTGCCAAGCACTATTCTAAGCACTGGGGTAGATACAAGGTAATTTCATTGTCCCATAAGGGGCTCACAGTCTTAATCCCCATTTTCCAGATAAGGTAACTGAGGCCCAGAGAAATGAAGCGACTTGCCCAAAGTCACCCAGCTGACAAGTGGCGGAGCCGGGATTAGAACCCACAACCTCTGATTTCCAAGCCCAGGCTTTTTCTGCTAAACTGTGCTGCTTCTTGATGCCTGGGTTTTATCAATTCCATTTGTCCCATTTTGGTTCAGATTTTCCAATGAATCTTAGTAGGGCATTTTGACTGGTCCCTCGTCTCGGTGAATCTTCATCATCATCGAGCAATATGGCTTAGCTGTTAGAGCACGGACCTGGGAGACAGAAGGACCTGGGTTCTAATCCCTGCTCCACAACGTGCTGGCTGTTTGACCTTGGGCAAGTCACTTCACTTCTCTGCGCCTCAGTACCCTCATCTGCAAAAGGGGGATTCAGTACCTGTTCTCCCTCCTACTTAGACTTTGAGCCCCAAGTGGAACCCGATTACCTTTTTCAATCAATCAATCGTCTTTATTGAGTGCTTACTGCATACAGGGCACTGTAATAAGGGCTTGGGAGAGTACAACACAACAATACATGTCTACTACAGTGCTAGGACATAGGAAATGCTTAACAAATGCCACAATTTTTTATTATTATTAATGAGGGAAAATGGACCGGAGAAGCCAGACCCTAGGAAGAATTTCTCTTGCCTACTTTCTTATTCATTTTCAGAACACAAAGGTGAAATGATTATTTTGAAGTGCACCACAGCTCCTCAAGTACCTTGGTTATTCTGTATCTATTTTATTGCTTTGCAGCAATAATAATTAGTGGTTGGTAAGCTTCTTTTTATGGTATTTGGTAAGCACTCCTAGGTGTTCTAAGTGCTGGGGTACATTCAAGATAATCAATTTGAACACAGTCCGTGTCCCACGTGGGGCTCACAGTCCCCATCCCCATTTTACAGATGAGGTAAACTGAGGCCCAGAGAAGTTAAGTGACTTTCCAAGGTCACACAGCAGACAAGCAGTGGAGCCAGGAATAGAACTCAGGTCCTTCTGATTCCCAGGCCCATGGTCTAGCCACTGGATCTCACTGATTCTGGGTGAGTTATCACACAGCAAGTGTCTGGGTTCTAATCCTGGCTTTGCCACTTGCCTGCTGTGTGACCTTGGCCAAGTCACTTAACTTCTCTGTGCTTCAGTTCCCTCAACTGCAAAATGGGGATACAAGATCTGTTCTCTCTCCTACTTAGACTGTGAGCCCCATGTGGGACAGGGGGGTATCCAACCTAATTAGCTTGCATATACACAGTAAGCTCTAAATAAAGACCATTAGAAAATGCCTGTTTGCCTTCAGTGAGAGACTACAGAGAAGCAGCTTGGCTTAGTGGCAAGAGCACGGGCCTGGGAGTCAGAGGATGTGGTTTACAGTCCCTGCTCTGCCACTTATCTGCTGTGTTACCTTGAACAAGTCACTTGACTTCTCTTGGCCTCAGTCACCTCATTTGTAAAATGAGGATTAAGACTGTGAGCCACAAGTGAGACAGGGACTGGGTCCAACCTGATTATCTTGCATCTACCCTAGTGCTTAGAACAGTGTTTGACATATAGCAAGAGCTTAACAAATTATATTATTAATATTATCATTATTATTATTAATAATAATAATGAGGTGGGGATTAGTGGAAAGAGGATGGGCCTGGATGTCAGGAGGCCCAGGTTTTAGGCCCAGCTCTGCTACATGCCTGCTGTGTGACGTTGGGGATATCACTTAAATTTCTCTGTGCCTTATTATTCACATCTGTAAAACAGGGATATACCACCTGTTCTCCCTCTGTCTTAGACTGTGAGCACTGTGTGGGACAGAGACTGCTTGATGTGAGCATCTTGTATGTTTCCCAGCACTTAACACATAGTCAGTGCATAATACCAGTATTATCTGGTATTATTATATCATTATTAACGGCAGTGTGTCATCAATCAATCAAATCAATCCGCTTTCAATCTAAATGATGATGATGGCTTTTCCTAAACACTAACTATGTGTCAATCACTGGGGTAGATATAGGCTCATCAGGTTGTACACAATCCCTGTTCCACATGGTGCTCACAGTCTTAATCCTCATTTTACCGATGAGGAAAATGAGGCCCAGAGAAGTGAAGTGACTTGCCCGAGGTCACATAGCAGACAAGTGGCTGAGCTGGGATTAGAACCCAGATCCTTCTGAATCCTAGGCCGGGACTCTATCCACTAGGCCATGATACTTTCAAAGAAAACATAAAATCTCAGTTGTCCAGCACCTTGAGTATCAAGACTGGGTGATGAGCATATTGGCACTTGAATTATTTCAGGGTGGTGGTGTTTTTTGAGTTTGAATTTAGTTGGCAACCAAGCCCTGTTACCTCTTGAATAATCCTCAACTGATTTCCACATAGGGAGCAAAACACAGAGGTTCAATTTTATTTATTTTTCAATCCATTAATGAATGGTATTTATTGAGAGCTTACCGTACTCAGAGTATTATACTAAGCACTTGGCAGAGTACAGTACAATAGAGTTGGTAGACACGTTCCCTGCCCACATTGAGCTTACAGTCTAGAAGATAGAATTTGTGATAAAAATGTTGCTTTCATTGGATTCAGACTGTGTGTACTCAGGTACAAGGTGTCTCTCTTTCATCTCCGTTCCTGCCCCACAAGATTGTGAGCTCCTTGTAGGATTGGTACTAATCAGCTCTTATCTACTCCAGTGCTCAGAACAACGCTTTGCACATAGTAAATGCATAACAAATATTGCAATAATTATAATTATCATTAGGGAGTTGCAGTAATGATCCTTTAAACTGTAAGTTCATTGTGGGCAGGGAACATGCCTGCTAATTCTGTTGTATTATACTCTTCCAAGCACTTAGTACAGTGCTCTGTATGTAGTAAGTGCTCAATAATCAATCAATCAATCAATCAATCATATTTATTGAGCACTTACTGTGTGCAGAGCACTGTACTAAGCGCTTGGGAAGTACAAGTCGGCAACACATAGAGACAGTCCCTACCCAACAGCGGACTCACGGTCTAGAATCAATAATACCATTGATTGATTCATTCATTCACTCAGCCGTATCTATTGAGAACTTACTTGTGCAGAGCACTTTACTAAGCGCTTATCCAGGTGATTCAGGGAAAAACATACTGCTACTGAAGAAGAAAAGATTTTATTTTTTTAATCTTAATTCTCCAGATTGGATTGGATTGCTAAATTTCTCAATTCACTGGGAGGGACAAAGAGTAGAGTTCACACAACATTCTCACATTGGTTGGGCTGGTGTGATTAACTGGATCAACAGTGAGTGGACAGGTCTACAGCCAACCAATTTAGACTGTTTGTCCCATGTGAGATAGGGATTGTGACCCATTTGATTAACTTGTATCTACCCCAGTGTTAAGAACAGTGCTTAACACATAGTAAGCGCTTACCAAATACCATTATTATTATTATTCACTGGCATATATCCTTAGAATCTGTGGTCAAAACTAAAAATGAGTTAACCAGCGTTGTCCCTGTGGCTCCACTGAGGGGATAAATGTTCAGGTAAAATATTATTTGTTATTCTCAGAGACCCAGGAATGCAGAAAATTTACTTTCACTCTCTCCACCGTGTCCTAGGGCAACAGAATGGTGAGAGGCTTGAACCAACAGGTAAATAAATCATTCATTATGTCTTGGTTTTTGTTTTTTATATGACAGCAAAACGGCGGAAATCCTGTGTAGGATTTCACAAATCAGGTTTCACGCTCTAAGTAGACTGTCCACCCTTGTTTATCTAGTTAATCACACCAGCCCAAACAACGTGAGAATGTAGTGTGAATGCTCAACAAATACCATTATTATTATTGTTATTATTATTATTAATAACAATAATAATAATAACTCTGGTCTCTCCATAGATCAGGTTAGGGAGTGGTAGATGGCAAGGTTTCTTTTGTTTTCCTGTAGTGTTTGTTAAGTGCTTACTCTTTACCAGGCACTGTTCTAAACACAATGGTAGGTACAAGCCAATCAGGTTGGACACCCCATTTTACAGATGAGGGAACTGAGGCCCAAAGAAGTGAAGTAACCTGCCAAAGGTCACTCAGAGGACAAATGGAGGAGCCAGGATTAAAACTCATGTCCTTTTTGACTCCCAGTGCCTGGCACATAGTAAGTGCTTAACAAATACCATGAAAAGAAACTGCCCCTGCCTATCAATCAATCATATTTATTGAGTGCTTCCTACGTGCAGAGCAATGTACTAATCACTTGGGAGAGTACAGTACAACAGAGTTGGAAGACACATTCCCTGCCCAATGTAGAGGAGGAGATAGACATTAATATCAATAAATAATTTATAATGTATAATTTCAAGATAAACTGCCACCATGTGGTCTAAGCTCCTGTCCTACCCTGACTGGACTACTGCATCAAACTCCTCCAGTCCATACCATCACTCTGATGCCCAGATCATTTTTCTAAAATTTAATTTTAAGAAGCAGCGTGGCTTAGTGGATAGAATCCGGGCCTGGGAGTTTTAATCCCAGCTCCACCCCTTGACTGCTGTGTGATCTTGGGCAAATCACTTCATTTCTGTGATTTCCTCATCTGTAAAATGGGAAGCCTGTGAGTCCCTTGTGGGACAGGAACTGTATCCAACCTGATTAGGCTTGTATCTACCCCAGTGCTTAATACGGTGCCTGACACATGGTAAGAGCATAGTAAGAGCATAGCAAGAATGAGAAGCAGCGTGACTTAGTGGAAAGCCTTCTAGACTGTAAGCCCATTGTTGGGTATGGATTGTCTCTATCTGTTGTTGAATTGTATTTTTCAAGCACGGAGTACAGTGCTCTGCACACAGTAAGTGCTCGATAAATACGACTGAATGAATGAATGAATGAAAGAGCCTGGGCTTGGGAGTCAGAGGACGTGGGTTATAATCCTGGCTCCACCACTTGTCTGCTGTGTGACCTTGGGCAACTCCTCTGTGCCTCAGTTGCCTCACCTGTAAAATGGGGACTAAGACTGTGAGCCCCACTAAGACTAGTTACCTTGTATCTGCCCCCGTGCTTAGAACAGTGCTTGGCACATAGTAAGAGCTTAACAAATACCATAATAATAATAATAGTAATAATAATAATAATAAATACAACACATACTATAGAAAAAGGTCACCGACGTTTCAACACTCCTCAGAAAACTCCTGTGGTGGCCCATCCCTTCCCACACCAAGCAAAACTCCTGACCATTGACTCTAAGTATTCAATCAGGGTCTTTCTCCATCCTACTTATTTTCCTTCCTCTCCCATCACTTCCCTGCTTTCACCCTACACTCCTCTCAAACCAACCTATTCACTGTGCCTTTTCCTTACTTTTTTAAAAATGGTATTTGTTAAGTGCTTACTATGTGTCAGGCACTGCTTTAAGTATTGGGGTAGAGTCAATTAGGCTAGATACAGTCCCTATCCCACGTGGGACTCACAATCTAAGTGGGACGTAGAACAGGGATTGAATCCCATTTTGCAGTTGAGGCAGCTGGGGCACAGTGAAGTTGAGTGACTTGCCGTAGGTCACACAGCAGGTAAGTGGCAGAGCAACTATTAGAATCCAGGTCCTCTGGCTCCCAGGCCCCTGTTCTTTCCACTAGGTCAATGCCACTCCCTCCCTTCTGCCTGGAATTCCCTCCCCCTTCACATCTGGAAGACTTCTGCTTGATTCATCTTCAAAGTCTTTCTGAAATGACGTCTCTTCCAGGAGGCCTTCCCTGATTGTCTCATTTCCCCACCTACTCTCTCCTCTCCTGCCAGTTTGACACTTCTGTGCCAACAGTGCTCTGCACACAGTAAGCACTCAATAAATACGATTGAATGAACAAAGCCCTTACATATTTACACTTAACACCCCCAAATAATTTGCACTGTTGTTTTTTGTGTGTGTGGGGGGGTTGTTTTTATGGAATTTCTTAAGTGCTTACTATGTACCAGGCACTGTAGTAAGTGCTGGGGTAGATACAGTACAGATACAGAGATTCATAGAATTCCTTCATTGAATTAAGAAATATAATTCTGAAATTATAAAATATGAATTCACATAATTCATATAATCCCTTCTAGACTGTGAGCCCATTGCTGGGTAGGGACCGTCTCTATATGTTGCCGACTTGTACTTCTCAAGCGCTTAGTATAGTGCTCTGCACACAGTAAGTGCTCAATAAATATGATTGAATGAATGAATGAATAGAAGCAGCATGGGGTAGGGATAGAGCATGGCCCCGGGAGCCAGAAGGTCATGGATTCCAACTCCAGCTCTGCCACTTGCCTGCTGTGTGACCTTGGGCAAGTCACTTCACTTCTTTGTGCCTCAGTTAACTCATCTGTAAAACGGGGATTGAAACTGTGAGCCCCACCATAGGACAGGGACTGTGTCCAACTTGATTTGTTTGTATCCACCCCAGTGCTTAGTACAGTGCCTGGCACACAGTAAATGCTTAACAAACACCATCATTATTATTATTATACAAGCTCATCAGGTTGGGCACAGCCCATGTTCAACATAGGATTCACAGTTTTAATCTCCATTTTACAGATGAGTTAACTGAGGCACAGAAAACTGAAGTGACTTACCCAAGGTCACACAGCATACAAGTGGCAGGTTAAGGATTAGAACCCAGATCCTTCTAACTCCCAGGCCCTTGTTCTAGCCACTAGGCCATGCTATGGATCTTTATATTCTACTGCATTCCCCTACCTGGGTACAAATCCTAGCTCTGCCATTTACCTATTGTGTGACTTGGGAAAGTCATTTAATTTCTCTGTGCCTCTGAAATGATTCAATGACCTTTCTCTCTCCTACATCCACTGTGAGCCCTTTGTGGGATGGGGATTTTGTTCAAACTGGTTCTCTTGTACCTACCCCAGAGTTTAGTACAGTGCTTGGCATATAGTAAGCACTTAATAAGGATCACAATTGTTATTACTACTATTATTGTGATTTATTTCAGCGTCTGTCTCTCCTGTGCAATTGTAATCAATCAAACAATAGCATTTATTGAGTGTTTAGTGTGTACAGAGCATGGTTCTAAGCACTAGGAAGAATACAATATAACAATATAATGGACACATCCTCTGCCCACAATGAGCTTACAGTCTAGAGGGTGAGAAAGACATTAATATAAATAAATAAATTACAGATATGGACCTAGGTGCTGTGGGGCTGGGAAGGGGGAGAAATAAAGGGAGCAAGTCAAGGCAACGCAGACAGAAGTGGGAGAAGAGGAAATGGGAGCTTAGTCAGGGAAGGCCTCTTGGAGGAGATGTGCCTTCAAAACACACTGAAAGGGGGAAAGGAATTGTTTGTGGGATATGAGGAGGGAGGGCATTCCAGGCCAGAGGCAGGACTTAGTCCTCACACTATCAGTCAGATTTTGCAATGTCCCATTTGTGGTTGAGCAAGAAGTCATCCCCCTTGGGTCCAATGATGCCCGTTCATAACTTTTGGTTCCCCCTCCCACCTTTCCCACTGGCACAAGAATTCCCCAGGACCTTCTTGGTAACCTCGGAGCTGGGTTTTTGATCTCCACCTCATGGCCGGATCCACCATCTTGGATCCACGTTTCCCAGGGGTTCATGTGGGGGTGGAGGGGGACACCCCTACAATACTAAGGTGTTGAGGGAAGACAGGGCACCAGGGTTAATCCCGAGTGGGGAGGGGGCTGGAGGTGACCTGAAGAGGCGGCAGCTCTAGGAGTTGCTGTGAACTGCATTCTGGGACAGGAGCTGGGGTGCACCATGGCGCCTTGGTGGTAGGAGGTGTACAATCTGGAATGGAGGTGCTAGGAAATGGGGGGCATGAGATGCTCTGTGGGAATCCAGATGTGTTCCTCAGCGGTTCCAGGCGTGGCCATGGAGGTGCATTCTGGGACAGTTAGCCAGTCAGTCAATCATATTTATTGAGCTCTTACTGTGTGCAAAGCATTGTACTAAGCACTTGGGAGAGTACAATAGAGCAATATAATGGGGGCTGGAGTTGACTGGAGGTGGCAGCAGCGGAGATGCTGCAAACTGCATTCTAGGACAGGGACTGAGGTGTACCACAGAACCTTGATGGCAGGGGGTGTAATCATAATAATAATAATGATAATAACAAATAGTAATAATAATGGTATTTGTTCAATGCTTACTATGTGCCAGACATTATATTAAGTGCCGGGGTAGATAGAAGGTGATCAGGTTGGACACAGTCTCTGTCCTACATGAAGCTCACAGTCTTCATCCACATTTTCCAGATGAGGTAACTGAGGCCCAGAGAAGTGAAGTGACTTGACTAAGGTCATGCAGCAGACAAGTGGCTGAGCTGGGATTAAAACCCAGGTCCTTCTGACTTCCGGGCCCAAGCCCTATTCCCTAGGCCACGCCGATTGCCCCACTTAAAATAACGGCCATGTTTAATGAAATGGCACAGAAGCTCAGAGCCCGAGGTGAAGCAGCTGGGGAGAAGGGCTAGGGTGGGGTGAGGGAGCAGGGAGAGGAGGCATGAAGAGAATCTCATAAACAGTCGAGGGCTGAGCAGGGCGGAGTAGCCAAGCCATCCCACAGCTGGAGAAAATTGGTGCCATGTGCATTCCGGAACCTGCACTTCCCCTGTCCCAGACCCCACCCCTGGGGCTAATCCCACCCCGAGGGGCCCAGAGGCCTTGCCTTCTCAGACCCGGATGCCAGCCAGCCATCCCCCACCCCTCTCTGGGAGTGGAGGAGCTGCGGGGGCCCAATCCTGAGACTGCAGAGGAGGGGGCTGAGAGGGAGGAAATTTATGAATGGTCAGCGACCATGGGTGAGGCGGAGCATAGCCCAGGGGACTCAGCCCCTGGAGGTGGGCCGGTCCCGGCCGCCTTCTCCAAGAGGGAAGTGAACACCCAGCCTCATAGTCCATGACGGCTAGGTCAGCGAGTGGCTCCTTCGGCCCCCCTCAGATGGTTCTCCGGGAAGACCATCTGGGCGGGGGCTGGGGGCAGAGAACTTCCGACGGGGCCTGACGGGAGGGTGGGAGGAGGGGTATTTTCCTTTTTCAATAACGTTTCTCTTTCAACCCTTACATCCCGGAAGGCAGTCGTCGTCCAGGGCCCATCACGTCTCTTTATCACTTTTCCAGCCCAGCTTTCTGGTTCTAGCCGTTGGACGGAGAATTGATAAGGGTACGGGGTTGGCAGGAGCATCCTCCGGGAGTCGAGGCCCCCTGCCCGAGTGGCGGGGATCATGGGCAGCAGTCCTCTGGGCATCAGTTACCCCACCACGGGGGCCTCACCACGGAAGACAGACCGTTGCCATCTGTGCCTCTCTGTTAGGGAAAGCAGCTATTTCTGGGGGTCTCCTATCTTGCCCCCGCTCTTGCTCAGGTCTTAAATACCCACCTCCGTCACTTCTCAAGGTGGTCACATAACCAAACCACCCTGGGGGGAGGGGGCAGCCAGGACATAGGGGAGCCTTGCTAGGACCCCACCTCTGAAAGCATCCACAGAGCCAGTGAAAAGTGGGGCTGTCTTCAGGTTGTCTGAATTTTCCGCTGAACAGGGTACTGGAGAGGGGAGCTTTTTCTATTGGTTTGAGGAAAATTCAGAATCCAGCTGAAGGAAAGGCTTATTTCCCTCTCCCCCTTTCTGAGGTGATGTGTATCTCACTCGTTTCTTTTGTCTTTCAGAATCGACAATTTGTTGGGGATGTGGTTGGGTTAAGAGATAGCAAGCAGCGAACTCGTCGGAACAGAGGGAAATGTGAGCATTGTAAATTGCATTTGGGGGGTAGCTATTTCTTAACTGGTAAAGGATTAATTGAAATTTATCAGTGCCAATGTTGATTAGAAGTGAGCATTCTGCATTCATGATGGACAGATTACTCTTCACTTGCCCAGTCATCTCCAACGACCCAGGTATGCATCTATTATGCCAATGGCAAATGCCCATTTTTTTTGGTTACTAGTTACTGGCTAAGTTTACTACTAATGATAATAATAATAATAATTGTAGTGCTTGCTAACCACTTATTATGAGCCAAGTGTTGTGATAAGTGTTGTGGTAGATACATGCAGCCTCTGTCCCACATGGGACTCACAGTCTAAGGAGGAGAGAGAACAGGCATTGAATCCCCATTTTACAGATGGGGAAATGGAGGCCCAGGGAAGTGAAGTTACTTGCCCAGGGTAACACAGCAGGCAAGCAGTGGAGCAGGGTTTAGAATCCGGCTCCTTTGATTCCCAGGTATGTGCTCTTTCCACTAAACCATGTAAAATGCTCAGTTCTTCCACAAGGGTGTTTTCATGAGGGGTTTGGGAGAGGGCATTGCTGGGGAATAAATAATATTCTCTCCTGATGACATGCATCTATTTGATTAGAGGGTGATTCGATGTCGGAAAGAACACTTCTGTGAATGTCCTTGGCTTACACAAAGTGTGCGTTTTCTTGAACCTGGGGTTCAACAGGAGTGTAACCCCTGGATTATAGGAGAACTGAACATATGGTCTTCTAAGGAGCTTAATTTTGCTACCGTAAATTTGTACTCTAGACTGTCTGCTTGTTATAGGCAGGGAATGTCTCTGCTAATTCTGTTGTATTGCATTCCCCCAAGTGCTTAGTACAGTGCTTTGCACACAGTAAGTGCTCAATAAATGTCATTGATTGATTGATTGAAACACTCCATGCCAAATAGAGGAAAAATGCAAGTGCCTTAGTGGAAGCCATAAATCTGGGCTCTCATTTAAAAGCAATCCAATTTCCTGACTAACCAATGAGATCAAAGGCCAGCCTGCTCTAGAGACAACACTTCTCAGTGCCTCAGTTTCCTCCTTTTTATTTTTAATGGTATTTGTTAAGCGCTTACTATGTGCCAGGGAGTGAATAAGTGATGAGGTAGATAGAAGATAATCAGATTGGACACAGTCCCTGTCTCACATAATAATAATAATAATAATAATAATAATAATAACTATAATAATAATAATAGCATTTATTAAGTGCTTACTATGTACAAAGCACTGTTCTAAGTGCTGGGGAGGTTACAAGGTGATCAGATTGTCCCACAGGGGGCTCACAGTCTTAATCCCCATTTTACAGATAAGGTAACTGAGGCCCAGAGAAGTGAAGTGACTCACCCAAAGTCACACAGCTAACAATTGGCGGAGCCAGGGTTTGAACCCATGACCTCTGACTCCAAAGCCTGGGTTCTTTCCAATGAGCCAAGCTTCTTCTCTAGGGTTCACAGTCAGCCCCAATTTTACAGATGAGGTCACTGAGGTCCGGAGAAGTAAAAATGACTTGCTCAAGGTCACACAGCAGACAAGTGATGGAATAGGGATTAGAACGCAGTCTCCCTGACTCCCAGGCCCTACCCACTAGACCGCACTTCTCATCGGTAAAATGGTGATTCAAGACCTACTCTCCCTCTGACTTAGGGGACCCCATGTGGGATAGGGACTGTGTCTGACCTGATTATCCTGGATCTACCCCAGTGCTTAGTACAGTGTTTGACACATAGTAAGCTCACTCGGTTGTATTGTACTCTCCCAAGGGTTTAGTACAGTGCTCTGCACATAATAAGCACTCAATAAGTATGATTGATTGATTGATAGTAAGCACTTAACAAATCCCAATACCATTTCCAACTCCACTTCAGTGACCATTTGTAAAGCAGTACTGCCCAGCTAAACCTGAGGGCCTGACATGAGCAGCTCAGAATACAGATGGACGTCAGGCACCAGAATGCATTCCCCTTAAATTTTTCAGGAATGACTGAACAATAGTCAGTCACTCAGTCAATCATATTTATTGAGCACTTACTGAATGCAGAGCACTATACTAAGCATTGGGGAGAGCACAATATAACAATACAACAGATACATTCCCTCCTCACAATGAGCTTACAGTCCAGAGGGGTGGACAGACATTAATATAAATAAATTACAGATATGTACACAAATGCTGTGGGGCTGGGCGGGGGGATGAATAAAGAGAGTGATTCAGGGTGACGCAGAAGGGAGTGGGAGAAGAGGAAAGGAGGACTTAGTCAGGGAAAGCCTTTTGGAGGAGATGTGCCTTCAATAAGGCTTTGAAGGCAGGGAGAGTAGTTGTATGTCAGATATCAATCAATCAATCAATCAATCAATCCTATTTATTGAGTGCTTACTGTGTGCAGAGCACTGTACTAAGCACTTGGGAAGTACAAGTTGGCAACATATAGAGACAGTCCCTACCCAACGGTGGGCTCGCAGTCTAGATATGACTACGAGCCTGTTGTTGTGCAGGGACCATCTCTATATGTTGCCAACTTGTACTTCCCAAGCGCTTAGTACAGTGCTCTGCACACATTAAGCACTCAATAAATATGATTGAATGAATGAATATGAGGAGGGAGGGCGTTCCGGGCCAGAGGCTATGACCATCTTCAATGTTTCTTAGCAAATCATCATTATCATCAATGGTATTTATTGAATGTTTACTGTGTGCGGAGCACTGTAATAAGAGTTTGGGAGAGTACAGTACAACAGTCAGAAGGATCTAGTTTCTAATCCTGCCTCCCACCACGTGTCTGCTGTGTGATCTTGGACAAGTCACTTCACTTCTCCATGGCTCGATTACCTCATCTGTAAAATGGGGATATAGATTGTGAGCCCTACCTGGGACAGGGACTGTGTCCAATCTGATTTGCTTGTATCCACCCCAACACTTAGAACAGTGCCTGGCACATAGTAAGTTCTTAACAAATACCACAAACCTGGCACTTAGTGAGCACTTAACAAATACCACAATTATTATTATTAATGGAGTTGGCAGACACGATCCCAGCCCACAGTGAGCTTACAGATACAAAGAGAAACTGCTCGTTGCAAATCCTGGGTTGTGGCCCAAATTTGGGAACTGGGTTTGGTAGCCATTGGCAACACCACTAATGCCATCTCTGCTGAAGCAAATAGTCCCGATCTAATCCTGGACACCAACAGTTCAATGTTCCTCGATGACCTTGCACTGCAGGGGGCTTGGTGGCATCTTTGGTCAGTAATGTCCATAACAATCTACAGGTGTAGCAACATGGTCTAGTGATACAGCCCAGGCCTGGGAATCAGAAAGATCTGGGGTGTAATCCCAGCTCAGCCACTTGTCTGCTGTGTGACTTTGGGCAAGTCACTTCACTTATTTCTGCCTCAGTCCCCTTATCTGTCAAATGAGGATTAAGACTGTGAGCCCCATGTGGGACAGAGACTCTCTCCAACCTGATTAGCTTGTATCTACCACAGCACTTAGAATAATAATAATAATAACAATAATAATGATGGCATTTATTAAGTGCTTACTATGTGCAAAGCACTCTTCTAAATACTGGGGAGGTTACAAGGTGATCAGGTTGCCCCACAGGGGGCTCACAGTCTTAATCCCCATTTTACAGAATAGTGCCTGGCACATAGTAAGTGCTTAACAAATACCATAAAAAAGGTCAATTAGGTTGGACACAGGCCCTGTTCTGCAATGGGGCTTGCCAAGTAGGAGGGAGAACAGATATTCAATCTCCATTTTACCGTTGAAGAAACTGAAGCCCAGAGAAGTCAAGTGACTTACCCAAGGTCGCCCAGCTGATAAGTGACAGAGCTGGGATTAGAACCCAGGTCCTCTGACTCCCAGGTGTGGGTTCTATCCAGTAGGCCATTCTTCAAGTTCTACAAGTTCTTGGCTGTTTCTGTAGACCCCGAGGGGTGATCGGGACAGGTGATCTGGCCCTAGAAGCAATCATTTTATCTCCACAGCAAGAAGCCTCAGAGGCCTTGTTATAGTTATAATGATAACGATACTGATAGTGGCATTCGTTAAGCACTTACTGTGTGCCAGGCACTGTACTAAGCTCTGAGGGGGATACAAGCTAGTCGGGTTGGACACAGTCCCTGTCCCACATGAGTCTCACAGTCTTAATTCCCATTTTACAGATGAGGTAACTGAGCCCCAGAGAAATGAAGTGACTCGCCCGAGGTCCCACAGCAGACGAGTGGCAGAGCCGGGATCAGAACCCAGATCCTTTTGACTCTGAGGCCCGGGCTCTATCCACTAGATCACTCTGCTTCCACAAGTTCAGCCCTCTCCCCTCCTCATGATGTCTGGCTTTTCTGACTCAGAACTTCTTTACGATCCCCTGTGGGTTTCTTCCTGATCATCCGGGTCCCGACCCTCCTCACTCTCGGGAGACCTCAAACCCAGGAAATTTCCCAGCCTCGTCCAAGGAATGCCCACTTCCCAGCCCAAGACTCCTCAGATTGATGTTCCGTGTGAGGAGATCAGAGACAGTGAAAAGACCTGCCATCTTGCCAGGGCCAAGCTTCCCTTTCCCACTGCCCAACTGTGGCTTCAGGTACTGAGGCTTGGTGGGTCCCAATTCACAATCAGCTTTTTTTAAAATATTGTATTTGCTAAGTGCTTACTATGTGCCGGGCACAGTGCTAAGCGCTGGGGTAGATACAAGTGTTGGACACAGTCCCTTCCCTATGTGGGGCTCACAGTCTTGTTCTCCATTTTACAGACAAAGTAGCTGAGGCCCAGAGAAGTTAAGTGACTTGACCAAGGTCACACAGCAGACAACTGGCAGAGCTTGAGAACCCAAGTCCTTCTGACTTCCAGGCCTGTGATCTATTCATTCATTCATCCATTAATTCAATCATATTTATTGAGTGCTTACTGTGTGCCAAGCACTGTACTTGGCGCTTGGAGAGTACAATTCAGCAATAAAGAGAGACAATCCCTGCTCACACAGGGCTTATAGTCTAGAAGAGGGGAGGCAGACAACAAAACAAGTAAACAGGCATTGTGCTCTACACACAGTAAGTGTTCAATAAATATGATTGATTGATTGAGTATAGCACTCTTACTGTGTGCAGAGCCCACTGTTGGGTGGGACCATCTCCATATGTTGCCAACTTGTACTTCCTAAGCGTTTAGCACAGTGCTCTGCACATAGTAAGCACTCAATAAATATGATTGAATGAATGAATGAGTGAATGCAGAGCACTGTACTAAGAAGTTAGTAAAGTATAAATCGAAGGCGTTGGCAGACATGATTCCATACCACAAGGAGTTTACAGACTAGAGGAAATGACAACCCAAATCTAAGATACCTTAATACTGATGATGCTGACGCTAATGATGGTAACTTGACTTATATCCTATGTGCAGCAGCTACAGTAGAAAGGATGCCCCTTTTGTTTGGACAGTCTGGTTTTATGTGGACTTCCAAAGTCAGGTGTGAATTAGGCATTGGGTTTCTTTCTGTCCAGTATTTTTCTGTTTTCCATGCATCCATGGCTTAGATGTGGTACCTGTATTCATATAGACATAATGTCTATGGAGCAAACTGTGAGGTGTCAGCAATTATGATGGAGAAATTTAGTTCAAGTGAACGTCCACACAGTAGGACATATGACATCATCATGGTACGCCTCATACCCAGCATAATGCATGCATCATTTTGTGCATCTCAATATCCTATATTGCCATATAATAATAATGATGATGGTATTAAGTGCTTACTATGTGTTCTAAGCACTGGGGTAGATACAAACTAATCGGGTTGGACACAGTCCCTGTTCCACATGGGGCTCACACTCTTAATCCTCATTTTACAGATGAGGTAACTGAGGCACAGAGAAGTTAAGTGACTTGCCCAAGGTCACACAGCAGACAAATAGTGAAGCCTGGATTAGAACCCAGGTCCTTCTGACTCCCAGGCCCATGTTCTAGCCACTGGGCCATGCTGCTTCAGTGACCATGGTGCCTTTTGGTTAGGGGAATGGCTTCAAGGAATTGTGAGATTGGTGGAACAGAAGAGAATGGTACAATAAAATTGCTCCTAGTCCCTATCTGTAGAAAGAGCTTCATGTAGAAAGATTTGCACCAGTCAAATGACAGGGCTAAAGTAGGCTTCACACCCAGCTGTCAATTGAGCCTTAGCTTTCACCAATCTAAAAATAAAGTCACTTATCACTTAGATCAATCATTAACTGAGAGCAAAGATTTATTGCTCTTAATAAATAGGATTGAAAGAATGAAGGAATGAATTTAGAATGGTTGGAGAAGGAGGGAAGTCTGGGTGGAGTATCTGTGAGGCAACTATAAACCTGAAATAATTGTATCACTCAGGATTTCTGAGGCTTAGAGGAGAGTCTTGAGCAATTTTGGTGATTAAAGGAATGACAGAGATTTTGCAGAGAGCCCCAAGCAATGCAATCACTTACTGTAGCTTATTGTAGGCTCTGGTAGGCTGCATTTGTCAGTAGTTAGGACACTTCGCAAACAATTTGGGCTCTGGGTATTGGCAGAAAGGTGAGCTGGAATGTCTTGTTTTTGACCATGGATTTTTGCAATAATGTCTAGAATTTATATAGCTCTTTAATATTCCAGAATGCTCTCAATGTCATCTCATTTTTGTCCTCATAACATCCCTGTAAGGTAGGGATAGACGGTTATTTTTCAATCTCTTTTTTACAGGTGAAGAAACTGGGGCCTAGAGAGATTAAGAAGCAGCATGGCCTAGTGAAAAGAGGATGGGCCTGGGAGTTTGAGGACCTGGGATCTAATACTGGATATGACAAATGCCTATTGTGTGACCTGAGGAGGTCACTTAACTTCTCTGTGCCTCAGTTCTCCTCTTCTCCCTCCTATTTGGACTCTTGGCACCATGTGGAATGGGGACTGTGACCAACCTAATTGATTGAATCTACCACAGTGCTTTGACACATGGTAAGTCCTTAACAAATACAATAAAAAAAGTGATTTGGCCAAGAACAACACAGCAAGTCAGTGGTAGAGAAGGGACTTGAACATTGACCTCACAAGTGTAGTGACTGTGGGAAAAGCTTTAGTCAGAGCTCTGATCTTAGGAAACACCATCAAACCCACACGGGGGAAAAAACCTCATAAATGCAGTGACTGTGGAAAGTGCTTTAGTCAGAGCTCCAGCCTCATCATGCATCAGAGGACCCATACAGGAGAGAAGCCTTATGAGTGCAATGAGTGTGGGAAGAGCTTCAGTTGAAGTTCAAACCTAATTCAACACCAGAGAATTCATGCTGCCCAGGCCCCATACGTTGTTCTGAACTTGGACTCCTTAGGCCCAGCTTTCCTCACCATGTCTCCGACCAGTTCGATGAGGGAAGGAGAAATGAGTCCTTCTACATGTTTTGCCACCTGTCTACATGTTTTGTTTTGTTGTCTGTCTCCCCCTTTTAGACTGTGAGCCAGTTGTTGGGTAGGGACCGTCTCTATATGTTGCCGACTTGTACTTCCCAAGCACTTAGTACAGTGCCCTGCACACAGTAAGTGCTCAATAAATATGATTGAATGAATGAATAAATAAAAATAAATGGAATTATAGATATGTACATATACACATAAGTGCTGTGGGGCAGGGAGAGCTGGGTAAAGTAAAGGGAGAGAATCGGGGTGACCCGGAAGGGAGCGGAGGCTGAGGGAAAGGGGGGCTTAGTCTGGGGAGGCCTCTTGAAGGAGGTGAGCCTTCAGTAGGGCCCTGACGGGGAAAGTGTGTTAGTTTGGCGGATTTGAGGAAGGAGGGCGTTCCAGGCCAGAGGCAGGACATGGACCAGCGGTTGATGGTGGGACAGGCGAGAACAAGGCACAGTGAGATTAGCCATTTAGCCACACTGCCCTTTCCCACTGCCCAGCCATTACCTCGGGACTTGGGGCTTGGTGAGTCAGGCAGACTTCCTGTGGGGCTGTTGAGTCCATAAGCAGTTATATAGATAAGGTATTTGTTAAGTGCTTACCTTTATTTTGTAAATGGTGTGCATATAGCAATAATTCTATTTATTCTGATGATTTTGACACCTGTCAACATGTTTTGTTTTGTTGTCTGTCTCCCCCTTCTAAACTGTGAGGCCATTGTTGGGTAGGGACCATCTCTATATGTTGCCAACTTGTACTTCCCAAGTGTTTAGTACAGTGCTCTCTCTGCACACAGTAAATGCTCAGTAAATATGATTGAATGAATGAATGTGCCAGGCACAACTCATAATGCTGGGGTAGATACTAGCTGATCAGGTTGGACACAGTCCATGTCCCACGTATGGTCCACTGTCTTGATCCCTATTTTTCAGATTTTTCAGTAACTGAGGCCCAAAGAAGTGAAGCGACTTGCCCAAGGTCACACAGCAGACAAGTGTGCTGTTAGAGAAGCAGTGTGGCTTAGTGGAAAGAGCACTAGCTTGGGAGTAGAAGGTCGTGGGTTCTAATCCGGCTCTGCCACTTATCAGCTGTGTAACTTTGGGCAAGTCACTTAACTTCTGTAGGCTTCAGTTAACTCATCTGTAAAATGGGGCTTAAGATTGTGAGCCCCAAGTGGGACAACCTGATTACCTTGTATCTACCCTAGTACTTAGAACAGTGCTTGGCACATAGTAAGTGCTTAATAAATACCAAAATTATTATTATTATTATTCTTATTAAGTGGCAGACCTGGGATTAGAATCTAGGTACTCTCAGTCCCAGGCAGGTGTTCTATCCACTAGGCCTCTAAAGTTGCTTCTCCGGGAGTTCCTGAAGGAGTTGGAAAGATTGTCCACTGGCCTGGTTTGTACAAGCTCTTGGCAGGCAGATCAAAGGGCCTGGGGTGGCTTGGGTCAGATGAGCCCATTCAGATCCTAAATTCATCACTGCCCTGATATTAAACTCTGCCACAAGGAATTTCCTTGCCTTCAGGGAGAAAGACCTGAAGGGTTCATAAAGCCCTGGGACATCAAAGCAGGCTCAGGAAACGCATTCCTCATAGTGAGCCAAACTATTCTGACTGCAAATAGCCCTAGGCACTTACTGCTCAAACTGACTCAGACTTCTCCATAGTAATGATAACAACGGTAATAATTATAATAATGATAATAATTCTTCGAGACTGTAAGATTGCTGTAGGCAGTGAATACATCTGTTCTGTTGTTATACTGTACTCTCCCAAGCCCTCAGTACAGTCCTCTGCACACAGTAAGTGCTCCATAAATACAACTGACTGATTGACCAACTAGAGGCCCGGGAATAAGAAGGATCTGGGTTCTAATCCTCACTCCGCCACTTGTCTGCTCTGTAACCTGGGGCAAGTCACTTCACCTCTCTGTGCCTCAGTGACCTCAACTTCAAAATGGGGAATTAAGACTGTGAGTCCTTTGTGGGACAGGTACTGTGTCCATCCTGATTTGGTAGTCAAGTTCCCTGCCCACCATGATCTTGCAGCCTAGAGGGAGCTATAGATAAATAAATTATGGAAATGTATAGAATAATAATGATGATGGCATTTATTAAGCACTTACTATGCACAAAGCACTGTTCTAAGCGCCGGGGCGTTTACAAGGTGATCAGGTTGTCCCACGTGGGGCTCACAGTCTTAATCCCCATTTTACAGATGAGGTAACTGAGGCCCAGAGAAGTTAAGTGATTTGCCCAAAGTCACACAGCTGACAAGTGGTGGAGCCGAGATTTGAACCGATGAACTCTGACTCCAAAGCCCGTGCTCTTTCCACGGAGCCACACTGCTTCCCTGTGCTGTGGGGTGGAGGGAGGGGTGAATGAAGGGTGGAAATCCAAGCACTTACTGCACACAGTAAGCGCTCAATAGAATCCATTGCTTGATTGATTGATCCTCAGTTTTAGTACTGAGGTTCATTAATGGTTCATGGTTCATTACCATTAACCTGAGTTCTAATCCCGGTACAACCACTTGTCTGCTATGTGACCTTGGGCAAGCTGCTTCACTTCTCTGTGCCTCAGTTCCCTCATCTGTAAAATGGTGATTGAGACTGTGAGCCTCGTGTGGGACAGGGACTGTGTCCAACCTGATTAGCTTGTATCCACCCCAGCACTTAGTACAGTGCCTGGCACATAGTGAGTGCTCAACAAATACTCCAATTATTGTAACTATTATTATTATTTATTATTAACGTTATCTAAGCACTTATAACGTTTGGGAGGAGAACTTCAGTTGTTGTTCTGCTGTTTGGCATTGGCTGACAACTGAAACTGAACTGATAGGGCAAATTTGTACACCAACCAAATGCCCCTTATGTAAATCGCATCCCTGTTGTCGACCCATGAGAAAACAAGAGGGGTAAAATAGGGAGCTCAGAATAAATGGTATTTATTGAGTGCTAATTATTTGCAGAGTACTTTACTAAGTGCTTGGGAGAGTGCAGAACAACAGAATAATAACAGTGGCGTTTGTTAAGCACTTACTATGTACCAATCACTATACTGAGTGCTGAGGTGGACAAAAGCAAATTGGTTTGGACACAGTCCCATTCCCACGTGAGGTTCACAATCTCAATCCCTGTTCTATAGATTAGGTAATTGCAAAACAGAGAAGTAACCAAGGATACACAGCAGACAAATGGCAGAGCCAGGATTAGAACCCAAGACCTCTGACTCCCAGGTTCATGCTCTATCCACTACATCATGCTGCTTCTCAGAGAATTAGCAGACACTTTCCCTGACCACAACGAGTTTACAATCCAGAGGAAATATAGTGGGAGGGAAAAAGAGTGTCTGGAGTGGAAGTAGTTGAAGGAGGAAGATAATAATAATAGCAATACTACTACTACTACTACTACTAATAATAATAATAATGGCATTTGTTTAGCGCTTACTATGTGCCAAGCACTGTTCTAAGCACTGGGGTAGATACAAGGTTTTCAGGTTGTCAAATGTGGGGCTCACAGTCTTCATCCCCATTTTACAGATGAGGCAACTGAGGCCCAGAGAAGTTGAGTGGCTTGCCCAAAGTAACACAGCTGACAAGTAGCAGAGGCGGGAGCAGCATGGCCCAGGGGAATGGAGCATGGGCTCAGGTGTCAGGAGGGCCTGTATTCTAATCCCAGCTCTGCCACTTGTCTGCCGTGTGAGCTTGGGCAAGTCACTTTGCTTCTCTGGGCCTCAATCCCCCATCTCTAAAATAGAGATTAACATTGTGAGCTCCATGTGGGGCAGGGACCATGTCCAACCTGGTTAGCTTGTATCTACCCTAGTGTCTAGCATGTAAAATGGGTAGGGAACGTGTCTACCAACTCTGCTGTGTTTTACTCTCCCAGTAGCTTAGTACAGTGTCCTGCACAGAGTAAGGGCTCAGTAAACCTCATTGATTGATTGATTGATTGAAGGTATTTGGGGGCCTGGTTCAGTGGGGAAGGAGGCGACAGGAATGTGACTGCTATACTATCCTCTCCCAAGCATTTAGAACAATGCTTTGCACACAGTAAGTGCTGTATATCTCTAGGTCTTTTCTAAGCCCCCTTCCTTTTCTCCTGCTCCCTTCTGCCCTGACTCGATCTCTTTGTTCATCCTCAGCCCCCAGCCACACAGCACTTATGCATATATCTGTACTTCATTTATTTCTATTAATGTGTTGTCTCTCCCATCTCTAGACAGTAAGTTCGTTGTGGGCAGGGAATGTGTATGTTTATTGCTGTATTGTACTCTCCCAAGTGCTTAGTCCAGTGCTTGATTATTGTATCAGCCTCCTTGCTGACCATCCTGCTTCCCCTCTCCCCAGGGAATGTGTCATTTTTTGTTGTATTGTACTCTCCGAAGCTCCTAATACAGTGCTCTGCACATGGCAAGCACTCAATAAATGATTGAATAATTCATTTATTTATTTATATTTATTGATTCGTTTATTTATAATGAATGACTGATTTATTGAGCGCTTGCCATGTGCAGAGCACTGTACTAAGCCCTTGGAAAGTACAACGAATGAATGATTGAATGACCCCGTCGCCCCCCCCCCCCGACCACAGCACTTGTATTTGTACATATTTATTACTCTATTTTATTTGTACATATTTACTATATTTATTTGATTAATGATGCGTATATAGCTATAATTCTATTTCTTCTGACGGTTTTGACACCTGTCTACCTGTTGTGCTGTCTGTCTCCCCCTTCTAGACTGTGAGCCCGTTGTTGGGTAGGGACCGTCTCTATCTGTTGCCGATTTGTACTTCCCAAGCGCTTAGTCCAGGGCTCTGCACACAGTAAGCGCTCCATAAATACGACTGAATGAATACGGCTCACGGACGGCCGGACGGACTGACGGACGGACGGACTGACCGACTGACTGACTGATTGACGACAGTCGCCCAGGCCGGGCGGGGCCGACGCGCCTGCGCCGTCTCGTAGCAACCGGGCGGTTTCCGATTCGGCGGCGCCCGCGCCTGCGCCTTCGCTAGTTCCGGCGCCATGGCCCCGGCGTCGGAGGGTACCGCGGGCGGAGTGTCCGTGCGGCTGCTCCCGCCCGAGCCGAGGGACCGCGGCACCCAGCGCTGCCGCCTGGGGCCCGCAGCCCTCCGCGCCCTGGGCGCCCTGCCGGGCTCGGCCGTGCGGGTGACCGTGCCCGGCGGCGCCTCCTGCCTCTGCACGGCCTGGCCCCGCCGGGACGGGGCGGACGGCTTCGTGCAGGCCGACCCGAGCTGCTGCGCCGTCCCCGGGGCGGCGGCCTGGCCGCGGGGCCCGACCCCGGCCGGCCTCCGCCTGGAGCCCTGCCCACCGCTGCGGCGCCTCACGGTGCGGCCGCTGCTGCGGGAGCCGGGCGCGCGGGGGGGCGGCCGAAGCGGCGCGCGAGCTGCTGAGGCGCCGGCCGGTGGCGCCGGGTCACGTGGTGGGCGCGTCCCCGGCGGGCGCGGGCCCGCTGCGCGGCGTGCTCGTCCTCGCCGCGGAGCCGGGGCCCGCCGGGCTCGTCACCGCCGCTACGCGCGTCCTCGTGGCGCCTCCGGAAGAGCGGGCCCCTGAGGCGACGGGGCTTGAGGCGACGTGGCCTGAGGCGTCGGGGCCTGAGGCGACGGGGCCTGAGGCGACAGAGCCGGGTGGGCTGGCGGCCGAGGCGGCGGCCCTGCGGGAGCTGCTCCACCTGCCCCTAGTCCTCCCGTTGACCGTGGCCACCCTGGGCCTGTCGGTGCCCCGCGGGCTGCTGCTGTGCGGGCCCCCCGGCGTGGGCAAGACCCGGCTGGTGCGGGCGGCGGCGCGGGCGGCGGGGGCCCGGCTGGTGGCGGCCGGCGGGCCCGATCTGCACGGCGCCCGGCCCGGGGAGACGGAGGACAACTTGCGGCGGCTGTTCGGGCGCGCCCGGGAGCTGGCCCGCCGCGGCCCGGCCCTGCTCTTCCTGGACGAGCTGGACGCGCTGGCCCCGCGGAGGGACGGGCCCGCTCCGCCCGCCGAGGCCCGCGCCGTGGCCCAGCTCCTCGCCCTGCTGGACCACCCCGGCCCGCCCGTCGTCGTGGCCGCCACCAACAGGCCCCACGCGCTCGACCCCGCGCTCAGGAGGCCCGGCCGGCTGGACCGAGAGGTCGGTTTCCTCCTCCTCCTCATCACTATCATCGTCGTAGTTGTATTTACGAAGAAGCGCTTACTATGTGCCCGCCACCGGACTAAGCGCCGGGGTGGACCCGGTTCCTGGTTCACAAGGGGCTCACAGTCAAGCAGCGTGGCTCAGTGGAAAGAGCCCGGGCTTTGGAGTCAGGTCGTGGGTTTGAATCCCGGCCCCGGCTCATGTCTGCTGTGTGACATTGAGCAAGCCACTTAATTTCTCTGAGCCTCAGTTCCCTCATCTGTAAAACGGGGACTAAGGCCATGAGCCTCCCGTGGGACAAACTGATCACCTTGTATCCCCCCAGCGCTTAGAACTGTGCTTTGCACATAGTAAGTGCTTGATTAATAATAATAAAGATGATAGTATTTATGTAGCGCTTACTGTGTGCCGAGCACTGTTCTATGCGCTGGGATAGATACAAGGTTATCAGGTTGTCCCACGTGGGGCTCACCGTCTTAATCCCCATTTTACAGGTGAGGTAACCGAGGCACAGAGAAGTTAAATGACTTGCCCAAGATCACACAGCAGACAAATGGCGGAGCCGGCATTAGAACCCATGACCTCCTACTCTCAAGCCCTTTCTACTAAGCTGCACTGCTTCTGTGTGCAGAGCACTGTACTGAGTGTTTGGACAGTGCAGTTCAGCAATAAAGTGATACAGTCTCTGCCTACGCCCAGCTCACAGTCTAGAAAGGGGGAAGACGGACATCAAAACAAATAGACAACGGTAGAAATAAACAGAATTATGGATGTATACACCACAAAACAAGTAAACAGGTATCAATAGAAATAGAATTATAGACATATGCATAAGTGCTGTGAAGTGGGGAGAAGGGGGTAGAGCAGCGGGAGGGAGTCGGGGTGACGCAGAGGGGAGGAGGAGCTGAGGAAAGGGGGGCTTAGTCTGGGAAGGCCTCTTGGAGAGGTGAACCTTTAGTAGGGCTTTGTAGAGCGGGGAAGTGTGATTGTTTGGCGGATTTAAGGAGGAGGGAGGGCATTCCAGGCCAGAGGTAGGATATGGGCCAGCGGTCGACTGTGTGACAGGCGAGAACAAGGTACAGTGAGGAGATTAGCCATTTGGCCACACTGCCCTTTCCCACTGCTCAGCCATCGCCTCCGGAAGAGCAAAGGGAGCGAGTCGAGGGGATGCCAGAAGGGCTGGGGAAAAGGGGGGCAATCCCCATTTTACAGATGAGAGAACTGAGGCCCAGAGAAGCAAAGTGACTTACCCAAGGTCACACAGCAGACAAGTGGCAAAGCTGGTATTAGAACCCGTGACCTCATGATTTAGTACAGTGCTCTGCACAAAGTAAACACTCAGTAAATACGATTGAATGACTCCCAGGCTCTAGCCATTACACCATGCTGCTTCTCATTCCTTCTTGCATTCCTTCTGTTGCGCTTGTGGGGCGCCCACCCTGTGCAGAGCATTCATTTCATTCAGTCGTATTTATTGAGCCAACCGCATGGGAAAGGGAGGTACAACAATAAACAGATGCATTCTCTGCCCACAATGAGCTGTGGTAGTAGTTCAGCACTTACTCTGTGCCAGCTACTGTTTTAAGAGTGGGGAGCAGGGGGAATGCAAACCAATCAGGGTGGACGTTGTTCATAATCTTCATCCCCATTTTGCAGGTGAGGAGACGGGCACAGAGAGGTTGTGACTTACAGTATTTGTTAAGCGCTTACTAAGTGCCAGGCACTGTACTAAGCGCTGGGGGGTGGATACAAGATCATCAGGTTGGACACAAACCCTGTCCAAGTAGGGAGGGCCTTGGGTAGGGAGGACTGCCCCCTTAGAGGACTTACTATGCTTACAGTGCTTACTATGTGCCAGGCACTGTACTAAGCACTGGGGTAGATACAGATTAATCAGGTTGGACACAGTCCCTGTCCCACATGGGACTCATAGTCATAATCCCCAGTACAGTGCTCTGCACACAGTAAGTCTCAATAAATACGATGGAATGAATGAATGTGGGGACTAAGGCACGGAGAAGTTGTGACTTTTTGCGATATTTGTTAAGCACTTACTTTGAGCCTCGAACTGTACTAGGGAGGACAGTCCCCTTGACTAGGGTAATTGTTAAGCGCTTTACTGTGTGCCAGGCACTGTATGAAGTAATAATAATAACGATGGTATTAAGCACTTACTACTTGGCAAGCACTGTTTTAAGTGCTGGGGTAGAGACAAGGTAATCAGGTTGTCCCATATGGGACTCATAGTCTTCATCCCCATTTTACTGATGAGGTAACTGAGGCCCAGAGAAGTTAAGTGGCTTTCCCAAGGTCACACAGAAGGCAAGTGGCAGAGCCGGATTAGAGTCCGACCCCGCCAACGCCCAGACCCGTGCTATCTGTACCACGTTGCCTCTTAACCCCTCCTCGTTCATTAGTATTGGGCACCTACCCTGTGGAAAGCACCAGGCGGGAGTTGGGAGAGTAAAAATAAAAGGCCTACCCCCTGCTTTCCAGGACCTTACTCCGCCAGCAGGGAAAAAAGTATAGATACAATTTTCCGCTATTGGAAAATCAGTGGGGAGTATAAATCAAATCAATCAGCGGTGTTTTTTGAGGGCTTTATTGTGTGCAGAGCACTGTGCTAAGCACTTGGGAGGATACAGTAAAACGGTTGAAACAATCCATGTCCTGGAGGAGTTTATAAGGACACAGACATTAAAATAAACTCCAGATAGGGGAAGGCCAGACTCTAAGGATATGTCAAAAGTGCTGTGGGACTGAAGGTGGGATGAATATCCAAGTGCTTAAGGGGTACAAAGACAAGCCCATAGGTGACACCAAAGGGAGAGGGAATCGGGGAAATGAGGGCTTAGTCAGGGAAGGCCTCTTGGAGGAGATCAGTCAGTTAATTGATCAAATTTCTTGAGCTTTGTTGAGCACTAAGCAGTAAGTGCTTAGCACTGTACTAAGTGCCTGGGAGAGGACTGTATAACAGAGTAGGTGGGCCTCATTGCCTGCCCACAATGAGCTTCCAGTCTAGAGGATGAATTTTACTAGGGAGAATGATGATCTGTCAGATAGAAAGGAGGAGGCAGTTCCAGGGCAGTGGAACGAGGTAGGCAAGGGGTTAGCGGTGAGATACAAGATCAAGTTACATTGAGTAGGTTAGTGTTAGAGGAGCAAATTGTGCAGGCCGGGCTGAAGTTGCGGATCAGTGAGGTGATGCAGGAGTGGGCAAGCTGATTGAGTGCCTTAAAGCTGATGATGAGGAGTTTCTGTTTTGAAGCAGAGATGGATGGGCAACCACTGGAGGCTTTTGAGGAGTGGGGAGATGTAGACCGAATGGTTTTGTAGAAAATGATCCGGGCAGCCGAATGAAGTGTGGACTGGAGTGGGAGAGACAAAAGGCAGGGAGGTCAGCAAGGAGACTGAAGCGGTAGCCAAGGCAGAATAGGATCAGTGCTTGGATCAGCGTGGTAGAAGCTTGGAGAAGCAGAATGGGCCTGGGAGTCAGGAGGACTTGGGTTCTAATCCTGGCTCCGCCACTCATCTGCTGTGGGATCTTGGGCAAGTCACTTCACTTCTCTGTGCCCCAGTGACTTCATCTGTAAAATGGGGATTGCGACTATGAGCCCTATGTGGGACGTGGAGTGTGTCCAACCCGGTTACCTCATATCTATCCCAGCGCTCAGTACGCTGCCTTGCACATAGTAAGTGCTAAACAAATACCACAATTACTGTTATTATTATTACTATTGTCATTATGTTGGAGAGGAAGGGGGGTCTCTAGAGAGATTGTGAAGGTAGATCCCATGGTATTTGGTGACAGACGGAGTAGGTGGGTTAAATGAAAGAAATAAATTGAGGATAATGCCAAGATTATGGGATTGTTTGACAGGGAGCTTAGTGGTGGTTTACAGTGATGGGAAGGGCATAAATGCGCAGGGTGGCTTTGGGGGTGACATGACTAGGACAGTGGTAGTCAGGAAATGTGTCCTGAAGATGCTGGGTTTTCTGAAGTCTTTGAAGAAGTGGAGGGATATGATTTGGTAGAAATTCCAGGCAGGGGAATTTCATTGCCCTTGTTTAAAATGAAGGCGTGTGGCTTAATGGATCGAGCACAGGCCAGGGAATCACAAGGAAATGGGTTCTATTCCTGGCTCCGCCACATGTCGAGAAGCAGCATGGTTCAGTGGAAAGAGCATGGGCTTTGGAATCAGAGGCCATGGGTTCAAACCCCGGCTCCCCCAGTTGTGAGCTGTGTGACTTTGGGCAAGTCACTTAACTTCTCTGTGCCTCAGTTACCTCATCTGTAAAATGCTGATTAAGACTGTGAGCCCCCCGAGGGACAACTTGATCACCTTGTAACCTCCCCTGTGCTTAGAACAGTGCTTTGCACATAGTAAGCGCTTAATAAATGCCATTATTATTATTATTATGTCTGCTGTGTGTGGCCTTGGACAAGTCACTTCACTTCTCTGGAGCTCAGTTACTTCATATGTAAAATGGAGATTCAGATTGTGAGCTCTATGTGGGACAGGGACTGTGTCCAACCTGATTAGCTTGTAAGCTAACCCTAGTGCTTAGTGCAGTGCCGGGCACATAGTTATGCCTTTAACAAGCACCATAGAAAAAAAACTCTACCTGCAATTGCTTGACCAGTCAGAGTGGTCAATTCTCCCAGCACCGTATCACCAACTGCACAGCTTTTTACTACTTGGAATAACTTCTGCACACCTGGAGAGTCCACCCCACGTCTCCTCCAGAGCACGTTTTCATAGAGTGTTAAATTTTCATTTCATGGGCTTAACTAGACACACTGTTGAGTGAAATTGTTTTCCCAAAGCACCAATTCACCCAGGCACCGCAAAAGCCACCTTAGAGGTAGGAAAGATGTAAATTCAGAGGTGATCCAGAGGCTTCAACTCTTCATCTTTTTTCCTTTTAGATTATCATTGGAACACCAACCCTCACGCAAAGAAAGTCCATTCTGGAAGTGGTGACAGCGAGGATGCCCCTCTTCAAGGATGTGGATTTAGTCCATTTAGCAGAAATCACCACCGGCTACGTCGGAGCTGATCTTACATCCCTGTGCCGCGAGGCTGCCCTGTGGGCAATTCTTCACCGAGGCAGGGTAAGCAATCCTACTGAACTAGGGAACTGGTTTTGGTGTTCATCTGAATTAAAAGCTTTGGCATTTTGATTGCAAGTTTTACATTTCCAGCCATTCCCCTCACTCTCCCATCCTGAGAGAAGGTGGAGGTTTTTTGTCTTATTGTTTCATGGTACTTGTTAAACGCTTTTTATGTATCAGTTGCTGTAGTAAGCGCTGGGGTAGATACAAGATAATCAGGTTGGACACAGTGTCCCACATGGTGCTCACAGTCTTAATCCCCATTCTACAGATGAGGTAACTGAGGCCCAGAGAAGCAAAGTGACTTGTCCAAGGTCCCACAGGAGACAAGTGGAGGAGCCGGGTTGAGAACCCAGGTAGTAATTGCGGTATTTGTTAAGCACTTACTATGTACAAGGCGCAGTACTAAGCGCTGGGATAGATATGCCGATTAGAGAGCACCACCTGGAGTGGTATTAAGTGATCTCTTGGTGGTGGCAAGCAATATCGGAGGGAGCTGTGGAATAAGTCAACCTGTTGACATACCTTTTTTATGATGTTCAGAGAAGTTGTCTTTAAAACTGGGATTTTACATTCCCATCTACAATTGTTGGAAAGCCGATTGATTGCCAACTTCCCGTTGGCCTCATGTACCCCTGAATGGGCAAGCGATGGGCTTCGGGGTTGTATTTTAAACCATTGCCTGGCTCTGGTTTGAAACACAGTTGATAATAATTGTGGTATTTCTCCAGTGCTTATCACGTGCCAAACACTGTACTAAGTGCTGGGATCGATGCAAGCTAAGACACAGTCCCTGCACCACGTGGGGCTCACATAGGGGAGCAATCAGGTACGGGAGACCCGTTTTACAGACGAGGAAACTGACACCCAGAGACATGAAGTGACTTGCCCACGGTCACACAGCGAGGGAGTGCCAGGGCCGGGATTAGAACCCAGGCCCTGCTGCACTGGAAGCTGAGACTGCAGACTGGCCCCGGGAGATGACGAGTCGAGAGTTCCGCTCCCAGGATCTCGCCATTTCCTGTCCGCTTCCCTGCTCCAGGCCAGCCTGTCCCAGAGAAGCTCTTCTCCCGGTCCCTCCCCCTGAGCGGGCTGCCCTTCAACCCATCCAGAGTCACCAAGATGCCCTGACCCTGACCCCAGAGCAGCCAGAAACAGGCAGAATGGCTGGCCCCTGCTGTTTACAAAAACCAGCGTCAGTCATCTGTATTTATTGCACTCTTGCAGTGTGCAGAGCACTGTACTAAGCACTGGGGACAGGACAGCAAAGAAATGCAACAGACATTCCGTGCCTACAACAAGCATTTCCTCTGATCTTAGAGGATTTGACCAGAGAAGCAGCATGACCTAATAGAAAGGACGTGGGCCCAGATGTCAAGGGAGTGATCCCAGCTCTACCACTTGTCTGCTATGTGATCTTGGGCGGGTCACTTCACTTTTATGTGTCTCGGTTCCCTTTTCGGCACAATGAGGATTCGCTCCCTGTTCTCCCTCCTACTAGACTGGGAGCCCCACATGGGACCTGGTTGTCTTGTTTCTACCCCAGCGCTTAGTACATTGCTTGGCATGTAGCGCTTAACACATACCACAGTTATTGTTAACATTATTACCTGAATTGTTTTGTGCCTAGGAAGTTTCAGGAAGGATTCCCTTGAACACTCCTTTTTAAAAGAACCATGGAGGGGAAATGCAATCAAGCTCAAGGTGTACCTTTGCTTTCTTATGTGCTACTCTTCAGAGTTCCGCTGATCCCAAGGTCAACATGGCTGACTTTCTTGAGGCTTTTAAAAGGGTTCAGCCGTCTTCCTTCCGCAGCGCCATGGGGCTGGTCGACTTTAAACCTGTTCACTGGGACCAGATCGGTGGCCTTGAAGATGTGAAACTCAAACTGAAACAGGTAAAAATGCACAATCCATCCACTGTAGGGGAATTTACTCTTCGGTTGTTCACGCCCTCAGTTCCTGAATGGGAATGTTGCCTACTTCTAGAGGGGGTTGGGGTCTTGTGGGGGACTTTAAGACGAGGTCTCAGGCATCTTTCCCCACTCATCCCGTCTAAGTACCCAGAAAGAGTTTGCATCTTTGAAACTTCTCCTGTCTGCCCGACTGACTCTGGTGCCTGGGTTCATCCTTTGAGCCCTTGTGCTTTGAAGGTCCTTTAATTTTATCTTTCAGTGTAGTCAATTCTTGATGACCCAGCTCAGCTGCAGGGAAGGTTGGCAGCTTTTTCAGCCCCGGTGCCATACTGGGGCAAGAGCTCTTGGTCCTGTGTTAACTCCCCGAACAGGTAGTCCAGGGAAATGGGGATTTCCACCCTTCCGACTGCGGGGGTCAGTGGGGCATGGCGTGTGCCTGAGCGCTTTCACCTCAAGTAAGTCACTTAACCTTCTCTCTGCCTCAGTGACCTCATCTGTAAAATGGGGATTAAGACCATGAGCTCCATGTGGGACAGGGACTGTCTCTATCCTGATTAGCTCGTATCTACCCCAGCGCTTAGTACAGTGCCTGATGCATAATAAGTGCTTAACAGATACCATAAAAAAAGTCACAGGATGGACCAGAGCTTGACACCCCTAAGGTGATCCCTGTGGCCCCACAGTTGTCAGGGCTGAGGCTTCCCAACTCGGGCACCCTCAGTCACCCCTTCTCCCCATCCCCCACCCTGGGTACAAACCATCCATAGTCAGGCAGTGGACACCTTCCAGAATGTGGAGCAGGAATGCGTGAGTGATCACTCTGTCTGCCTTGCAGAGCGTTGAGTGGCCCATGAAGTTCCCTGAGGAATTTGTACGGATGGGGCTGGCCCGGCCCAGGGGCGTCCTCCTTTTTGGGCCTCCTGGCTGTGCCAAGACCACTCTGGTCAAGGCAGCAGCCACCAGCTGCCACTGCTCTTTCGTCACTGTGAGCGGCGCCGACCTCTTTTCCCCGTTCGTCGGAGACTCTGAAAAGGCCTTGGCTCAGGTTCGTGGCTCCCGGGTCTCCTCCCAACTCTCTGGCTGCTCGGTCTCCATCTCTTTCGCCTGTCCCTCCTGCCTCCCACTCTTGAACTGTGGGAATCCCTCAAGGCTCAGTCCTGGGTCCCCTTCTGTTCTACCCACTCCCATGGAGAACTCATTTGTGCCCATGACTTCAACTACCATGTCTATGGGGATGATCCCCAAAGCTACATCTCCAGCCCTGATCTCTCTTCCTCTCTGCTGTCTCCCATTTCCTCCTCCCTTCAAGACATTTCTTCTTGGATGGTCGGCCAACACCTTAAACTTAACATGTCCGAAACAGAAACTCCTTATCTTCTCACCCAAACTCTGTGCTTTCCCTAACTTTCCCATCACTGTATATAGAACCACCATCCTCCCTGTCTCACAAGCCCGTAACCTTGACGTTATCCTCGACTCATCTCGTTCATCCCAGATATCTGTCACAAATGCCTGTTGGTTCAACCTTCACAGCATCGCTAAAATTTGCTCTTTCCCTCTGTCCAAACTGCTACCATATTAGTCCAAGCATTCATCCTATCCCTCCTTGATTACCGCATCAGCCTCCTCACTGACCTCCCTGCCTCCTGTCTCTCTCCACTCCAGCCCACATTGAGCATGGCTGCCCACATTAAGCGTGGCTGCCCACATTGAGCGTGGCTCAGTGGAAGGAGCCCGAGCTTTGGAGTCAGAGGTCAGGGGTTCAAATCCCAGCTCTGCCAATTGTCAGCTGTGTGACTTTGGGCAAGTCACTTAACTTCTCTGGGCCTGTTATCTCATCTGTAAAGTGGGGATTAAGACTGTGAGCCCCCCATGGGACAACCTGATCACCTTGTAACCTCCCCAGCGCTTAGAACAGTGCTTTGCACGTAGTAAGCACTTAATAAATGCCATTATTATTCAGCGCTTAGAACAGTGCTTTGCACATAGTAAGCGCTTAATAAATGCCATTATTATTATTATTATCCTTCACTCTGTTCCCCGGATCGTTTTTCTACAGAACTGTTCAGTCTGTGTTTCCCCACACCTCATGAACCTCTAGTGGTTGCCTGTCCACCTCCGCTCCAAACAGAAACTACTTACCATCGGCTTTAAAGCACTCAATCACCTGGCCCTGTCCCCCCCAACCTTACCTCCATGATTTCATAGTACAACCCAGCCCACTTACTTTAATCCTCTAATGCCAACCCGTTTACTCTACCTCGATCTCATCTCTCGCCACCGACCCCTAGTCCACATCCTGCCTCTGGCCTGGAACTCCCTCCCTCTTCAGTTTTGGCAGACCGTCAGCTTCCCAATCTTCAAACGTTATTGAAAGCACATCTCCAAGAGGCCTTCCCCAACTAAGCCCTGATTTCCTCTTCTTCCACGCCCTTCTGCATTGCCCTTACACTAGGATTTTCACCTTTTATTCACCCCTTCCTCGGCCCCATAACACTTGCATACATATCTGTAATTTATTTTTTAGTCTGTCTCTCCCTCTAGACTTTAAGCTTGCTGTGGGCAGGGAATGTGCCTTACCAACTAACTCTGTGATATTATGCTCTCCCAAGCGCTTAGGCACACAATAATTGCTGAGTAAAGATGATTGATTGATTTGCCCACTCGGGAGCATTTACTTAAGACCCCTTAGTCCAGCACATCCAGTGTATTCCAGTTAGCATTTCTGGGCTCTGTTTTCTTTACCAAAGGTTTTCCAACAAGCCCGAGCAAATACGCCCGCCATCGTCTTCCTGGATGAGATCGATTCGATCTTGGGCTCGCGTTCAATTGGTTCAGCCAGTCAAGGCGTCCAGGAGAGGGTTCTCTCTGTGCTCCTCACTGAATTGGACGGCGTCGGGCTCAAGATGACAGAGAGACGAGGAAGCAAAGCAGAACTCCAAGACAACTATCGGGAGCTGAGGAAAAGTGAGCAAAAGGTTTGTGAGGGTAAAACACAGCTCTTCACCTTAATATCTTCCCCAGGTGAAACGGCATTTTCTTCGTCTGCTTTGCCAACTAAGTTTTTTGGTTGTTGTTGTTTATTTGGTAATTTAAGCGCTCACTGTGCCAAACACAGTTCTAAGCACTGGGGTAGGTAAGTCAGTGAGTTGTTCATGTGCAAAGAGAAAGTGAGTATCTTCCCTTTTGCCCCCACGGCTATATCTGAAATGGAAGTGGGCAGTGGGGTTGGATTTCATAAGAAGGAGCCATGTGGCCTCGAGGGTGAAGATGCCGTCTCCAGGATTTGGTTCCTGGGGGTCAGATCGACCTGGATTTTCATCCCAGCTCTGCCCCTTGTCTGCTGTGGGACCTTGGACAAGTCACTTCACTTCTATGGGCCTCAGTTCCCTCATCGGTACCATGGGGGTTAATACTGTGAGCCTCCACGTATGACCTGAACTGTGTCCAACCCGATTAACTTATATGAACCTCAGCACTTAGTACAGTGCCTGGCACATAGTAAGCGCTTAACAAATATCATTTAAAAAAAGTGTATCCTCCTGCAGAAGGAAGTGCAAAGGCAGGGTCTATGTGCCTGCATTATCTAGATCCCAGAGAACCAGTGGGGGCCATGGAGCTGTAGCCTGGGCTCAAGAACTTTCGGTCAGTAGCTGCCATTAGGTCAGATTTTAGACAGCTAGTCGGGTGGAGATGCTCCCCAACTTTCCTGAAGATATTAGTGGACCCCGGAGGTCTCTGTGCTGGGACTGCCCTAGGACCATCCTGAGCTGACTGGTGTCTGGTACTCAGAAAGGCCCTGTCAGGGAAGAGGACTCCCTTTGGTTTCTCACCAGGTGACGTATCTGCTCTCTACTCAGCGCTTCATCGCAGCCAAAGCCAGCCTGTAACGGCTGATGTTGGTTTTATTTCCTCTCATTGAGTCTGAAAAAGCAAATTGGTTGACTAAGGGCCCCCCCAGCCGCCCACCGCACCCTAAGGGACTCCGTATCTGTATTTTCCAGCTCGAGTTCCAGGAAGCGTTGAATCAGAGCGTCATGGTGATAGCTGCCACTAATAGGCCCAGTGCGCTGGACGATGCCCTGCTGCGACCCGGAAGACTGGACAAGGTGATTTACGTCCCACCACCTGACGAGCAGGTAATGACGGTCTACCGGACCCTGGCGGAGAATGAATCGAGTGGAGTCCGGGCCGGGAGTCACTTGGGAGGATTGGGTCCCAGAAGGACCTGAGTTCTTGTCCCGGCTCCACTACTTGTCTGCTGGGTGACCTGGAATGGGCCACTTCGCTTCCCTGGGCCTCAGGTCCCTCATTTGTTAAACGGGGATTAAGACCGTGAGCCCCATGTGGGACGTGGGCTGTATCCAGCCTGATTACCTGGGATCTACCCCAGTGCTTAAAATGGCACCTGGCACATAGTAAGCGCTTAACAGATACCATAAAAAAACCTAAAACTCTTAGCTGCATACAGTCAACTGGTGGTATTTATTGAGTGCTTCCTTGGTGCAGAGCACTGTATTGGATGTTTGGGAGAATACAACACAACAGAGTTGGTACACCCGTTCCCTGCCATTGTCTGGCCTTTATTGGGCAATGAACCGCCACCCTGGGAGAGTCTGGGAGGATTGTTTCTAACCAAAGACGCCTGCTGACTGTAGCCTCAGACCTGTGAGCTCCTTGTGGGCAGGGGGTCACATCTCCCAGCTCTATTGCACTGTCCTCTCCCAAGCTCTTAGCACAGTGCTCTGCACACAGTAAGCGATCAGTAAATACTACTGATTGATTGTTTGCCTAGAGCAAGTAGGGAGAGTCATTCCCCTGGCTCTGTTCTCCCCAGATCTTGGTGTCTCCTCTTTTTCTCTGTCTTCAGAGCCCCAGGAAAGCCGTTTTCCGTCCATTGAAAGTCATCTTTCTTTGCTTTGGAAAGTCATTCTGAACATCATGAACTCAGTCTTTGAATTTCTTCAGTGATTGAAAGTTTGGTTTTGATTTTGCTTTTCTGTTGCTGAGTGTCATATGGAGTGGTAAATTGTTTTTGCTAAAAGCAAAAGATCCTTCATAGACTTTAAAGTAATCATGATGATGGTATTTATTAAGCCCTTACTATGTGCCAAGCACCGTACCTAAACCCTGGGGTAGATACAAGAAAATCAAGTTGGACACAGACCCTGTGCCATTCTGATCTCAGTCTAAATTGGAGGGAGAACAGGAATTTAATCCCCACTTTCCAGGTGAGGAATCTGAGGCACAGAGAAATTAAGGGAATGTGACTAACAGCTGTGTTTTATTGTACTCTCCCAAGCAGTTAGTACAGTGCTCTGCACTCATTAAGTGCTTAGTAAGTACAGTTGCTTAATGAACTTGCCAAAGGTCACGCAGCAGGCAGGTGGTGGAGCTGGGATTGAAACCCAGGGCCTCTTACTCCCAGGTCTGTGCTCTTTCCTCTAGGCCACACTTTTCCCCTTGCTGCTTAGCAGTGCTTTTTCTCCTAAGGACCTGGTCTTTGTTCATCTTGTCCAATTTTGAGCATTGTCATTTTTTTCTTAAGATTCAGACATGATCCCATTTTGCTTATGTCAAAAGTTCCATTTGTATATGAGCCAAAGTGGATTACTTCATGGATTTTAAATGACTCAGTGGGATGGTGGGTGACACAGTAGGGGCTCAAAACCTGTTGACCCTGGTTAATGGCTTGAAGAGTGCTTGGTCTCAGTAGGTCTGAAAGCCATACGATGGGGCGAGGTATTTCAGGAAGTGGATAATGATAATAATAACGATGATATTTATTAAGTGCTTACTATGTGTCCATTACCGTACTAAGTGCTGGAGTAGAAAAAAGCTAATCAGGTTGAACACAGTCCCTGTCCCACATGGGGCTCACAGTTTTAATTCCAATTTTCCAGCTGAGGGAGAAGTCAAGTGACTTGGCCGAGGTCACCCAGGAGACAAATGGGAGCTGGGATTAGAACCCAGGTCCTCCCGACTCCCAGGCCCGGGCTCTGTCCACTAGACCATGCTGCTTCCCATAGCAGGATGGCATGTCGGCGGATGTAGGTCTTTCACCAATTGCTCTTTCCTAGGGAAGGCTTTCGATTCTGAAAATCTGCACTGAGAAAACCCCACTGGGGGTGGACGTGTCCTTGGAAAGTTTGGCAGCGCAGACCCACCTGTTCTCTGGAGCCGACCTCAGTAACCTGTGCCGAGAAGTGAGTTTCCACTATGGGGTCAGTTAGTGCAGGGCTTAGAGTGCTCAGGAAATACTGTGAATTTCACAGTACTGTGAAATACTGTGAACTTCATTGGAGGAGGTGCCAGCGGGAGAGGGGCAGACAGGGAAAGGATTGAGACAGAGCTCGGTATTCTGGCCTGGCTCTGTTCGGATGTCCCAGGAGACCGGAAGTCTTCAGTCTGGACATCAACTGTCCCTGGATTCCATCTACACCCCCCCCATTTCCTGCAGGCAGCCATCCCAGGTGAACCAGTGTGGTTTAGGGGGAAGGCAGTTTCCCACCCCACAAACTCAGCCTCGCCCTTTCTGTTGCCCCTCCCTGACGGCATCACCCCCTGCCCTAGCCAACCCAACAGACCAGAGAATTCATTTTAGGTTTTGGTTATTTTGGTTCAAGTTTCCAGGGCTCAGGAAGCCTGAAGGATATTTGGAGGAGAATCCTGTCATTCTAGACTGTAAGCTCCTTTTGGGCAGGGAACATGCCTGCTAATTTGGTTGTCTTGGATTCTCCCAAGTGCTCAGTACAGTGGTTTGCATATAGTAAGCACTCAATAAATAGCATCAATTAATAGCTTAGCACGCGTGTTTCCGAGGCGAGAGATCCTTGGGGTGTCTCTCTCATGGGGGGTGCACCAGTAGTAACCACTGATTCAATGGTAAATTGGCAGGAAGATGACATTCATTCATTCATTCAATCATATTTATTGAACACTTAGTATATGAAAAGCACTGTACTATGCGCTTGGGAGAGTAAAAAGACACATTTCCTTACCACCTCCCAAGGCTTATTTTTCCATAGCCTCTCACTTGGAGCTGTTCCCATAGACTTGATCCTGAAAGTGGGGTAGAAAGAATCAATCAATCAATCAATCAATTGTATTTATTGAGCGCTTACTGTGTGCAGAGCACTGTGCTAAGCACTTGGGAAGGACAAGTTGGCAACATATAGAGACAGGCCCTACCCAACAGTGGGCTCGCAGTCTAGAAGGGGGAGACAGAGAACAAAACCAAACATATTAACAAAATAAAATAAATAGAATAGATATGTAGAAGTAAAATAAATAAATAGAGGAATAAATATGTACAAACATATACATATATACAGGTGCTGTGGGGAAGGGAGGGAGGTAAGACGGGGGGATGGAAAGGGGGATAAGGGGGAGAGGAAGGAGGGGGCTCAGTCTGGGAAGGCCTCCTGGAGGAGGTGAGCTCTCAATAGGGCCTTGAAGGGAGGAAGAGTGCTAGCTTGGCGGATGTGGGGAGGGAGGGCATTCCAGGCCAGGAGGATGGATTTCCTCTCTATCCATACCGCTACCCTGCTCGTTCAAGCTCTCATCGTATCCCGTCTGGACTACTGCATCAGCCTTCTCTCTGATCTCCCATCCTCGTGTCTCTCCCCACTTCAGTCCATACTTCATGCTGCTGTCCAGATTGTCTTTGTCCAGAAATGCTCTGGGCATGTTACTCCCCTCCTCAAAAATCTCCAGTGGCTACCAATCAATCTGTGCATCAGGCAGAAACTCCTCGCCCTGGGCTTCAAGGTTCTCCATCACCTCGCCCCCTCCTACCTCACCTCTCTTCTCTCCTTCTACAGCCCACCCCGCACCCTCCGCTCCTCTGCCGCTAATCTCCTCACCGTACCTCGTTCTCGCCTGTCCCGCCATCGACCCCCGGCCCACGTCATCCCCGGGGCCTGGAATGCCCTCCCTCTGCCCATCCGCCAAGCTAGTTCTCTTCCTCCCTTCGAGGCCTTACTGAGAGCTCACCTCCTCGAGGAGGCCTTCCCAGACTGAGCCCCTTCCTTCCTCTCCCCCTCATCCCCCTCTCCATCCCCCCCATCTTACCTCCTTCCCTTCCCCACAGCACCTGTATATATGTATATATGTTTGTACATATTTATTACTCTATTTTACTTGTACATATCTATTCTATTTATTTTATTTTGTTAGTATGTTGGTTTTGTTCTCTGTCTCCCCCTTTTAGACTGTAAGCCCACTGTTGGCTAGGGACTGTCTCTATATGTTGCCAACTTGTACTTCCCAAGCGCTTAGTACAGTGCTCTGCACAAAGTAAGGGCTCAATAAATACGATTGATTGATTGATTGATTGATGACGTGGGCCGGGGTCGACGACGGGACAGGCGATAACGAGGCACGGTGAGGAGATTAGCGGCAGAGGAGTGGAGGGTGCAGGCTGGGCTGTAGAAGGAGAGAAGGGAGGTGAGGTAGGAGGGGGCGAGGTGATAGCCTTGAAGCAGAGGGTGAGGAGTTTCTGCCTGATGCGCAAATTGATTGGTAGCCACTGGAGATTTTTGAGGAGGGGAGTAACATGCCCAGAGCGTTTCTGGACAAAGACAATCTGGGCAGCAGCATGAAGTATGGATTGAAGTGGGGAGAGACAAGAGGACGGGAGATCGGAGAGGAGGCTGATACAATAGTCCAGACGGGATAGGATGAGAGCTTGAACGAGCAGGGTAGCGGTTTGGATGGAGACGAAAGGGTGGATCTTGGCAATGTTGCAGAGCTGAGACCGGCAGGTTTTGGTGACGGCTTGGATGTGAGGGGTGAACGAGAGAGCGGAGTCGAGGATGACACCAAGGTTGCGGGCCTGTGAGACAGGAAGGATGGTAGTGCTGTCAACAGTGATGGGAAGGTCAGGGAGAGGGCAGGGTTTGGGAGGGAAGACAAGGAGTTCAGTCTTGGACATGTTGAGATTTAGGTGGCGGGCAGACATCCAGATGGAGATGTCCTGAAGGCAGGAGGAGATGCGAAGTTTGAACTACAGTAGACGACACCCTCTCCCCACCTGTTCCATCAAACTAACAGCTTTGCTCGATTCCCTTTAAGGCCGCCTTACTGGCTCTGCAGGAGAATGGTCTGGAAGCCACCCCTGTGAAACAGGAGCACTTCGTGAGATCCTTAATGACTGTGCGACCATCGATACACCAGAAAGACTTGGATTTTTATGAAGGCTTATTTAGAAAGCAAGAATTATTCTCTGATTTAGAGAAGCTGTAAAGACCGCCCGTCCAATGTTTGGTCCTGTGGACTGCGAGCTCACATTTGGGCGGTTGGCTTATGTGTCCAGGCGATGACCCCAATGTTCTGGGGCACTGTCCACACGTTCTTGTATCTGGGATACGGCAATGTTTGCCTGATTCTTTATAAAGGACATTTAATTATCGTTTGACCGAAACATGTCTGTCTTCATTTGAGGAGCCAGAATTCTCAGCCACCATTCAGATAGCAGTAATAATAATAATAATGGTATTTGTTAAGGTAATGGTCAGGGAATGTGTCTGTTTTATTGTTTCATTGAACTCTCCTAAGCGCTTAGAATAGAGCCCTGCACACAGTAAGCACTCAATAAATACGATTGATTGGCTTACTGTGTGCAGGGCTCTATTCTAAGCCCTGGGCAAGAGGACATAGGTGGGACTTGGACAGAGACCTCCTCCCAAGGGAGTGCTCCCGGGAACAAGGAGGCAAACATTAAAACAGCATCAAGGGCCAGGGACAAATACACAGTGCACAGAATCAAAGTTAAAGACTCTCCCAAGCACTCAGAAGTCTTTTTGGTATTTTATGGTGTTTGTTAATCACTTTACTACATGTCAAGTGCATTGTTCTAAGCACTGGGGTAGACACAAACTAATCAGGTTGGATACGGTCCATGTCCCACATGGGGCTCACAGTTCTAATCTCCATTTTCCAGATGAGGTGACTAGGGCCCAATGAAGTGACCTATCCCAGGTCATACAAACAAGGTATCCCAGGTCAGGCAAACAAGTGGCAGAGTCGGAATGAGAACCTGGGGCCTTATGGGGTGCTATCCAGAGGGCCACACTGCTGCTTTTGGGAGGGGTCCATGCAACAGGCATGGGAAAGTAATTCCACCCAGCACATGTTTGGGCCCAAGTCCCCAGTGTCAGCCACCTCTACTGGTTGAGGGTTTTTGGGGTTTTTTTATGGTATTAAGCATTTTCATTCATTCAATTGTATTTATTGAGTGCTTACTGTGTGCAGAGCACTGTACAAAGAGCTTGGAAAGTACAATTCAGCAACAGACAATCCCTACCCACAATGTGCTCACAGTCTAGAAGGGGGGAGACAGACATCTATAGCATCAATATAAATAAATAAAATTATAGATATATACACATTAATAAATAGAATTATAAATATATACATATATACACAAGTGCTGTGGGGGCCGGGAGGCAGAGGAAAAGGGGGGCTTAGTCCAGGAAGGCCTCCTGGAGGAGGTGAGCTTTCAGTGGGGCTTTGAAAGAGGGAAGTGTGCTAGTTTGGCAGATTTGAGGAGGGAGGGCATTCCAGGCCAGAGGTAGGACGTGGGCCAGGGGTCAACGGCGGGACAGGAGAACGAGACACAGTGAGAAGGTAAATGGCACCAGAGGAGTGGAGTGTACGGGCTGGTATGTGGAAGGAGAGAAGGGAGGTGAGGAAGGAGGGGGCGAGGTGATGGAGAGCTTTGAAGCCAATAGGAGTTCTTGCTTGATATGAAAGTTGATAGCCACTTACTATATACCAGGTACTGTACTAAACGCTGGGGTAGGTACAAGCTAATCAGATCGGACACAGTCCCTGTCCCACCTTAGCTCACAATCTTCATCTCCATTTTACAGATGAGGTAACCGAGCCAAAGTGAAGTGACTTGCCCAAGGTCATACAGCAGAGTGTTTTATTATTATTAACCGTATTTGAGTGCTTACTATGTGCAAAGCACTGTGCTAAATGTTTGGGAGATATACCATCAAACATATTCCCTGCCTACAAACGAGCTTACGGTCTATAGAGGGAAACAGACATTAATATAGATAAATAAATTACAGATATGTACATATGTGCCATGGGGAAGGGAGATAGGATGAGTGAAGGAGGAAGTATGAGTGGCACAGAAGGGAGTGGAAGAAGAGGGCTCAGTCAGGGAAGGCTTCCTGGAGGAGATGGGCTTTCAATAAAGCTTTGAAGTGGGGGAGAGCAATTATCTGTCTGAAAGGAGGAAGGGAGGTTCCAGGCCAGAGATAGGTTGTGGGTGAAAGGTTGGCAGCGAGAGAAATGAGATCGAGGTACATTGAGAAGGTTAGCTCCAGAGGAACAAATTTACAAGTTGGGTTGGAGGAGAGTAGCAAGGTGAGGTAGGAGGGGGCGAGGCGATTAAGTGCTTTAAAACCAGTGATGAGTTCTTGTTTGTTGCAGAGGTAGATGGGCAGCCACTAGAGTTTCTTGAGTGGGGAAACAAGATCTGAACGTTTTTGAAGGAAAATGATTCGGGGAACAGAATGGAGTATGGACTAGCGTGGGGAGAGACAGGAGGCAGGGAGGTCAGCAAGGAGGCTGATACAGTAATCTAGGCGGGCTTAAATAAGCGCTTGTACTAATGTGGTAGTTTGGATGGAGAGGAAGGGGTGACTTGGCAAGGTTGGGAAGGTAGAACTGACAGGATTTAGTGATGGCTTGAATATGTGGGTGGAATGAGAGGAGTCAAGGATAATACCAAGGTATGGGCTTGGGAGACAGGAAGGATGGTGGTGCCGTCAACACTGATGGGCAAGTGAGCTGGAGGACACGGTTTGTGGGGAAGAAAAGAAGTTCAATTTTAACCATATCAAGTTTGAGGTGACGAGAGGACATCCTTGAAGGAAGGAGGAAAAGCAAGACTGCAGAGAAGGAGAGAGATCAGGGCTGGAGATGTAGATTTGGGTGTCATCAGCATAGAGGTGATAGTTGAAGCTGTGTGAGCGAATAAGTTTTCCAAGGGAGTGTAGATGGAGAAAAGACAAGGACCCAGAACTAAACCTTGAGCGACACCCACAACTAGGGGATGGGCTCAAAGGAAGCAGTGTGGTGACAGAGGCCCCCCACTCACACCAGTGGAGCGAATGTCTGTTGGGGTTTGGGGGCCAGGAGAGAGGGGGCTTGAGAATGTACCACTGTCAGGGGGGTGGGGGATTGCTCTGGTGAGGAGGCAGGGGGAGGTAGAAACTTCCACTTGGGCTCCTTGGAGTTTAGCCATGTGCCCAAGGAGGTTTCTGGGAATCAAGTGACAAAACTGAGTTCCTAAGTTTTCCATCTGATGGTGGAGAGTAGAGGGCAGGAGTTGGGGAACTGGCCCAGTCTCCCCTCTCCCCTTAGTACCGTCCAAAGGAGGGAGAAGGTTCTGGAAGCCACTGACAGTTCCCAAGCGCTTAGTACAGTGCTCTGCACACAGTAAGCGCTCAATAAATACGATTGATGATGATGATGATGTTGCTACTGCTCCTCCCTCCTCTCCTCAGGATGCCACGCCCTGGGCACACATGTCCACACGCCACCACCTGTGACTTGCCCACCTCAGGTGGCAGCCGTTGTTGGGTAGGGACTGTCTCTATATGTTGCCGACTTGTGCTTCCCAAGCGCTTAGTACAGTGCTCTGCATACAGTAAGTGCTCAATAAATACGATTGAATGAATGGCCACCCCTGTTGGGAACAATCATTAATCAATGACATTAATTCATTCAATCGTATTTATTGAGCGCTTACTGTGCGCAGAGCACTGTACTGAGTGCTTGGGAGAGGACAGTAGACAATAGGGCACAGGTTTGGGAGTCAGAAGGACATGAGTCCTAATCCCAGCTCTGCCACTTACCTGCTATGCTATCTTGGGGAAGTCACTTCGCTTCTCTGAGCATCAGTTCCCTCGTCTGTAAAATGGGGATTCAACACATGGACTGTGTCCAACCTGATGACCTTGTATCTACTTCAGTGCTTAGACCAGTGCCTGACACAAAGTGCTTATAAATGCAATTTTAACACAAATATAGGAAAGAGAGACTAGAGCTGTAATCCCAGCTCTGCCAGTGTTCTGATCTCTGTGACCTTGGACAAGTCTTCTCTTAGTTTCTTCATCTCCTTCCCTATTAATTAATAAAGCTTTAGTTATGGTACTTGTTGAGCACTTAGGCTGTTCTGAGCACTGAGGTAGATACAGACCTCCCCCCAACCTGCCTGACCTGCTCTCAGCAGCTCTTTTCAAAGGCCACCCTCCCTCCTTTCTTCCTCCTTTAAGGTATTTTGTTAAGCACTTACAATGTGCCAAGCACTGTTCCAAGAACTGGGGCTGATACAAAGTAATCAGGTTGTCCCACTTGGGGCTCACATCTTAATCCCCATTTTACAGATGAGGACACTGAGGCACAAAAAAGTGGCTTGCCCAAGCTCACACAGCAGACAAGTGGCAGAGTTGGGATTAGAACCCTTGGCCTTCTGACTCCCAGTGATGGCAGCGGTTGTTCCAGATGGCCACCAAGTCGCCGGACGACTAAAGAATTAATCAGACAGCATGTGACTGCTGAAAGTTTTAATAAAGTTTCATTGGTAAGGCCGAGGACCGAATAGGGGGTAACGCACCCAGCAGGGTCATTTCCTTAAGGGAAAAGGCCCCGAGTGCCTGATACAGCGGGCTTATATACTGCTGTTGCTCATCACAGTGATTGGTAGATTTGAAAACAGTGGGGACTGGATTGGTGCAGATTTGGTACAGATTTGATGCAGAGCTGGGCGGAGTCTATCTCCTTACTTGGTTTGGTTCCTGGACCCAGCCAGTGGGCTGCAGGGTCTAAGACCCATACCAAATATGGCAACAGAACCGCGTACATTCAAACAATATCTGCAACCTTTCCATGGTGCATGTGGGGGCCCCCATCAGCAAGCCCGTGCTCTTTCCACTAGGTCACGTGGCTTTCCTCTTCTCCCTCTTTTCCTTCTCCCCTTCTTCCTTTCTCATTGTTCCCTCCTGCTCCTCTCACTCCTCTGCTCCTCTCTTTCTCCCTGCCCCTCGCTCCCTCCTGCCCTTCTCCCTCGCTCCTGGGCCTACTCGCCCTGCTCCCCTGGGGGCCGCCTGTCCCAGCCCATCCTGACCAGAATCTCCCCTGCCTGCTTGCACCCTCCTAGGCTGGCCACCATGGGCATCTTCCAAATCCTGATGAAGAAGAAAGAGGTCAGCAGTCTTCCCCTCCCTCAGCAACCTTTCCCACTTCCCCTGCCCCCGTTCTGTTCCTTCAACTGGGCTGGGGGGAGGAAGGGAGACCCCACCCCCACTTTCCTTATCTCCCCCCTTGTCACCCGTCGTCCGGGGACGGGTTCGTTCAGTGATCAGCGAGGCGAGAGAGAGAGAGAGAGGCCGGGGACGGAAAGCCTGAGTTTATATAAAATTTATTCCGCGAGGCAAATTGAATTTATGTAATTGTTTAGGCACAATGGATTGAACTTCCCTTTCGGGAGGAATATAATCAATTAGCAATATTAGAGCTTCCCTACACGGGAGGAACACAATCATACATTAATCGCGCGTGGGTGAGGCGGCTAGCTCTCACCCATGTGCACTTCCCACTCGGGAAGAATCCACTTACTTTCCCACATGGGAAGAATTCATTACATTACCCGCGCACGTGGTGGGCGGCTAGCTCTCACAATGTGCTCTCCCTACCTGGGAGGAATCCACTCATAATTCCCATCAGCAGCGGGGTACCTGGGTCCCACCCACGAGACACTCACCCATCCCGCGGCTCTTGCCTCAGTGTGTTGGTTCTGGTTGTAGAGCAGGCATGTGGCCTTCTGGGCAGGGGGAGACACATCGTCGGCTGCTGCTGCTGCTGCGTGTCCTGGTGTTCTGACCCCGAAGGTCAGAGGCAACAGGTATTTATTGCCTGTGCCCCTAGACCATTCCAGCTTCCGGCCTCAGTCTATCCAATCTCTGCCCTCCCCCCTCCTCCATACCTAATTTGATTGGCACGGGGGCGAGGGACACCTTCTGTATTCCCAGCTTGGGCTGTCAATCTAGCAGATTTGGTCTCCCACCCTCACTTCCGAGTTCCGCCTGCTGGCTCAGGTGGTCACGAGATAGCTTTTGACCTTGAGATGGCAGGTACCCAAGGGTCACCTCGGGACACCCCTCTTACTACCCCCCCGCTATCCCTATTTTCTCTCCACTTCCTTCGCCTCCGTGCTATCCCCACCTCCTCTGTTCCCTGCTACACTTACCTCCTTCCCCAACCTTTCTCCCCCAGTGTCCTTCCCCTGCTACCCCTAACCCCTTCCTCCCACTTCTTCCCCCATTTCCTCCCCATCTCCTTCCCCACCTCCTTCTCCCCAAACTCCTCCCCCGACTACCCTAGCCCCTTCCCTCACATCCTCTTACGATCTCCTCCCCTGCTAACCCTACCTCCTTTCCCCCACTTCCTCCTCCCCATTTCCCCCCCCCCACTTTCCCCCATCTCCTCCTCTGCTACCCCACCTTTTTCCAACTTCTTTATTCCCCTACCTCTTCTCCATTGCCACCCATCCCTGACCCCCTTAACAGGTCCACCCCACTCCAGCACATAATAGTTTGTATCTGCTCTCTGTGACATCATTATCTGCCAATTTTATTATTGCCATAGCATGTTAATCGTTAACTACCCCCTGTGATGCCATCACCTGTTTATATCATTGCTACTGTTTTATCACTTCTGCATCTCAATTGTTAACCTTCCGCTGTCCTGTCACTTGCCCTGCTGACCTCACCATGAACTTTCAATTCCCTTGCTCCCAACTGCCATTCCCATTCCTCACCTTCCCCTTCCCCTCTCCCACCCAGCTTTTCCCCTCCCTCTCCCCCACCAGGACCACTCCCCCTCACCCCCTACCAAGGATCCCTCTGTACCAGCACCAATCCTCCACTCCTCCCTCCCTCCTCCCCACCTCCACCCCATCCCAGTTCTCCTTTCCCATCGCCACCCTTCTTCCCACTCTCCCCGCCTAGGCCCCCGCCAACTCATCCCAAACCAAATCCTCCCCACCCCTCACACCCTTCCCCCTCCCTCCCCTCCCTCGACAGCTACTGCCAAGTGTGGCCTCTGGAACCCCCGCTCCGTTATAAGTAAGATCCCTTTCATCCTGGACCTATTCCTTTCCAGCTCTCTACTCCTCCTCGCCCTAACTGGAACATGGCTGTCTGCAGACGAAACGTTCTCTTCTGCTGCTCTCTCCAGTGAAGGCCTCTTCTTCTCCCACTGCCCCAGACTCACTGGAAAAGGAGGAGGTGTCGGTTTCCTTCTCGCCCCCCAATGTCGCTTTCGCACTATCCCTCCTCCCCCTTCCCTTTCCTTCCCTTCCTTTGAAGCCTACATTATTCGCCTCTACCACCCCCTCCAGATTCTTGTAGCCGTTATCTACAGCCCCCACCCCCCCCCCGCCCCACCTCCAACTTCTTTAACGATTTTGACCCCTTCCTCACCTTCCTTCTCTCCTTTTCCATGCCCACTCTGATCCTCGGAGACTTCAACATCCACATGGATATCCCTGGTGACTCCTCTGCCGCCCGCCTTCTATCTCTCCTTGACGCTGCCAACCTCTTGCTCCACCCCACCTCACCCACTCACCAACTTGGTCATACCCTCAACCTCATCATCTCCTACCGCTGCACTGTGTCCACCGTCACCAACTCTGAAATCCCTCTCTCTGATCATAATCTTCTCACCTGCCTCCTCACTCACACTTCTTTGCCCTGTAAATCCATATTACTCCCTCACAGAGATCTCCGCTCTCTTGACCCCATCCATCTTTCTAAGCGCCTCACACCCCACCTCGCCTCCCTCTCCTCTCTACCCAATCTTGATGATCAGATTACTGCTCTCAACTCTACCCTTTCTACTCAGCTAGGCTCACTTGCTCCCCTTTCCCTTCGCCGCTCTTGTACCACTAACTCACAGCCCTGGATCACTGCCACTGTCCGCCTCCTTCGCTCTTATGCTCGAGCTGCCGAACGCTGCTGGCGAAAGTCTAAACACCATGCCAACCTCGTTCACGTTTATCCTTTCCTGCCTTAACTCAGCCCTCTCCTCTGCCAGACAAAACTATTTCTCCTTCCTTATTGACACCCATGCCCATCATCCCCGTCAGCTCTTCCATACATTCAACTCCCTACTCAGGCCCCTGGTTCCCTCTCCTCCTTCCCTCACCCCCAACGATCTGGCCTCCTACTTCATTAATAAAATTAAATCCATCAGGTCTGACCTCCCCAAAGTCACTTCCCCGCCTTCTCCAGCCCCCCAGCTCTCAACACTCTCTGCTACTCTCCCATCCTTCCCAGCAGTGGAGCTCTCCTTCCTCCTCTCAAGTGCTACTCCGGCCACCTGTGCTTCTGACCCCATTCCCTCTCATCTCATGAAATCTCTCGCTCCATCCCTTCTCCCCTCCTTAACTTCCATCTTCAACTGCCCACTCTCCACTGGTTCCTTCCCCTCTGCCTTCAAACATGCCCATGTCTCAACCATCCTAAAAAACCCTCTCTTGACCCCACCTCACCTTCTAGTTATCGCGCCATCTCCCTCCTACCATTCTTTTCCAAACTCCTTGAACAAGTCGTCTGCACGTGCTGCCTCGAATTCCTCAACACCAACTCTCCCCTCAACCCCCTGCAGTCTGGCTTCCGTCCTCTACATTCCATGGAAACTGCCCTCTCAAAGGTCACCAATGACCTCCTGCTTGCCAAATCCAACAGCTCATACTCTATCCTAATCCTCCTCGACCTCTCAGCTGCCTTCAACACTGTGGACCACCCCCTTCTCCTCAACACGCTATCCAACCTTGGCTTCACTGACTCTGTCCTCTCCTGGTTCTCCTCATCTCTCCAGTCGTTCATTCTCAGTCTCTTTTGCAGGCTCCTCCTCCCACGCCCATCCCCTTACTGTGGGGGTCCCTCAAGGTTCAGTTCTTGGTTCCCTTCTGTTCTCGATCTATACGCACTCCCTTGGTGACCTCATTCGCTCCCACGGCTTCAACTATCATCTCTACGATGATGACAACCAAATCTACATCTCTGCCCCTGCTCTCTTCCCCTCCCTCCAGACTCACATCTCTTCCTGCCTTCAGGACATCTCCATCTGGATGTCTGCCCGCCACCTAAAATTCAACATGTCCAAGACTGAACTCTTTGTCTTCCCTCCCATACCCTGCCCTCTCCCTGACTTTCCCATCACTGTTGATGGCACTACCATCCTTCCCGTCTCACAAGCCCGCAACTTTGGTGTCATCCTCGACTCCGCTCTCTGGTTCACCCCTCACATCCAAGCTGTCACCAAAACCTGCCAGTCTCAGCTCCGCAACATTGCCAAGATCCGCCCTTTCCTCTCCATCCAAACCGCTACCCTGCTTGTTCAAGCTCTCATCCTCTCCTGTCTGAACTACTGTATCAGCCTCCTCTCTGATCTCCCATCCTCTTGTCTCTCCCCACTTCAATCCATACTTCACACCGCTGCCCGGATTGTCTTTGTCCAGAAACGCTCTGGGCATGTTACTCCCCTCCTCAAAAATCTCCAGTGGCTACCAATCAATCTGCGCATCAGGCAGAAACTCCTCACCCTCGGCTTCAAGGCTCTCCATCACCTCGCCCCCTCCTACCTCACCTCCCTTCTCTCCTTCTACAGCCCAGCCCACACCCTCCGCTCCTCTGCCTCTAATCTCCTCACCGTGCCTCGTTCTCACCTGTCCCGCCGTCGACCCCCGGCCCACGTCATCCCCCTAGCCTGGAATGCCATCCCTCCCCACATCCGCCAAGCTAGCTCTCTTCCTCCCTTCAAGGCCCTACTGAGAGCTCACCTCCTCCAGGAGGCCTTCCCAGACTTAGCCCCCTCCTTCCTCTCCCCCTCCTCTCCCTCTCCATCCCCCCTGCCTTACCTTCTTCCCTTGCCCACAGCACCTGTATATATGTATATATGTTTGCAAGTATTTATTACTCTATTTATTTATTTTACTTGTACATCTTTATTCTATTTATTTTATTTTGTTAATATGTTTTGTTTTGTTCTCTGTCTTCCCCTTCTAGACTGTGAGCCCACTGTTGGGTAGGGACCGTCTCCATATGTTGCCAACTTGTTACTACCCAAGCGCTTAGTACAGTGCTCTGCACACAGTAAGCGCTCAATAAATATGATTGATTGATTGATTGATCTCCTTCCCCCACCTCCTTCTCCCCCATCTCCTCCCCCAGCTACCCTAACCCCTTCCCCCACATCCTCTTCCCATCTCCTCCTCTGCTACCCCTACCTCCTGTCCCCAACTTTTCCCTCCCCATCTCCTCCCCCCGCTATCCCTATTTTCTCCCCCCACTTACTCCTCCCCATCTTCTACCCCCATTTTCTCCTCTGCTACTCTTACCACTGCTTTCTTCCCACTTCTTTCTTCCCCCATCTCCTCACCTCTCTATCCCTCCCTCCTCCCCGCTCCCTCCTCCCCAATCTCCTCCCTGTTAGCCCTATCTCCCCACCCCCGACCCCGGTTCCTTTTTTCCTCAATCTCCTCCACCCTGCCACCCTGCCCCCCTCCCCAACCCAGCTCCCCCAGTGCCACCTGACCCTTGACCCTGGCCCCTGATCGCCATTTATGCCTTGGCTCCTCACCAGCTCATTCCGCTGGCCACTATCATCACCATCACAGGGTTGGGAGCCATCTCTGAGTCTGTGTACTCTCTCTTCAAGACGGACGTCATGTGAGTAGCAGGTCCCAGGACCTGTCCCGCAGTCAATCTATCAATCAATCAGTCTGTTGCATTTATTGAGCACTCATTGGGTGCAGAGCACTGCACTAGTGCTCAGGAGACAAAGTAGAACAACATAACAGACACACTCCCTACCCATGATGAGCTTACAGTCTAGAGAGGGAGGCAGATAGGTATGAGAAGAGACAGAGTATAGGGATAAAACCCTAAGTTCTGCAGGATAGGGATGGGGTGAGTATCAGTGGCTTAAGGGGCATCCATACAGCAACTACCCTCCCGGCCTTCAAAGCCTTATTGCAAGCACATCTCCTCCAGGAGGCCTTCCCCAACTAAGCCCTCCTCTTCTCCCACTCCCTTCTGCATCTCCCTGACCTGCCCCTTTATTCATCACCCAACCCTCACAACTCCACAGCATCTAGGTACATATCTGTAATTTATTTCTAATTAATGTCTGTCTCTCCCTCTAGACTGTAAGCTCGTTTTGTAGGGAGGGAACGCGTCTGCTAATTCTGTCTTATTGGGCTCTCCCAAGCACTTAGTATAGTGTTCTGCATACAGTAAGCGCTCAATAAATACCGCTGATTGATTGATTGATTCTGTTCCTGTTCAGGGCTGCTGGGATTTGGTGGGGTTGAGGGAGAGTACAACATAATGAATTTAATCAGTGGTATTTAATGAGCACTTACTGTGTGCAGAGCACTGTACTAAGTGTTTGGGATTACAACAAAACAATGCAGTCAGTCAATCAATGGTATTTATCAAGCACTTACTGTATGCAGAGCACTGCACTAAGTGTTTGGGAGAGTACAAGAAACAGAATCAGTAGACACGTTCCCTGCCCACACTGGGCTTGCAGTCTAGAGACGAGCTTACAATCAGTGCTATCGATTTGAGTTCTCTCTGTGTGCAGAGCACTGCATTAAGCACTTTCGCGAGTACAATATAACATATTTGGTAGACATGTTCTCTGCCCACAACAAGCTTAGAGTCTAGATATGAGTTTACAATTGATGGTACTTATTGAGCTCTTACTGTGTGCAGAGCAATGCACTAAGCGCTTGGATGAGTACAATGTAACAGATTTGATAGACACGTTCCCTGCCCCCAGTGAGCTTCCAGTCTAGAGTGGGGAATGGGAAGTTCAGAAACATCACTTTCAGGGAGACACTACAATTGCTTAGCATCTTTCCGAATGGATGCCATCTTGGTCTTCAGCCTTAACAGGTCCAAAAATCCAGAGCCGTGGGAGAACGTGGATCCTACCCAGCCTCAAAAAGCAGCAGGCCCACCTCCGCCCCTTCTCCCGAAGGGCCCCTCTGTCCCCTGCTGAACAATGGCAGGCTCCTTGATGGATGACCTTGGTCTTGAGCCCAATCCTCACAGAGGGGCAGCTACCCGCAGCCTCCCTGCTCTGCCCTCTGTGCCCTGGGAAGAGGGGCATTGGTGCCACTTCTTGGTATGTGGGTGGGGAAGGGAGGAAGCACAGGGGCATTTGGGCAGGGTGGGCCGGTCGACTTGGGAGAGCAAATGGACCAGAAAGGCCAGCTCCTGGATCTTTATGATCCCAGTCGGACCCAGGGGTGAGGAGGCACACTGTGGGAGGAAACAACCATTTTGTTTTTGTTTTTTATGGCATTTGTAAAGCACTTACTATGGGCCAGGCACTGTACTAAGCATTGGAGTAGATACAAGCTAATAATAATTTGCTTACTATGTGTCAGGCACCGTATTAAACATTAGCATAGATACAACCTAATCTGGTTAGACCCATCCATGTCCCACGTGGGGCTCACAGTCTTAATCCCTGTTTTACAGATGAGGGAACTGAGGCACAGAGAAGCAAAGGGACTTTATTTAATGCTATTTGTTAACTGCTTATTCTGTGCTAGGAACTGTACAAAGTGCTGGGGTAGATACAAGCTAATCTGGTTGGACACAGTCCCTGTCCCACATGGGGCTCACAGTCTTAGTCCCTATTTTACAGATGAGGAAACTGAGGCACAGAGAGGTGAAGTAACTTTTCTTAATGGCATTTGTTAAGCACTTACTATGTGCCAGGCACTTGTTCTAAGCACTGGGGTAGATACAAGGTAGTCTGGTTGGACACAGTCCCAGTTCCACATGGGGTTCACGGTCATGGGGTTCGCGGTCTTAATCACTATTTTACAGATGAGGTAACTGAGGCCCAGAGAAGTGAAGTGACTTGCCCAAGGTCACCAAGCAGACAAGTGGCAGAGCCAGGATCAGAACCCATAGCCTTCTGATCCCCAGGCCCATGCTCCGTCCACTAGGCCATGCTGTCGCAGTCCCTGTCCTACATAGAGCAGAGAACTATTTTCTGGGTGAAAATCACCCAGGGAAATCACTTTCTATTCACTTTTCAATCAGCAATATTTCCCAAGCACCTACTGTCTGCAGAACAGTATACAAAATACCCGGGAGAGGACAATAATGTTAATAAATACCGTTCCTGCCCTCAGTCAGTCAATCAGTTCGTGTTTGTTTCACACTTACTTTGTGCAGAGCACTGTACTAAGCACTTGGGAGAGTACAACATATAACATATATATAATAGAAACGTTCCCTGCCCACAGTGAGCTTGCAGTCTAGCAGGGGAGGCAGAGACTAATATAAATAAATAAATTACAACTATGGACATAAGGAGCTTAGGAAGCTTAGGATCTAGCAGAATGTATTCTCCAGGGTTGCGGTTCCTGGAACACAGGTTTTGTCTCTCTGCTCTGCAGTTACTCTCGATTAACCAGCAGTGGAAACCCATCGAGGAACTGCAGAAGGTGAGAAGGCTGACCAAGGGACCAAGAGACCGAGCCACCAGACCCCACCCCCTGGGAATCCAGAGGAATCACCTCTGCGCAAATTCACCTTCCGAACCAGCGCATGGAGATACTTCCATTGCATTCTCGGGGGTCTTCTTGGTCCGGGGTCTCCCGCCCCACGGAGGGACCACCTTGCAGGCTGGCGACTGGACAAGTGGCATCCGACCCTAACCCAGCACTCCCAGTTTGGTGCCCACAGTCTTCTCTGGAAAGGTCAGTGGTGGCCTCCCCGCTTCAGCCTTCCTTGAGTGGAAACGGGTTCGCATCTACTGCTTTGTGAGGTAGATTGAATGAAGTCCGTTTTTTTCCCCCCCAAATAAAGGCAGAATGCATGCTTCCTCATTCAGACAATTTTAGCTCATCCAAAGGAAACACATTCTGAAAAAACCCACAATTCACAGTTAGGAACTTGGAATGTCAGAATTCATTCATTCATTCAGTCAGTCAGTCAGTCATATTTACTGAGCACCTACTGTGTACAGAGCACTGTACTAAGTGTTTGAGAGAGTACAGTAGTATAAAAAATAGACATATTCCCTGCCCACAAGAAGTTTACAGTCTAGAGGACCTGGGTTCTAATCCCAGCTCCCCCATTTAAGAATTGTGGTAAGCAGCATGGCTCACTGGAAAGAGCTCGGGCTTGAGAGTCAGAGGTCATTCTTTCATTCATTCAATCGTATTTATTGAGCACTTACTGTGTGCAGAGCACTGTACTAGGCGCTTGGGAAGTACAACTTGGCAACATATAGAAACGGTCCCTACCCAACAGCGGGCTCACAGTGTAGAAGTCATGGGTTCTAATCCCAGCTCCACCACATGTCTGCTGTGTGACCTTGGGCAAGTCACTTACCTTCTCTGAGCCTCAGTTACCTCATCTGTAAAATGGGGATTAAGACTGTGAGCCTCACATGGGACAACCTGATCACCTTGTATCCCCCAGTGCTTAGAACAGTGCTTTGCATATAGTAGGTGCTTAACAAATGCCATTATTATTATTATTATTATTATTATTATTATTATAATGGGACTTGTTAAGCCGTTAGTATGTGCCAAACACTGTTCTCTGCACTGGAGTAGGTACAAATTCATTAGGTTGGACACAGTCCTTGTTCCACATAGGACTCATTGTCTAAGTAGGAGGGAGTAGGATTTCATCCCCATTGTACAGAGGGGGTAACCGAGAGACTTGTCCAAGGTCACACAGCAGAGAAATGCCAGAGCAGGGATTAGAACCCAGGTCCTCTGACTTCCAGGCCTGTGTCCTTTCTACTAAGACAAGCTGTTTCTTTGCCTACTGTGTGACCTTAGGCAAGTCACTTCACTTCTCTGGGCTTTAGTTCCCTCATCTGTAAAATGAGGATTAAAATTAAGAGCCTGGGCTGTGTCAACCCTGATTACCTTGAATCTACCCAAGCACTTCCCCTCTCCCGGTCATACCTGGAGGGTTTCTAGTACTCTACCAGTCTTGGCTATGGGAGAGAGAGTCAAGAGGCCTACCCATTCCATTTCTAGCTTGGGCACTGGCTAGCGAGTGGAAGGCAATCTGCTATAAGTCAAAACTCACCCATGCTGGGCAGCAGCGGAATGGGAGAGAGTTGAGGGTGGAAACTCGAGTTTATTACACAGAAGGTGGCAATGGTAAACCTCTTCTGTATTTTTACCTAGAAAAATCTATGGATACACTACCAGAACGATTGCAGATGGAGAGTCGGGGGTTTTTGGGAGAGATGGGTCTGTGGTGTTGCTATGGGTTGGCAATGACTCGATGACATAAGACAAGACCCAAGCCCTTAGAACAATGCATGGCACCTAGTAGGCACTTAACAAATAATGTAAGAAAAAGGAAAAAACAAGATCAGATGAGAAGGCTCATGAGTCATATCTGAAGCTTGACCTTACCATAGGGATTGTCTCTGGTGCCGGTTTGTACTTCCCAAGTGCTTAGTGCACACAGTAAGCATTCAATGAATACGATTGAAGGAATGAAGGAATGAACCATTCCCTCCCAAAGTCTGCCCAGAGAAGGATCTCCAGGAAAAATCTTCCAGGCCTTTCAAAAGACATAAATGAATTCCACATTCCCAAAAGAGATTTTTGTGTATTTATGCATTACTATTATCATTATTATTATTATCCTTCACAATACAGGTATACCTACCAACTGCATTATGTTCCCCCAAGTCAATGCTTTGCACAGAGAAAACGGTCAGTAAATACCATTCATTGATCCCCTCTAGACTGTAAGCTCGTTTTGTCAGGGAGCAAGTCTGCTAGTTCAGTTGTACCATACTCTCCCAAGCACTTAGTGCACATAGTAAGCGCTCAGTAAATATGGTTCATTGATTGGTTGAAGTGGCTTTGTGGTCTCGCTATATTCATTCATCCGATCGTATTTATTGAGCATTTACTGTGTGCAGAGCACTGTACTAAGCACTTGGGAGAGTACAATACAACAGACATGTTCCCTACTCAGAATGAGCTTACAATTTAGAGGGGAAGACAGACATTAATATAAACAAATAAATGATAGATATGGACACTCTCCTGCTGTAACCCAGCCCACACACTTGGTTCCTCTGGTGCTGACCTTCTCACTGTGCCTTGGTCTCGTCTAGCTCACCGCTGACCTCACGCCCACATCCTGCTTTTGGCCTGGTACCCCCTCGCTCCTCATGTCAGACAGATCTCCTCCAAGAGGCCTCCCCTGACTGGGCCCTCCTCTCCTCTCCTCTCACCCTCTTCTGCGCCACTCTTGCTTGCTCCTTCATTCATCCCCCCCTCTCATCCACACAGCAGGTATGGTGATGTCTTGCACGTTCCCCAACCCCTGGGTTCCCCAAGGTTCAGTTCTTGTTCCCCTTCTGTTCTTGATCTACACTCACTCCCTTGGTGACCTCATTCGCTCCCACGGCTTCAACTATCATCTCTATGCTGATGACACCCAAATCTACATCTCTGCCCCTGCTCTCTCCCCGTCCCTCCAGGCTCGCATCTCCTCCTGCCTTCAGGACATCTCCATCTGGATGTCTGCCCACCACCTAAAACTCAACATGTCCAAGACTGAACTCCTTGTCTTCCCTCCCAAACCCTGCCTTCTCCCTGACTTTCCCATCACTGTGGACAGCACTACCATCCTTCCCATCTCACAAGCCCATCCTATCCTATCCTATCCCGTCTGGACTACTGCATCAGCCTCCTCTCTGATCTCCCATCCTCGTGTCTCTCCCCACTTCAATCCATACTTTATGCCGCTGCCCGGATTGTCTTTGTCCAGAAACGCTCTGGGCATGTTACTCCCCTCCTCAAAAATCTCCAGTGGCTACCAATCAATCTGCGCATCAGGCAGAAACTCCTCACCCTCGGCTTCAAGGCTCTCCATCACCTCACCCCCTCCTACCTCACCTCCCTTCTCTCCTTCTACAGCCCAGCCCACACCCTCCGCTCCTTTGCCGCTAATCTCCTCACTGTGCCTCGTTCTTGCCTGTCCTGCCGTCGACCCCTGGTCCATGTCATCTCCCTGGCCTGGAATGCCCTCCCTCTGCCCATCCGCCAAGATAGCTCTCTTCCTCCACGGCCCTACTGAGACCTCACCTCCTCCAGGAGGCCTTCCCAGACTGAGCCCCCTCCTTCCTCTCCCTTTCGTTCCCCTCTCCATCCCCCCCGCCTTACCTCCTTCTCCTCCCCACAGCACCTGTATATATGTATATATGTTTGTACGTATTTATTACTCCATTTATTTATTTTATTTGTACATATTTATTCTATTTATTTTATTTTGTTAATATGTTTTGTTTTGTTCTCTGTCTCCCCCCTTCTAGACTGTGAGCCTACTGTTGGGTAGGGACTGTCTCTATATGTTGCCAACTTGTACTTCCCAAGCGCTTAGTACAGTGCTCTGCACACAGTAAGCGCTCAATAAATATGATTGATTGATTGATTGATTGCACATGGAAGCAGTGTAGCTCAGTGGAAGGAGCCCGGGCTTTGGAGTCAGAGGTTATGGGTTCAAATCCCGGCTCCGTCACTTGTCAGCTGAGTGACTTTGGGCAAGTCACTTCACTTCTCTGGGTCTCAGTTACCTCATCTGTAAAATGGGGGTGAAGACTGTGAGCCCCACGTGGGACAACCTGATCACCTTGTAACCTCCCCAGTGCTTAGAACAGTGCTTTGCACATAGTAAGCACTTAATAAATGCCACTATTATTATTATTATATCTGTGTGCATATATAATGCACATATAAAATATATATCCATAATTTATTTATTTATATGAATATGTGTCTCCCCCTCTAGACTGTGAGCTCATTGTGGGCAGGAATGTGTCTGTTTGCCATTATAGTGTACTCTCCCTTTGCTCAGTACTGTGCTTTGCACACAGAAAGCGCTCAATAAATATGATTGAATGAATGAATGAAAGTGCTATGGGGCTGGGAGAGAGGATGAAGAAAAGGGAGCAAGTCAGGGCAATGCAGAAGGGGAATGGTGAAGAGGAAAGTAGGACTTATCAGGGAAGGACTCTTGGAGGAGATTCATTCATTCATTCAATTGTAAAACCTGGCCCCTGACCCTCCCCCTGCCTGATTGATGGACAGCTGCTGCTCAGGGTCCCAGAACCCTGATCTCTGCCCCCTTCATAATAACAATAATAATTATGGTATTTGTTAAGTGCTTACTAAGTACCAAGCACTTTTTAATGGCATTTATTAAGCGCTTACTATAAGCAAAGCACTGTTCTAAGCGCTGGGGAGGTTACAAGGTGATCAGGTTGTCCCACGTGGGGCTCACAGTCTTAATCCCCATTTTACAGGTGAGGTAACTGAGGCACAGAGAAGTTAAGCCACGCTGCTTCTCTAAGCACTGTTCACTGTTCACTCTTCTAAGCACTGGGGTGGGTAGAAAAATGCAATCAGGTTGGGCACAGTCCTATCCCACTTGGGGCTCCCAATCTCAATCCTATTTCACAGATGAAGTAACTGAGACACAGATAAGTGAAGTGACTTGCCCAAAATCACACAGCAGACAAGTGGCAGAGCCGGGATTAGTACCCACAACCTCCAACTCCCAAGCCCATGCTCTTGCCACTAGACCCTCCCCTTGCCTGCTTGATAGACGGCTGCTGCTGTAAGCTGTCCCCTTGCCCTAACTCCACTTACAGAACTCTGGGAAACCACCTGGAGGAAGCCAGTGACAATGAGGAAGTTCATTCATTCAATTGTATTTATTGAGTGTTTACTGTGTACAGAGCACTGTACTAAGTACCTGGGAAAGTGCAATACAGCAATAAAGAGAGACAATCCCTGCCCACAATGAGCTTACAGTCTACAGGTGGGGAAGCAGACATCAAAACAAGTAAAAAGACATCAGTATAAATAAATAAAATTACAAATATATACACAAGTGCTGTGGGGCAGGGAGTAGGGGAAGAGCAAAGGGAGTAAGTCAGGGTGACATGGAAGGGAATGGGAGATGAGAAAAAGTGGGGCTTAGTCTGAGAAGGCCTCTTAGAGGAGATGTGCCTTCAGTAAGACTTTGAAGATGGGGAGAGTAATTGTCTGGCGGGCTTGAGAAGGGACGGAGTTCCAGGCCTTGGGTCAGGGGTTGGCAGTGAGACAGGCAAGATTGAGGCATGGTGAGAAGGTTAGCATCAGAAGAGTGCGGGCTGGGTTCTAGAAGGAGAGAGGTGAGATGAGTTAGGAGGGGGCAAGGTGATGGAGTGCTTTAAAGCTCATGGTGAGGAGTTTTTGCTCGATATGGAGGTGGATAGGTAACCACTGGAGATATTTGAGGAGGGAGGTGACATACCCTGAACGTTTCTGTAGAAAGATAATATGGGCAGCGGAGTGAAGTATGGATTGGAGTGGGGGAATAGAAGGAGAATGTGAGGTCAGAAAGGAGGCTGATGAAGTAATCTAGGTGGGATAGAGTGAGTGATTGTACTAACTTGGTAGCAGTTTGGATGGAGAGGAAAGGGTGGATTGTACCGATGTTAAGAGGAGACCGACAGGATTTGGTGATGGATTGGATATGTGGATTGAGTAAGAGAGAGGGGTCAAGGATAATGCTGAGATTCTGGGCTTGTGAAGGAAGGATGGTGCTGCCGTCTACAGTGATGGGAAAGTCCAGGAGAGGACAAGGTTTGGGTGGGAAGATAAGAAGCTCTGTTTTAGACATGTTAAGTTTGAGGTGATGGGAAGACGGACATTCGAGGTAGTGATATCTTGAAGACAGGGGCAGATGCGAGCCTGGAGAGAGGGAGAGAGATCAGGGAGGAGATGCAGATTTGGGTATCATCTGCATAGAGATGGTAGTTGAAGCCATGGAAGTGAATGAGTTCTCCAGGGGAATGAGTGTAGATGGAGAATAGAAGGGGACCCAGAACTGAACCCTGATGGACCCCCACGGTAAGGGGGTGGGAGGGAGAGGAGGAGCTCGCGAAAGAGACTGAGAATGAATGGCCAGAGGGATAAGAGGAGAACCAGGAGAGAAGTTGCAGTGGTCTCACTGATCGGCAGGCAAACTGAGCACAAGGTCCCTGGCAGAGTGGGGTGTAGGACCAGGTCTGTTTGCCCCAGGCAGAGCGGGATCCCAAGCTGAATTTCTTCTAGGAAAATAGTGGAAATTGAGAATAGAGAAGCAGCGTGGCCTAGTGGTTAGAGCCCGGGCCTGGAAGTTAAAAGGACCTGGATTCTAATCCCAGCCCGGTCACCTGTCTGCTGTGTGACATTGGTTAAGTCACTGCATTTCTCTGGGCCTCAGTTCTTTCAACGGCAAAATGGGGATTAAGGCTTTAAGCCCCAGGTGGGACAGGGACTTTGTCCCAGTTGATTAGTTTGTATCCACCCCAGTACAGTACCTGGCACAGAGTAAATGATTAAGAAATGCCTTAAGGAAAAAAAATGGTGCTTAACAAATATCATTCATTCATTCAATCGTATTTATTGAGCACTTACTGTGGGCAGAGCACAGTACTTGGGAAGTACAAGTTGGCGACATATAGAGATGGTCCGTATCCAACAATGGGAAAGAGCTTAGTCCAGTGCTCTGCACATAGTAAGGGCTTAATAAATATTGATTGATTGATTGGCACATAGTAAGCACTTAACAAATACTGTAAGAAAAAAGAGATAGATGTGCTTAAGGAATACCAACTGCTTAGTCCAGTGCTCTGCACATAGTAAACACTCAATATATACCACTGATTGATTGATTGGCACATAGTAAGCACTTAACAAATATCATAAAAAATAAAAAAGAAAGTCGGGTTTTTTGCCACCCTGGCTCCTCACCTGGGACAGGTAAAGTTTTGGGTGCAGCCCACTGACAATGGGAAAATGGGCAAATCATGGAAGTTGGCACAGACTAATGGCCAGAGCCTGGGCCTGGTAGTCAGAGAATCTGACAGTAAGCTTTTTGAGGGCAGGGATCATGTTTCCCAACTCTACCATACTCTGTATTGCAGTATACCAAGCAGCATGGTTCAGTGGAAAGAGCACGGGCTTTGGAGTCAGAGGTCATGGGTTCGAATCCCAACTCCGCCACATCAATCAATTGTATTTCTGCTGTGTGACCTTGGAAAAGTCACTTTACTTCTCTGAGCCTCAGTTACCTCATCTTTAAAATGGGGATTAAGACTGTGAGCCCTACATGGGACAAGTTGATCACCTTGTATCCCCCCCCCCCCCACCGCTTAGAACAGTGCTCTGCACATAGTAAGTGCTTAACAAATGCTATCATTATTATTATATTCTGCCAAGCACTGTATTAAGTGCTCTGCACAGGTTCGCTCTCAACAAATACCACTGATTGATTTTCTCAGCCTTGCCACAGGCCTGATGTGTGAGCTTGAGCCAGATACTTAACCTTTCTGGGCCTCAATTTCCTCATCTGGAAAAGTGGCATTAATAATAATACTTATTAAAAATAATGTCTGTGATATTTTTAAGGGCTTACTATGATCCAAGGACTGCACTGAGTACTGGGTAGATCCAATGTGATCAGACCAGAATCAATCCCTGTCCCAGATGGGGCTCATAGGTTAAGGTGGAGGGAGAACAGTTATGTAATCCCCATTTTACAGATGAGGAAACTGAGGCACAAGGAAGTTAGGTGTCTTGCCACAGACTTACAACAGGCAAATGTCTGAGCTGGGATTATAACCCAGCTCTTCTGACCCCCAGGCATTTGTCAGCCTACTTCCCAGGACTGCTGTGTGTGGCCTAGTGGGCTGGGAGTCAGCAGATCCTGGGTTCGAAGTGGTTAAATGGCTATCCTGAAGGTCAGGATGGATTTTGGGGTTTCAGAAGACCTAAGTGGGTCACTGGGGCCCACCAAGGGTAAAAGGTCACTGGGACCTCCAAAGGCTCAGGTGGGTTTTTGTGTCCCTCTAGGAGGGGGAGGTGAGCAGAATTGTCCCAGTTTGCAATGGAAAGGAGACAGAGCATGGCCTGCCCTGGGCTTTGATGAGTAGGGGGCTTTGGCTACTTCACCTTCCCCCTCCCTCTTTTAGAGGGGTCTGGGATTGGGCTTGCTGGAATTGATGATGCCTATTATATTGGTGATGAGGATGACAATGACAATAATGATGATGTGGGGTTATCAGGGTTGAGCAGGTGGGGTGGAGAGGGGGTTGGAGGACATGTTGATTAGACCATTTCAGAAATTATTTAAATGTTCATTTTGTTGAACTGTGTGGGGATGAGGATTGTGGGGGCAAGGGAGAGGTGCTTGATGTTAATGGGTTGTGGCACTGCTAATGCCATGTATACATTGTGCACTGCCTGGGCGTGGGGCAGTAGGGAAACTGGGGAGGAGTTGGGGTGGTGATGATTGTTTTGGGGGTTCTGATGATGTTTCCAGGATATTGCTGCTGGGCTGGGGTGGGGTCTGAGTCAGAAGGGGAGGACCAGAGGCTGAAAGCTGCTCTTGCTTTTTCAGGCCGGGGGTGGAGAGCATATGCAAGAGGAGAGGACATGGAGGAAGACTTTGGGATCAGATGGGTTTGGGGAAGGCTGGGCCTGGGTTGGGGGTGACTGCTGGACCTGGGATTGAGGGTCCTGGGAGGCTGGGATAGATGACACCTTACACACGGGGGTATGTAGCGTGGCTTAGTGGAAAGAGACCAGGCTTTGGAGTCATAGGTTATGGGCTCAAATCCAGGCTCTGCCAATTTTCAGCTGTGTGACTTTGGGCAAGTCACTTCATTTCCCTGGGCCTCAGTTACCTCATCTGTAAAATGGGGATGAAGACTGTGAGCCTCCCATAGGACAACCTGATCACCTTGTAACCTCCCCAGCGCTTAGAACAGTGCTTTGCCCAGAGTAAGTGCTTAATAAATGCCATTATAAAAAAAATAATAAAAACATGACTTGGTGCATGCTCAGTGTTTGTCTGTGTCTGTGGGTCTCTCCATTCTGTGTCTCCCCTGTTCCCACTAGATTGAGGGCCAGGACAGTGTTCTCTCCATCCCCCTAGACCTCACCACGGCGATCAGTGCCCAGTTGGTACTGGTCATGGTGGGCAAGGGGCCGCTCCTGCTGTAGCTGCAGTGCTCATCCCACTGCTCCTACCCCTGTAGGGCTGAGGGCAAGGATCCGGTGTGTGGGGGGCAGAGACTGTGTCTCTTCTTCAGTGGGCTGCCCCCTGCTTGATCTCTCTTCTTACACCTTCCTCTTCCTGCTAGCTATAAGGAATTATACTAATCAATGGTATTTATCGAGCGCTTGTTGAGTACAGAGCACTGTCATATATCACATGGTTAACTCCTTAAAAGCAGTGATGGTGTGTCTTATCTCTGTTGAATCGCCCTCAGTGCCTAGCAGGCAAAAATGCCCTTAATATGAGATGTGCTCACTAGGGTTCTCTGTCCAGTAAATGACAGACAGTAGGTCGTTCATTCATTCATTCATTCATTCATTCATTCAATCAATCATTTATTGAGCATTTACTGTATGAAGAGTATTGTACTAAGCTCTTGGAAAGTACAAGTCAGCAACAAATATTCATTCAATCATATTTATTGAGCGCTTATTGTGTGCAGAGCACTGTACTAAGCGCTTGGGAAGTACAAATCGACAACATATAGAAACAGCCCCTACCCAACAATGGGCTCACAGTCCAGAAGGGGGAGACGGACAACAAAACAAAACATGTAGTCAAAATCGTCATAATAAATAGAATTTCACAATACTCCAATAACCACCTTGCCCCAGCTGACTGCCGTTTAAACACGTCTTTGAGATTTTGTCAGTGGTAGGGAACCAACAAAATGTAAACGTAGATTCTTTCCTTCCATAAAGCTGAAATTCCTTCAATGGGCTCACAGTCTAGAAGGGGGTAGGCAGACATCAAAACAAGTAAGCAGGCATCAATAACATCAACATAAATTAATAGAATTAATGATATATACACATCATCAATAAAATAAATGGAATTACAAATATGTACATATATAAACACAAGTGTTGTGGGGTGGGGGGGGTAGAGCAGAGGGAGCGAGTGGGGGATGATGGGGAGGGGAGGGGGGAGCAGAGGAAAAGGGGGGGTGCTCAGTCTGGGAAGGCCTCCTGGAGCTTTCAGTAGGGCTTTGAAGGGAGAAGTGTGCTAGTTTGATGGATTTGAGGAGGGAGGGCTTTCCAGACTAGAGGGAGGACGTGGGCCAGGGGTTGACAGCGGGACAGGCGAGACTGAGGCACAGTGAGGAGGTTAGTGGCAGAGGAGTGGAGTGTGCGGGCTGGGTTATAGAAGGCAAGAAGAGAGGTGAGGTGAGGGGGGCAAGGTGATGGAGAGCTTTGAAGCCAGTAGTGAGTAGTTTTTACTTGATATGGAGGTTGATAGGCAACCACTGGAGAATTTTGAGGAGGGGAGTGACATGCCCGGAATGTTTCCGTAGAAAGATAATCAGGGCAGCAGAATGAAGTATAGACTGGAGTGGGGAGAGACAGGAGGTTGGGACATCCACAAGGCCTGTCCAACCCAGTGAGGCCACTCAGTGGCCTGTCTAATATTGTGAGCCCCTTGAGGGCAAGGTCACCTTGAGAGTAGGCCTGTTTGATGTTTTGAGCCCCTGCCCTGGAGACAGGGCCACAGGGACTTTGTGACATTCTTACATTGTGATGAGCCTCCCACAGCAGGGGCTCTGCAAAGGTGAGCCTGTCTGACTTTGTGAGCCCCCTGAGGGAACGGCCTGGGTACCAGGGAAAGAGTGAAAAATATGGGTGCATGGAAAAGGGGGCTTCATGCCATGAACCCCAGATTTGAGTCTTCAAATCTCAGGGCACCAGGAAGAACAATACAAATATGTGTGCTGGTAAAAAGGGACTGGCTTCATGCCATGAAGTCCAGATTTGACATTTGGGTCTTCATGGCCTGGGAGCCAAGAAGGACACTAAAAGTTTTGGTGCCAGCAAAAGAGGGGCTAGCTTCAAGCCACAAACCCCAGAGGCCCAAGGCCTGAGAGTAATCACATGGGTGCTGGCAAAAGGAAGTGCGGGAAGTGGGGGAATTGGCTATATGCCATGAACCCAGGAAACAGGGAGAGAGAAAAAAACATGGATGCTGGCAAAAGGGAGACTGGCTTCATGCCATGAATCCTAGATTTGAATCTTACCATCTGAGTCTTCATGGTGCAGGCACCAGAAAGATGAATAAAAATATGGGTGCTAGCTAAAGGGGATTGGCTTCATGGTGATGATGATATTTATTAACTGCTTACTATGTGTCAAGCACCATTCTAAGCACTGGGGTAGATAAAATCTAATCAGGTTGGATCTAGTCCATCTCCCAGTATTAATCCCTATTTTACAGTTGAGGTGACTGAGGCACAGAGAAGTTAAAAGTCTGCTGTGTGACCTTGGACAAGTCCAGGTGTGGAACTAGGATTAGAACCCAGATCCATCTGACTCCCAGGCCCATGCTCTATCCACTATACCATGCTGCTTCATGCCACGAACCCCAAATCCAAGTCTTCCTTTTTGGATATTCTTGTCCCGGGTACTGGGAAGAACAATAAAAGTAGGGGTGCTGGCAAAAGGAGAGACTGGCTTCATGCCATGAACCCCAGATTTTAATCTTCCCAGAGAGATCTTCATAGCCTAAGCACCAGGAAGAAAAATAAAATGGGGGCAGGCGAAAGGAGGCTTGGTTTCATACCAAGAGCCCCAGCTTTTAGTCTTCCTATTTGGGTCTTCATGGGCCAGGTCCTGGGAAAAGCAATTAAAAATATTTGTTCTGGCAAAAGGGAGGTTGGCTTCATGCTACTAACCAAAGATTTGAGTCTTCCCACTTGGGTCTTCATGGCTTAGGTGCCGGGAAGAAAAATAACATGAGTACTAGCAAAAGAGGGCTGGCTTCATGTCCTGAACCCCAGATCTGAGTCGTCCCACTTGCGTCTTCACGGCTCACACACCATGATGAAGAATGATAAACATGGGTGTCGGGAATCGTGGGTCTGGCTTCGTGCCATGAACCCTCGATTTGTGTCTTCCCATTTGGGTTTTCCTGGCCCAAGTGCCGGGAAGAACCATAAAAGTGTGGGTGCTGGCAAAAGGGAGGTTGGCTTCATGCCATGATCCTCAAACGTGACTCCCTTTGGGGTCTTCATGACCCAAGTAGTAGAAAGATAAAAAATAAGGGTGCCTGCAAACTGAGCCTGGCTTCATACCATGAACTGCAGATTTGAGTCTTCGCTTTAGGGGCTTCATGGCTCAGGTATCAGGGAAAGAGTTAAAAATAGTGGGGGCCGGCTTCATTCATTCATTCAATCATATTTATTGAGTGCTTACTGTGTGCAGAGCACTGTACTAAGCGCTTGGGAAGCACAAGTTGGCAACATATAGTACAAATTGGCAACATGCTGGGGTACATACACGTAAATCAGGTTGGACAAAGTCCCTGACCCAAAAGGGGGCTCACAGTCTTAATCCCCATTTTACAGATGAGGTAATTGAGGCCCAGAGAATTTAAGTGACTTGCCCAAAGTCACACAGCTGGCAAGTGGCGTAGCTGGGGTTTGAACCCACCACCTCTGACTCCCAAGCCCGTGCTCTTTCCACTAAGCCACACTGCTTCTCGAGGGTTGGCCTCTGCTGCTAAATTGTTAACTCCTCGAGGGCAGGAGCTCATCTGTGCTCACTATTGTGACCCACAGGCAATATGTTGGCAAATGTTACCGATGGATTTATTTCCATCATTTATTCATCCATTCATTCAATTCACTCCATCGTATTTATTGAGCGCTCACTGTGTGCAAAGCACTGTACTAAGCTCTCGGGAGAGTACAGTATAACAACAAACGGACACATTCCTGCCCACAACGAGCTCACAGTCTAGGCCAAATTTCTTTTCACATAAGAGAACACAAAGCTTGCAATCCCAGTGCCTTGCCAAATTAGGGTTTGAAAATGACCCCAAGAAGCTCCCCCGAATGTTTACCATCCTTTGCCCTTCCAGGAGGAAGTTTTCCGATTCTGGAAATAAAAGTGATTCAAGCAGCTCAGCTCTGCTGCAAGACGGGTGCTCAGCTAGGTCTAGGTCCCAGTGCTTAGTTCAGTGCTTGGCACAGGTAAGCACTTAAAATTCCAGTCATCATCTTGTTTATAAGACTGGGTTCCATGTTTGTGCACGTGTGGGAGCAACTGATGGCAGAAGGAATTCCATCTTTCTGGAAGGAAAGAATCTACGTTTACATTTTATTGGTTCCCCTACTGCTGACAAAATCCCAAAGAGGAGCTGGACGGCAGTCAGTTGGGGCAAAGTGCTTATTGGAGTAACGTGAAAGCAGCAGAAACCGCACTCTGGGGGAAATACCTGGGTGACTGGTCAAGCATGGCAAGGCCAAAATTGGGATCGGGAAGGTCTGGGATTCAAATGTACCTGTTTTGAAAGCACAGAGCTCCTGGGGGCACCAGAGTGGGAAGCATTATGGTTATTAATAATAATAATGGTAATAATAATAATAGAGGTATTTGTTAAGAGCTTACTATTTGCCAGGCACTGTACTAAGCACTGGGATAGATACAAGTAAATTGGGTTGGACATAGTCTCTGTTCCACACGAGGCTCATGGTCTTAATCCCCATTTTACAAGAGGTAACTGGCACAGTGAAGCTAAGTGACTTGCCTAAAGTCACACAGCAGGCGAGTATTGGAGCTGGAATTAGAACCCAGGTCCTTCTAACTCCCAGGCTCATGCTCTATCTAATAATAATAATTGTGATATTTGTTATAGAAGCACAATTGTCAAGGTCCTGCTTTTGTCCACCTTTCTCCCCCACCCCTGCCTAAGGCCCACTTGACCACTTTGGGTTTGCCTGACGGGTTGCCTTAGAACCAATCAAGCCCCTGGCCCTACTTACCACCCTAACAAAGGAGGTCCAGGACTAAACAGGAAATGCCCCAGGAGCTTACTGCATTCTATCCTAAAGTACTTCTCCTACTGGATTGTTCTGATCGTTATGAATGCTGTACTAATGGTGTATGAAGAAGCCCTGTATTGCCTGAAGTTGAGCTGGCCTTGACTAGCAGCGGAATCTCTGCTGCTCAACTCCTCTCCCTACTAGTGTCGGATGAAGCGCTAATAGTAATAAAATCTGTCTCTGACATACCTTTTTCTGAACACAACGCAGAGTCTGTAAAGTTTTTCTTCCACATTAAGTGCTTACTTTATACCACTCATTCATTCATTCATTCGTATTTATTGAGCGCTTACTGTGTGCAGAGCACTGTACCGCTGTACTAAACATTTTACAGATAAGGTAACTGAGGCCCAGAGAAGTGAAGTTGCTTGCCCAAGGTCATACAGCAGACAAGTGGCAGGGCTGGGATTAGAACCAGGCCCTTCTGACTCCCAGGTCTGCTCTATCATTTAGGCCATGCTGCTTCCTCTAAAGAGTTAAAAAAGAAGTCAACTCACTGGCAGTCAAGAGAACTGGGTTCTAATCAATCAATCAATCAATTGTATTTATTGAGTGCTTACTGTGTGCAGAGCACTGTACTAAGCACTTGGGAAGTACAAGTTGGCAACATATAGAGACAGTCCCTACCCAACAGTGGGCTCACAGTCTAGAAGGGGGAGACAGAGAACAAAACCAAACATACTAACAAAATAAAATAAATAGAATAGATATGTACAAGTAAGATAAATAAATAAATAGAGTAATAAATATGTACAAACATATATACATATATACAGGTGTTGTGAGGATGGGAAGGAGGTAAGATGGGGATGGAGAGGGGGACGAGGGGGAGAGGAAGGAAGGGGCTCAGTCTGGGAAGGCCTCCTGGAAGAGATGAGCTCTCAGTAGGGCCTTTGAAAGGAGGAAGAGAGCTAGCTTGGCGGATGGGCAGAGAGAGGGCATTCCAGGCCAGGGGATGACGTGGGCTGGGGGTCGATGGCGGGACAGGCGAGAACGATCCCACTCTGATCCCACTCTAATCCCCACTCTGACCCTTGCCCACTGTTGTGACCTTGGGAAAGTCAGTTGGATGGACCTCAGTTTTCTCATCTGTAAATGGGGAAAACCTCCCTCAAACTGTGAGCCCTATGAGAAACAGGGGACTGTGTCCAATGTACACAAAGCGCATAGTAAGTGCTTTAACAAATACCACTCATGTGGCCTGGGTGGGAAGGGACTGGGCAGATGACGCCATACATATGAAAATGTTTAGGATAGGCCAAGGCATCAGCATTCAAACAGCAGCTGGCCTGCAAGGGCACTAATTTACTCTGACAGAGGATCCAAGATTATTGATCTTGGTGGCAGGATCCCACTGACTAAAGGTTTCCGTCCTAACTGGCTCACCAGCAAGAGTCTGTGGCAGGGCCCTGAAACATCAACAGCTCACCAGGGTTTGTGCTTCTCTTGTCTCAGCTGAGTCGTGCGCACTGGGAATGGGTGTTAGGAGGAGGAGCAGCAGCTTTTTTTTTTTTAATGGCATTTGGCATTTTTTTAATGGCGTTTTAATGGCATTAATGCTTACTGTGTGCAAGGCACTGTACAAAGTGCTGTGGTAGATACCCGCTAATCAGGTTGGACACAATCCCTGACCCACATGGAGCTCACAGTCTTAATTCCCATTTTACAGACGAGGGGATTGGGGCACAGAAAAGTGAAGTGACTTGCCCAAGGTAACACAGCAGACCAGTGTGTGCCAGGTGATGCCAGCCAGTAAAGAATTACTCAGAGGATCATTTCCCCAAGCAAGCTTTTATTATCCCGTCCAATTTCCCTCCCAGAATGAATTTAGGTCTTTTGGGTGTAACGGACACAGCGGGCTCCGCCCCTTAGGGGAGGTGAGAACCCTGAGCACTCAGCCGGAGTTGCTTATAAACTGTATCCGAGATTGTGGCGTTGACGGATTGGCTCTATCCTTCTAGCGTCACGCTGATGGGCAGATTGTAGAGGGGGGTAAGGGATGCTTGTCAGTTTCACTTCCTCCCCTCAGTTCCCGCCCGTGATGCCGGCCTCACAAGCACCGTACTAAACGGTGGGTTAGATACAATAAAACAGGTCGGACACAGTCCCAGTCCCACACAGGGCTCACACTCTTAATCCCCATTTTACAGATGAAGTAACTGAGACTCAGGGAAGTGAAGTAAATTGCCTAAGGTCACACTGCAGACATGTGGTGGAGGTAATAATAGTAATGATAATAATGATGGTATTTGTTAAGTGCTGTTGTCCACTAGCGGACTTGACATGACTGACTCCATTTTGTGTATGCTAACAGTAACCCTCCATTTTGCGCAGGCCGAGAGAACAACTCCTTTTTGTATTTTGTGCAAGGCTCAGCAACAGATGTCTTCAAGGCCAGTAACAAGTAACAAGTATCTATGCAAGGCCATAGGGCAGATAACAACCTGCACAAGGCAATGAGAACAGAGAATAATGAGAATTTGTAACATCTTGTCGGTCCTAATCAGATTCCTGAAATTCCTAAATGCTCCGCTCCCATGTTGCTGTAACTCAATAAAAGACACAGTGAGAATGGGATCGGGGCTGCTTGTCACTCGTACCTCTCCCGGGAGGTGAACGGGCAGGTAGCCACTTTCCTTCTTTACTGCTCTATCTGAACTCATGTCTCCAAGTCATTTTTCCTATCTGGGTCACTACCCTGGTTACAAGAACCCTGCGGCCGATGTACACCGAGTTAACCTATTTGCACCCTACTTGTCAATAACAGTAACTTCTTTGGCGACCACAAAGGGGACTCTCGTGCTGTGATCTGGATAGGAACAAACCTCCGCGGGTGAGAACGGTCGACTCTCGTGACGCGTCAGACTTTGTAAGTAAGGATCCGCTTTTCGGGTCTGAGTCTCCCCTTCTCTCCTTCTGGGTTGTTAATTTGGAGCACCCGGGTGAGGTTCCGGGTTAGCGGTTTCTTCCTCCTCCGTTTACACGGTGGTGGGTGGTTTCTCCTCCCTTCGGTTGGAAGGGGTGGGTGGTTTCTCCTCCTGGGTTAGGAGGTGGTCTGTTGACCTCAGGAGACGTTCTGAGGGGGCCTAGGAGACGTCCTAGGTGTCTTTCTGGGTTGAGCGGAAAGGGGTTTCCGGTTGTTGGAACCATGGGCACGAGTCTCTCTAAGACTAGTTGGTGCCTGGCTAAAGTTCTCCAATCACGGGATGAGAGTCACTTGCCTGTAACTAAAGGAATGTCTGAAAAACAACTTGTAGGGTGTCACAAGGCCTGGACTAAGTTCCGGGACCAACAGGGTTATTCTTTCTGGCCCGAGGGAGGGTCTTTTGATCCTCAAAGTCTTCGCAAACTCTGGGAGGTTTTATCTTGTTCCCGGTATGATGAAATGTGCTGTTGGTATTGTTGGGCTGAGGTTAGTAAGAATCAGTCCTCTCAGACTGAAGTAGCAACATTGTCACCTGTGGCAGAAAAGGCTGTGTTGCCTTCAGTCCCGAGTCCGCAGTCCCACTCAGCGGACCTGATAGGTACCTCAGTTCCTATCCCCCTGCTTATTTACCTCCAGTACCACTTCTAGCCCCTGTTCGTGAGAACTACCAGCAGATCCCAGGGGCGGGCGGGAATGTCATAATAGCCGGAGTAAGGGCTCATGTCCCTTTCGAGCCCCAAACCCTTATAACCTGGCAGCAGAATACTCCACCCTTTCAAAGAAATCCTCAGGAAGTGTATCGAAGGGTCCTGGGAATTTTTAGAACCCATCTTCCTACTTGGGCGGATGTAGAAGAGCTGCTTGAATTGTTTTTCACTTCTGATGAGAGCTCCCGCCTCAGAGCTCTGACTGTAAATTTAGAGAACGATGGTCAGCCTCATGTGGCGTGGGCCAACAATTGAGCCTAATTGGAACTTAAATGTGGAAATAGATTGGAATCGCCTTAATCAAGGGCAGCAGACTCTCCTGGCTGCCATCCAAGAATTGGGCCGGAAACCTACTAATTGGGACTCCTTCCACTGGATGATCCAGAGGGAAAGGGAAAACCTCCGATGACTTTTTTCACTCATCTTAGTGAGAGAGAAGAGACGATGGTTAAAAGAATTGTATGTGTATAAAGGAAGATGGAGGGAAAAGGAGAAAGAAAAGAGAAGGTGAAGCAATTGCGGTTGAAGGAAATTGTCTGTTCAGGCATCTACACCCTGCGAAGCAGGTGTCCCATAAGGGGGAATGATGGGTGGAGAGATTGCCTCTGAAGGAAATTGTTTGTGTACGAAGGTTAGAGTAAGCGTGTGTGAAGGAGAAAGAGAAGAGACACGAGGGAATTTTAGTCGAATGTCGGTCTCCTTGTAATACTCCTGTGTTGCCGGTGCGAAAACCAGGCTCCCCTCTGTCCTATCGGTTAGTCCAGGACTTGCATGCAATTAACTCTTACGTTTTGCCTATGCATGCTGTGGTTCCTAGTCCCACGGCAGTAGTTAGCTCCGTGAGTCCCAAAGCAACCTGTTTTACTTGTATTGATTTAACTGGCGCTTTCTTTACCGTCTCAGTGTCCTGTGAGAGCCAGTACCTTTTTGCCTTTACCTGGGAAGGTCGTCAACTAACCTGGACGAGACTTCCCCAGGGTTTTGTCTACTCCCCAACTATCTTTTCAAGAGAGTTGTTCAGAGCCCTATCTCCCCTCAAAGTACCCAAAGGGATCAGTATGTTCCAGTATGTGGATGATATCCTTATTGCTGGGGACACGGAGGATCTGTGTCGGTCAGGTTCCTTCAGGTCCTAGCTTGCTTGCATCAGCTTGGTCTTAAAGTTAGTCGCGAGAAACTGCAGTGGTGTCAGCCCCCAGGTAAAATATCTTGGGTTCATGTTGCGGGCGGGGAGAAAAGAGCAATCGCCCCCAAGCGAGCGAGCCTGATTCAATGCATGCCTCGCCCCACTACTAAGAGGGGCCCTGAGAGGTTTTCTGGTGTGGCTGGGTTTTGTCAAGCCTGGATTCCAGAATTTGGGTTGTTAACCAGACCCCTTTTTGAGCTCCTAAAAATGACTTCCCCCCCCCAGAGCCCCTGGACTGGACTCCGAGGCTGTAGAAGCCTTTCAGACACTAAAAATCATGCCTGAGTTCAGCCCCTGCCTGGGACTCCTTAACTATAGTAAGCCGTTCTATTTGTACATTCATGAACGGCCACGGAGGTGGCCTCAGGTGTTTTTGCCAAACTCTCCGTCCTCACTGTCGACCAGTAGCCTATTATTCAGGTGTCCTATGATCCTGTCATTCTAGGTCAAATACCCCTGTATCCTCTGAATAGCTGCGGTGGTAATGCTGCTTGAAAAGTCTCAGGATATCTCTTGGGACATCCCGCTGTTGTTCAGACTCCCGCATGAAGTTGTGCGCCCTCCTTCGTGGAGCAGCCACCAAGCACTTATCTGTGGCACGCCTGACTAAATATGAAGTTGCTTTATTGGAAAATCTGCAGGTACATGTGGAGCGCTGTGGCTCCTTGAACCAGCTACCCTGCTTGAGTCCAGCTACCCTGCTTGAGTCCTCTCCCATGACTGACCAAATTCATGATTGTGATGAAGTAGTTCGGGAAACTGTCGCTCCTTGATCGCTCCTTTGCAATGGGCCTTTGTCCTCTTTTGATCTAACTTTGTTTACAGATGGCTCCTCCTTTATGGACCAAGGGGTGCGCCTCACCAGCGCTGCTTGTGTATTACCCTAACCTCTGTGCTGTGGACTGGCTCACTCCCAGCTTCTTGCAGTGCGCAGGCAGCTGAGCTTGAAGTCCTTGCACAGGCATTACTACTTGGTAAAGGGAAGTGTGTGACCATCTGTACAGACTCTAAGTATGCCTTTGGGGTTTGTCATGCTACAGGTGTCCTGTGGCAAAGTCGTGGGTTCCTCACCTCAGCGGGTCATCAGGTTGCTAATGGGGATTGTATAGAGTGCCTATTACTCCTCTTGCTCCCGGCCGAGGTGGCTGTCGTGCATGTGCATGCCCACACCCGAGGAAGTGATTCCCTGAGTTTGGGCAATCGCCTAGCCGACGAGGCCTCTCGTTGGGCAGCTCGGTATGCCCCCCTTGTATGTGTAGCCCCTGTTATGACCCTGGCCCCCACGTCTATGCCTGGCAGTCTGTTGCCCTCCCTGATTACTGATAAGGAAAGAGCTGAGTGGCCTTGGCAATATGAGGCACTGGAACGGGATGGACTCTTTTGGGTCCCTGATGGACGCCTTATTTTGCCCGCTGCTGCACTGCGACCAGTTTGGGTCTTCACTAGGAGACTCACTTTGGTGCAGATGTCTTGGCAGCCACAGTTCTTCAAGTTTGGTTTGCCCCAGGTATCCATCCTGTTGCCAAACGTGTCACAGCCAGTTGTGCTACTTGCCAGAGCTTCAGTGCTCACCCTGGTCATCGGGACGTGCCAGTCGTGAGTTGAAAACCCTTTTGGGAAAGCTTTGTATGGAAACTCATCTCAAATGGCCCGAGGTTCTATACCTCTCGCACTTTATCGTCTACCGATGTCTGCCCCCAGGCTCCTTTAAATATATCTCCTTATGAAATGCTATTTGGTCATTCCCCCGTATGGGGAAGCCTTTCAGATCCCCGACCTCCTCCGACCCTACAGGTGGCGATGATGCCCCTGCGAGCCTATGTTTGTCTCTCCAGGGGAATTCTAGCTGAGCTGCAGGCTGCCTGGAATCCTCCGTCAGCGCACCCCTCTCACCGTGATCTATCATCTGCATCCGTCATTGCTGGAGATTGGGTTTGGGTTAAGCGCATGGTCGGCAATGCTTCACTTAAGCCATCCTGGGAGGGGCCCTACCAGGTTCTCTTGTCTTCCTTTTCTGCAGTTTGTGTTGCCGAGCGCCCCTCATGGATCCACCACTCCCAGGTGAAGCCAGCTGTTTTTGATGCTTCGCCTCCCGATTGTACTCCACCTTCGGTTTCTGCTGACTCAAGATTCTGAGCCACCCACTGTCCCAGCTTTACGGCTGCCGTCGAACTTCTACCGGATGCGCCTCGGTCCTGTGAGATTTTGTCTGGTTGCTTATTTGTGTGTCTTGCTTGCTGTGTTGTTTTTTTTGTGCTGTGCTGTGTTTTTCAGCTCCTGAAGGCCTGCCTCTGATGTGCTTCATCTACCTTGATGCTTCTGCAACCCCGACTGTACCCCTGTCCAAGGCTGAGATCATGGACATGCAGCGCCTTCTGGATGCTGTGTTTCGCTGAGGAGGGGGATTGTTGCGTGTGTTGTGTGTGTAAAGCTATGCCTGTATTTTTTTTGTCTTTTCCTTATCCTTTACTTTAGGCGTCAGCTTTGCGGAAGACCTTTATTATCCCAAAGAGGGTCGTATGTGATCCTCCCGGAGGCCATGGGCCTCGGAAGGATCAAAGGGGGGATTGTTGCCCACTAGCGGACTTGACATGACTGACTCCATTTTGTGTATGCTAACAGTAACCCTCCATTTTGCGCAGGCCGAGAGAACAACTCCTTTTTGTATTTTGTGCCAAGGCTCAGCAACTGATGTCTTTCAAGGCAGTAACAAGTAACAAGTATCTATGCAAGGCCATAGGGCAGATAACAACCTGCACAAGGCAGTGAGAACAGAGAATAATGAGAATTTGTAACATCTTGTCGGTCCTAATCAGATTCCTGAAATTCCTAAATGCTCCGCTCCCATGTTGCTGTAACTCAATAAAAGACACAGTGAGAATGGGATCGGGGCTGCTTGTCACTCGTACCTCTCCCGGGAGGTGAACGGGCAGGTAGCCACTTTCCTTCTTTACTGCTCTATCTGAACTCATGTCTCCGAGTCATTTTTCCTATCTGCGTCACCACCCTGGCCGATGTACACCGAGTTAACCTATTTTGCACCCTACTTGTCAATAACAGTGCTCACTATGTGCCAAACAGTGTTCTAAGCTCTGGTGTACATACAAGGTAATCAGGTCATCATCCCATGTGGGGCTCACAGTGGACCCAAGAGAACCCAAGGTGGGGATGCAGATAGGGAAGCAGCGTGGCTCAGCGGAAAGAGCCCGGGGTTTGGAGTCAGAGGTCAGGGGTTCAAATCCCAGCTCCGCCAATTACCAGCTGTGTGACTTTGGGCAAGTCACTTCACTTCCCTGTGCCTCAGTGACCTCATCTGTAAAATGGGGATGAAGACTGTGAGCCCACCGTGGGACAACCTGATCGCCTTGTAATCTCCCCAGCGCTTAGAACAGTGCTTTGCACATAGTGAGCATTTCATAAATGCCGTCATCATTACTGATGGCATTGGTTGTTCTGGATGGCTACCAAGTCGCTGGGCAACTAAAGGATTAGTCAGACAGCATGTGACTGCCGGAAGTTTTAATAAAGTTTTATTGGTAAGGTCGCAGACCAAATAGGGGGTAACGCACCCCGGGGGCTCATTTCCTTAAGGGCAAAGGCCCCAAGTGCCCGATACAACAGGCTTATATACCACTGTTGCTGATCACAGTGATTGGTAGATTTGAAAACAGTGAGGACTGGATTGGTGCAGATTTGGTACAGAGCTGGGTGGAGTCTACCTCCTTATTTGGTTTGGTTCCTGGACCCAGCCAGTGGGCTGCAGGGTCTAAGGCCCATACCAGATATGGCAACAGAACCACGTACATTCAAACAATATCTGCAAGCTTTCCATGGTGCATGAGGGGGCCCCCATCAGGAGCAGCACGGCTTAGTGGAAAGAGCACGGGCCTGGGAGTCAGAAGGTCCGTTCTACTCCCGACTCCACCACAAGTCTGTTGTGTGACCTTAATGATAATGATGGTATTTGTTAAGCAGTTACTACGTGCAAAGTACTGTTCTAAGCATGGGGGGCTACAAGGTGGTCAGGTTGTCCCACGTGGGGCCCACATCTGAATCCCCATTTTACAGATGAGGTAACTGAGGCACAGAGATGTTAAGTGGCTTGCCCAAGGTCACAAAGCCGACAAGTGGCAGAGTTGGGTTTAGAATCCATGACCTCTGACTCCCAAGCCCATGCTCTTTCCACTGAGCCACGAGTCACTTCATTTCTCTGTGCTCCAGTTCCCTCATCTGTAAAATGGGGATTGAGATCGGGAGCCCCACGTGGAACAGTGATTGGGTCCAAGCCAATTTGCTTGTACCCAACCCAGCGTTCAGGACCGTGCCCGGCACATAGTAAGCCCTTAACAAATGCCACCATCATTATTATTATTATTACCACCGTATACAGCGAAACACTTTACCTCACGCTTAGCCTAATTGAAAGGGGCGTAGATGCGTACAAACACACACACACACGCGCGCACACACACACACACACACACACACACACACACTCCCTACCCCCAACCCCCACCCCGGACCCAAAATAGCTACCAATCCGACTGGCTTCCCCAAATTTCCTGAAGATAGTCCCATGTCACAGGAGTTTCAAGGAGTCTGGACCCAGCGGCATGCCAACCTGGTTCAAGTGCTTTGGCCTCGGCCCCATTAAGGTGTCTCAGCGCAGATCTTTGATATTTGTTTTCTTTGTTCCTGGGCCCCATGGAACTATTTCTTTCCCCCCTTTTATCGGCTGTTTCGGTTTTTGGGGGAGGTGCGGCGGGGGGGAGTTGCGGAGGAAGTTCTCATTTGCTGCTCCAACTTCCTTTTATCTGCAGCTCAGGTGGCTCATTACCAGGAGAAACCAGGGAGGACCACCACCCCGCCCTCCCCGTGTTTACATACCACTCAGGCTCAACCCCACCCGGCAGCCTTTATAATAAGGATGGCATAAGAAGCACAGTTCTAAGCCCAGGGGAATACAAGGTAATTAGGTTCATTCATTCAATCGTATTTATTGAGCGCTTACTGTGTACAGAGCACTGTACTAAGTGCTTTGGGAAGTACAAGTTGGCAACATATAGAGACGGTCCCTACCCAACAGCGGGCTCACAGTCTAGAAGGGGGAGACAGATGACAAAACAAAACATATTAACAAAATAAAATAAATAGAATAAATATATACAAGTAAAATAAATGGAGTAATAAATATGTACAAACATATATACAGGTGCTGTGGGGAGGGGAAGGAGGTAAGGCGTGGGGAGGAGGGGGAGAGGAAGGAGGGGGCTCAGTCTGGGAAGGCCTCCTGGAGGAGGTGAGCTCTCCCACATGGGGCTCACAGTCTTAATCCCCATTTTACAGATGAGGTCACTGAGGTCCAGAGAAGTGAAGTGACTTGCCCAAAGTCACACAGCAGACAGCTGGCGGAGCCGGGATTTGAACCCGTGACCTCTGACTCCAAAGCCCGTGCTCTTTCCCAGACTGAGCCCCTTCTTTCCTCTCCCCTCGTCCCCCTCTCCATCCCCCCGTCTTACCTCCTTCCCTTCCCCACAGCACCTGTATATATGTATATATGGTTGTACATATTTATTACTCTATTTATTTATTTATTTATTTATTTTACTTGTACATTTCTATCCTACTTATTTTATTTTGTTGGTATGTTTGGTTCTGTTCTCTGTCTCCCCCTTTTAGACTGTGAGCCCACTGTTGGGTAGGGACTGTCTCTATGTGATGCCAATTTGTACTTCCCAAGCGCTTAGTACAGTGCTCTGCACATAGTAAGCGCTCAATAAATACGATTGATTGATTGATTGATTGATTGATTTCCATTGAGCCACGCTGCTTCTGACAATTGTGGAATTTTAAGTTCTAACTGTGGGCCAAGCACTGAGCTAAGCACTGAGAACTAGATCTAGCTGAGCACCCTGAGGCCCAGAGTAGTGAAGTGACTTGGCCAATTAATTTTTTTCACGATGTGTATATATCTATAAGTCTATTTATTTATATTGATGCTATTGATGCCTGTCTACTTGTTTTGTTTCATTGTCTCCCCCCTTCTAGACTGTGAACCTGTTGTTGGGTAGGGATTATCTCTCTTGGTTGATGAATTGTACTTTGCAAATGCTTAGTACAGTGCTCTGCACACAGTAAGCCCTCAATAAATACGATTGAATTGATGAATGAATGAATGCATGCATGCATGCATGAATGAATGAATGAAAGAAAGGTTACAGAACTGACATACGGTTACGGTAAAGGCGGGGTTCGAACCCAGGCCCTTCTGACTCCCAGGCCCCGGGCTCTGTCCACCTGGGCCAAGCTGCTTCTACCTCTCCCTCCACTCCTCAGAATGCCAGGTGCTGGCTACACAGATGGCCACACACCACCCTCTGTGACTTGCCACCCTCTGGTGGCTTGGCCACCCCTGTTGGGATCAATCATTAATCGATGGTAATTACTGAGCACTTACTCTGAGCAGAGCCCTCTAGTAAGTGCTTGGGAGAGGACAGTAGAACAATACAGCATGGGCCTGGGAGTCAGAAGGACTAGGTTCTAATTCTGAGAAGCAGCCTGGCTCAGTGGAAAGAGCATGGGCTTTGGAGTCAGCGATCATGGGTTCAAATTACAGCACAGCCAGTTGTCAGCTGTGTGACTTTGGGCAAGTCACTTGAGTTCTCTGTGCCTCAGTTCCCTCATCTGTAAAAGTGGGGACTAAGACTGTGAGCCCCCCGTGGGACAACCTGATCACCTTGTCACCTCCCCAGTGCTTAGAACAGTGCTTTGCACATAGTAAGTGCTTAATAAATGTCATCTGTATTATCATTATTACTATTCTGGCTCTGCCACTTGCCTGCCGTGTGATTTCCCTTCTCTGGGCCTCAGTTCCCTCATCTGTAAAATGGGGATTCAACACATGGACTTGTGTCCAACCTGATGACCTTTGTGAGGGATGGAACCCAGTGAAGTTTCCTCATGAGACCCCAGGAGGGAAGGCAGAAGCTATCTCCCTGGGCCAGGCCGGGTTACACCAGATAGGACAAACCGGAAGGAGATAGAGGGAAAATAAAACAGCCACATTGCAGGACCTGTTTACAAAAAAACAGGACGCAGCTAACCGAAAAACAGGATGCAGGTTAAACCGCAAGGCCACTGTCAGCCTTGTACGTGAGCGTGTTGGGTGCTAGCTGCCGCGATTAAATTGTACGCCCTTAAGTATCCAGACAATGGAGAAAGGGGATAGTCGGTGGGAGGAAGAGGATGCGTTAGGGCTATAAAAACCGGCTTCGTACAATCAACAAGCACACTCCCCGGCTGATGCTGTTTGAGCAACGGGGGTAGTGCCCTTTCTCATGAGAAAGAATAAAGACTCTTTCTGATCCTGACCTGGACTCTGATTTGGTGGGTAGAGGGAGCCACTATCCCACACACCTTATATCTATCCCAGCGTTTAGAACGGTGCCTCATACAGTGCTTAATCATACCATCGAAAAACTCATATCATCAAAAAGAGAGATTGATGATGATGATGGAATTTGTCAAAAGTTTACTACGTGCCAGGCACAGAACTAACCAATGGGATGGATACAAGTAAACCCAGATGGACACTGCCACTGTCCCATGTGGGGCTCACTGTCTCAATCTTCATTTTACAGATGAGGTAAGTGAGGCACAGAAATGTGAAGTGACTTACCCAGGGTCACACAGCAGACAAGTCGTAGAGCCCATGATCTTCTGACTCCTAGGCCTGTGCTCTATCCACTAGGTCATGCTGCTTCCCCAGCATGCTGGACCTCTAATCCCAGTTACTGGCCTGCTCTGTGTGACCTTGGACAACTCTGTGACTGTGATAAAGACCGTGAGCCTCACATGGTTTGAAAGTGACTGCGTCCAACCTGATCACCTTGCATCTACCTTAGTGCTGAGAACAGTTTTTGGCACCTAGTCAGCGCTTAAGAGCCATTTATTTATTTTGCTTGTACATATTTATTCTATTTGTTTTGTTTTGTTGTCTGTCTCCCCCTTCTAGACTGTGAGCCCGCTGTGGGGTAGGGACCGTCTCTATATGTTGCCAACTTGTACTTCCCAAGCGCTTAGTACAGTGCCCTGCACACCGTCAGCGCTCAATAAATACGATTGAATGAATGAATTAATGAATGATTTTGATCATGACCATCATGACTGTTATTATTGATTTGTGACTCCATCCGTCCCCCTCGCCAAGGTTTGGGACTTGGATCGTACTCCTCTCCAGGGATTCCTCGTCGTCGACGACGGCGGACAGAGCCGGTCCGGGGAGGGGCCTCAGTCCGTAGGACCCCTCCTCTTTCTAATCTCCCCGGCCCCAGATACTCGGCCAGAAAGGAGTCGCCCACCAGCTTCCCCGCGGGGCTCTGCGGCGACGCTCCGCTCTGGCCACCGCCGCCCCTCTCCTCTGCTGAAAGGATACGCGGGGCCTTGGACCCCGGATAACGACCGCCCACCGTCCCCGCCCCTTGCATCATCATCATCATAAGGAGAAGAACTGTGGTATTTGTTAAGCGCTGTGTGCCAAGCACTGCACTAAGCGCTATACAAGCCCCCCCCGCCCCGCTCCTCCCGGGCGCTCCCTCCTCCCTCCTGCTCCGTGGGCTGCAGTCCTCTGCCCTCCATCTCTCTCTCCTCCGCCCCTCCCCCCAGGCGGCGGTGGAGCGCTGGCCGGCTGGCTCCCCATGCTCCCCGCCAGACTCTTCGTGCTCCCCTCGGGGCCTCCGGGCCCGGCGCTCGGCCCGACCGGCGGCTCCACCGCCTGCTGCTCGGTCCCTCCCAGGAGGCTGGCCGCCCGGCCCACCTTCCCAATCCCCATGGAAGAGGAAGAGGTCAGCAGGCTCCCCCTCTCCCGACCCCCTCCTCACTTCCCCGCTTCTGTACCTGAGACCGGGCCGGGGGGAGGAAGGGAGCAAGTGGGACCCCCCCTGCCCCGCCCCCACCACTTTCCCTGCCTCCCCCCCGCCCCATCCCTCTTTTCTCCCCGCTTCCTTCCCCCGCCTCCTTCTCCCCCAATCTCCCCCCTCCGCTCCCCTAACCTTCTTTCCAAGTCACTTCGTTTCTCTACACCTCAGTTATCTCATCTGCAAAATAATGAGGATTGTATTTGTTAAGCGCTTACTCTGTGCCTAGCTGCCTAGCACTGTTCTACAGCGCTGTTGAGACTGAGCCCCACATGAGACAGGGACTGTGTTCGACCTGATTTGCTTGTAATAATAATAATAATGTTGGCATTTATTAATAGCTTACTATGTGCAAAGCACTGTTCTAAGCGCTGGGGAGGTTACAAGGTGATCAGGTTGTCCCACGGGCCGGGGTGGGGGTGGGGGGCTCGCAGTCTTAATCCCCATTTTACAGATGAGGTAACTGAGGCCCAGAGAATGAAGTGACTTGCCCGAAGTCACACAGCTAACAGTTGGTGGAGCCGGGCGCTTAGTACAGTGCCTGGCGCACAGTAAGCGCTTAACGAATACCGTCAGTATTATCATCGTCATCATTATTACCCCTACCTCATTCCTCCACCTCTTTCTCCCCTTTCTCCTTCCCCCAGGTACCCCTACCCACTTCCTCCACTTCCGCCTCCCCATCTCCTCCTCACCTCCTTCTCCCTCAATCTCCTACCTCCCCAGCCCCTTATACCCACTTCTTTCTTCCCCCACCCCCACCTCCCCATCTCTTCCCCATCTCCCCCCTACCTCCTTCCCTCACCTCCTTCTCCCCCAATCTCCTCCCCGCTACTACCTCTGGCCCCTTGTCCCCACTACCTCCTTCCCCCATCTCCTCCCCTGCTATCCCTACCTCCAATCCCCTCCTCCTCCCCATCTTCTCCCCATCTCTCCCCCACCTCCTTCTCACCTCCTCTTCCCCCAATCTCCTCCCCGCTACTACCTCTGGCCCCTTGTCCCCACTACCTCCTTCCCCCATCTCCTCCCCTCCTATCCCTACCTCCAATCCCCTCCTTCTCCCTCAGTCTCCTCCCCTCCACAGCCCCTAGCCCTTTCCCCCACTTCCTCCTTCCCCATCTCTTCCCCTACTACCCTTAGCCCCCCCCCCATCTTCTTCCCAATCTTCTCTTCCAGCTTCCTTATTTATTTCCATTAATGCCTGTCTCGCCCTCTAAACTGTCAGCGGAGGGCAGGGAATGTGCCTGTGTCTTGTTTTATTGTATTCTTCTCAAGTACTTAGTACGGTGCTCGACACACAGTTAGCGGTTGATAAATACGATCGAATCTGGGAGTGAATGATAACTTCACCCCTTTCATTCATTCATTCAATCGTATTTACTGAGCGCTTACTGTGTGCACAGCACTGTACTAAGCGCTTGGAAAGTAAAATTCGGCGAGAGATAGAGACAATCCCTACCCAATAATGGGCTCACACCCCGGCTACCCCTACCTCCTCCCCCCCAGCTCCCTTCTCCCTCAATCTCCTCCTCCTGCCCCCCCCCCCCCCGTTAGTTAGCCCTTTCCCCCCACTTCCTCTTTCTCCCATTTCTTTCCCTGGTACCCGCTGCCTCCTTTACACCCACTTGCTCCTTCCCCACACTAACCCTACTTCCTCTTCCTGCATACCACACTACCCCTAAGCGCTGGGGTGTATACAAGTAAATCGGGTGGGACCGGAGTCCCTGGCCCCACGTGGGGTTCACATTCTCAATCACACTCTGGCGTGTCACCCTGCTCCTCAAAATCTCCAGTGGTTGCCTATCAATCTTCGCATGAAGCCAAAAACTCCTCACACTATTGGCTTTGAAGCTCTCCATCCCCTTGCCCCGTCCTACCTCACCTCCCTTCTCTCCTTCTAATATAATAATAATGATAATAATAATAATGGTGGGAATTTGTTAAGCACATACTATGTGCAAAACACTCTTCTAAGCGCTGGGGGGACTACAGGTGATCAGGTTGCCCCACCTTGGGGCTCACCGTCTTAATCCCCATTTTACAGAGGAGTAAACTGAGGCACACGGGAAGTGAAGTGGCCTTGCCCCAAGGTCACACAGCTAAGTCGTGGGGGCCAGGATTCAAACCCATTGCCCTCTGACTCCCAAGCCCACGCTCTTTCCACTGAGCCATGCTGCTTCTCCTAAGCCCAGCCCGTACACTCCGACCTCCGCTGCTGCTAACCTCCTCACTGGGCCTCGGTCTTGCCTCGTCCCACATCGACCCCTGGCCCACCATCCTCCACCTTGGCCTCGGAATGCCCCCCTCATCAGATCCACCAAAACTAGCTCTCTTCTCGCCTTTCAAAAGACCTATCCTGCAGAGCCACACCTCCAGCCAGGAGGCCTTCCCAAGACTGAGCCCCCCCCTTTTCCTCTTGCTCTCCTCCCCCCATCTGCCCTTACTCCCTCCTTCTGCTCTACCCCCTCTTCCCTGCCCCACAGCACTCGTGAATATTTGTACATTATTTACTATTCATTTATTTTATTAATGATATGGCATAGATCTATAATTCTATTTATTTTGATGCTGTTGAGGCCTGTCTACTTGTTTGTTTTGTTGTCTGTCTCCCCCCTTCTAGACTGTGAGCCTGCTGCTGGGTAGGGATTGTCCTCTATCCTGTTGCCGAATTGCATTTGCAAGCAGTGCTGTGCAACCAGTAAAGCACTCAATAAATACGATAGAATGAATGAATGATGAATGATAAGAACCCATGACCTTCTGACTCTCAAGCCCCATGCTCATTCCACTACATGCTTTGCACCATAGTAAGTGCATAATAAATGCATCATTATTATTAAATACAGACCCCGGAGACCGGGGCGGGGGGGGGGGGGGCGGGGGGGGGCTGCCAGTGGACCAGAGGCATCCAGCAGTCCAACCTTCAATTGATCGATCTGTTGGTGATGTTTATGAACGCTTACTGGGTGGCACAGCACTGGACCCAGCACTTGGGAGAGGACACTAGAATGGAATTAGCAGACACATTCCCCTATCCACAATGAGTTCTAGAGAGGGTAAACAGACCAGGCATTCATTCATTCATTCAATCGTATTTACTGAGTGCCTACTGTGTGCAGGAGCACTGTACTAAGCACTTGGGAAGTACAAGTGGCAAACATATAGAGAGGGTCCCCTACCCAACAGTGGGCTCACAGTCTAGAAGGGGGAGACAGAGAACAAAACAAAACATATTAACAAAAATAAAATAAATAGAATAAATATGTACAAATAAAATAGAGTAATAAATACGTACAAACATATATACATATATACCAGGTGCTGTGGGGAGGGGATGGAGGTAAGGCGGGGGGGAGGGGGCGGGGGAGAGGAAGGAGAGGGCTCAGTCTGGGAAGGCCTCCTGGAGGAGGTGAGCCTCTCAGTATGGCCTTGAAGGGAGGAAGAGAGCTAGCTTGGCGCGGTGGGCAGAGGGAGGGCATTCCAGGCTAGGGGGAGGACGTGGGCCAGGGGTCCGACGGCGGGACAGGCAAGACCGAGGCCCCAGTGAGGAGGTTAGCAGCAAAGGAGCGGAGTGTGCAGGCTGGGCTGTAGAAGGAGAGAAGGGAGGTGACAGGTAGGAGGGGGTGAGGTGATGGAGAGCCCTTGAAGCCGAGGGTGAGGAGTTTCTGCCTGAATGGCATGGGAAGTGGCAGAGTGTAGGGATAGGATACTTAAGTGTTGTGGGGTGGAGATGGGGTTCATCTTCATTCATTCATTCAGTCGTATTTATTGAGCACTTACTGTGTATAAACCACTGTACTTAGCCCTTACAGATAAAGGCATAAGGAGGTTAGGGAGCCTAGGATCTAGTAGATTGAATTCCCCAGGACAGCGGTTCCTGGAACAGAGATTTTGTCTCTGCTCTGCAGTTGCTCTCTCTCAATTAACCCGGCGGCGGAGCCCATAAAGGTGTCACAGAAGGCGAAGAAGCTGACTGAGTGACCGAGGGCGACCGAGCCACGGCCCCCGCGTCCCCCAGGAATCCAGCAGAATTCCCTCCACACAACCTCATCTTCCGATCCAGCATACGGAGAGGCTTCGGCTGCGTTCTCAGGGTCCTCCCCACATCCAAGGGCCCTCCTTGGGCCGGGGGTCTCCCACCCCATGAAGGGACCTCCTAGTGGGCTGGCGACCGGACAAGTGGCACCCATCCTGAACCCAGCGCTCCTGGTTTGGTGTCCACGGTCTTCTCTGGAAAGGTCAGTCTTGGCTCCCCCGCCGGGATTGCAGATACTGCTTTGTCGGGTAGATTGAATCAAGTCTGGTTTTTTGGTTTTTTTCCACCAAAATAAAGGCAGAACGCGCTGTTCTTCCTTCAGCCAATTTCACTCATCCCAGAAGAAACGCATTCTGAAAAAAAGTGCCTTAAAAACACCCGCACTTCACAGTTAGGGAGCGTGGAATGTCAGAATTCATTTAGTCGTATTTCTTGAATGCCTACTGTGTGCAGAGCCCTGTACTAAGCGCTTTGAAGAGTACAATAGAACCCTCAACAGGCGCATTCCCTGCCCCCAACAAGCTGACAGTCTAGAGGAGCTGGGTTCTCGTCCCAGCTCCCACATTTAATAAATATGGTTCTTGTTATGGTTACAATAATTATCGTACTTGTTAAGCGCTTACTAGGTGCCAAACATTGTTCTAAACACTGGGCTAGGTATAAGTTCATCCGGTCGGCAACGGTCCCTATCCCACATGGGGTCACAGTCTAAGTAGGAGGCAGAACAGGTATCGAATTCCCATTTTAAACATGAGGAAACTGAGCAGCAGAGAAGTGGCAGAGCTGGGTTTCGAACCCAGGTCCCCTGTTTCCCAGGCCTGTGTTCTTTCCACTGGATCACTCTGCGTCATAGCCTGCTGTGTGACCTAGGGCAAGTCACATCACCTCTCTGGGCCTCAGGTCCCTCATCTGTAATCTTAATCTTAATCTGTGAACCCCTGTGGGACATGGGCTCTATCCAACCTTATTAGCTGTACCCCATCACTTAGAACAGTAGTAGGCCCATAATAGGTACTTAACTAATACCATAAGAAAAAAAAGAAAACTGATAAAATGAGAAGGCTCATGAGTCATTTCTGAAGCCTGACCTTAGCATCAGCTATTCCCTCCCATCCTCTGCCCAGAGGAAGATCTCCAGGAAAGTTCTTCAAACAGGGCTGGGCCTTTTGAAAGATATCAATCAACTTCGTATTACCAAAAGGGATTTTCAAATACATATTGATTACTATTATCATTGTATTATTTATTATTATCATCATCCCCTCAAAGCACAAGTGTATCTACTGACTGCATTATACCCTCCTAAGTGCGTAGTTACAGTGCTTTTGCCCAAAGAAAGCACATAGTAAACACCATTCATTGATACATTCTACACTGGAAGCTCGTTATCGGCAGGGAATACGTCCGCTAGTTCTGGTGTGTCCACTAGTTCTCGCCCAAGTGCTCAGTACAGTGCTCTGCACGTAGTGAACGCTCAGTAAATACCGTGATTGGCTGAAGTGACTTTGTGGTCTTGGCATAAAACCTGCCCCCTGACTCCCCCTTGCCTGATTGACAGACAACTGCTCTGCAGGCAAAGAGTCAATCACTCAGCCAATCAGTGGTGTCTGTTGAGCGCTGACTATGTGCAGAGCACTGTCTGTAGCACCTGGGAGAGGACAATCTAACAGAATTAGCAGACCCCTGCCCATAATGAGCTTACAGTCTAGAGGAGGGGGTCCTGAGGCATCCCAAGTGCAAACAGTAAGCGCTCAATAAATACGATGGATTGATTGATTGACTGACTCTTGGCCCAGTGGAAAGTGCACAGGCCTGGGATCTCATCCGGGTTCCACACGGTATAGAGAATCGACCATGGGTCTGGGAGTCGGAAGGTTCTAATCCTGACTCCATCACTTGTCTGCCGAGTGACCTTGGGCAAGTCACTTCACGTCAGCCTGTGTGACTTTGGGGCAAGTCCACTTAATTTCTCTGTGCCTCAGTTACCTCATCTGTAAAGTGGAGGATTAAGACTGTGAGCCCCCTGCGGGGCAATCTGATCACTTTGTAACCTCCCAGTGCTTAGAACAGTGCTTTGCACATAGTAAGTTGCTTAATAAATGCTATTATTATTATTATTATTATTATTATTATTATTATTATTATTATTATTCTCTGGGCCTGAGTTCCCTCACCTGTAAAATGGGGATTTAGACTGTGAGCCCCACAAGGGACAAGGACTGTGTTCAACTCCATTTGCTTGTATCCCCAGCACTTAGCACAGTGCCTGGCACATGGTAAGCGCTTAACAAATACCGTCATCATTATTATTATTATTATTATTATGCCTGCTGTGTGACCTTGTGCAAGTCACTTCACTTCTCTGGGCCTCAATTCCCTCATCTGCACAATGGGGATTCAATCCCTGTTCTCCCTCCTCCTCAGAGTGGGAGCCCCTCGTGGGACCTGATGATCTCATATCTACCCGAGCACTATAGAACAGTGCAGGGTACAAGAGTAAGCATTTAACAAACACCACAATTGTCCTTATTATTTGTGTGTTCTTGTGTGGGAGGGTGTGTGTGTGTGGGTGCCCGCTAGTATGTGAATGTCTGCCTGCCTGACTGGGCATGCATGGGAGGCTGTGGGTGGATTTGGAGGGGGAAGGGGGTTGGCTCACAGCTTACAAGCAGCAGAGAAATGGGGAAACATCGTTCCATGTCTTAATCGGTCTTGGGCTGGGTTACTCTTTCACTTGCCTACACGTCAGAGAAGGGAGTCGTCCCGCCCAAACCACGGTGGGTTGTCCACCCATGCACCAGAGAGCGGAAGTTCACCAGGACAGGCACGTGTCTGCCCAGTCTTGTGCCTTCCACTTCCATTGTGGGCAAAGAATGTGTCTGTATTATCATTCCATTGTACTCTCCTAGGCATTTAGTACAGTGCTCTGCACACGGTGAACTTTCAATAAATACGACTGAATGAATGAATGCATTCCCACCAGGCGGTAATGTGACAGGATTCCTGCGGTGGGGGTGAGATTTGAATCATCACCACCATCATCATCATCATCATAATAGTACTTGTTACACACATATTGTGTGTGAAGTACTGTTCCAAGTGTTGGAGAGATCTAAGTTAATCCAAGTTGGACACAGTCCCTATCCATACATGGGGCTCACACCTCTTAATCCCCATTTTACAGAGGAGGTGACTGAGGCACTTAATAGAGAAGTTAAATGACTCACCCCAAGGTCACACAGCGGAACATGTGGCAGATCTGGGATTAGAACCTATGTCCTTCTAATTCCCAGGCCCTTGTTCTAGCCGCTAAGCAAAGTTGGCTTGGGAGGAGCCAAGTGTACAAGTTGGGGTAAAGTGGGAGAAGAGAGGGAAAAAGTAAAGAGGGAGTTGATGGAAAGTCTTGCTGCCAATGGTTAGGGGATCTGTTCCATGTGGAGAGAAATGGGTAACCGCTGGAAAGTTTTGAGGAGGGGGAGCATATATTTTAAATGATGTTTTCAGACTTCAAGTTCACTTTGGGAAGGGAATCACTGAATCATATTTATTGAGCACTTACAGTGTAACGGGATAACAGAGTTGGAGTATACGTTCCCTGCCCTCAAAGAACTTAGAGTTAGTCATGTTTATTGAGCGCTTCCTATGTTCAGAGCATTGTACTAAGCACTTGAGGGAGTACAATACGACAGTAGACAGATACATTCCCTGCCCACAGTGAGCTTACAGTCTAGAGGGGGAAACAGCTATCAATATCAATCAATCAATCAATCACGGATATGGACATCGTGCTGTGGGGCTGGGAGCGGGGGATGAATAAAGGGACCAAGTCAGGGGGATGCAGAAGGGAGTGGGAGAAGAGGAAAGGAGGGCCTAGTCTGCAAGGCCTCTTGTAGGAGACGTGCCTTCAGTGAGGCTTTGAAGTGGGGGAGGAGTCACTGTCTGTCAGATATGAGGAAGGAGGATGTTCCAGGTCAGAGGCAGGACGTGGGCGAGAGGTCGGAGGCAATAGAGACGAGATCGAGTCACAGTGAAAAGGGTAGCACCGGAGGAGCGAAGAGTGTGGGCTGGGTTGTCGTGGGAGTGTGGCAAGGTGAGTAGGAGACTAGCGAGGTAGAGGGGGAAACGTGTCTACCGACTCTGTTGTATTGTCAAGCGCTTTGTACAGTGCTCTGCATGCATTAAGCACTCGATAAATACCATTGATTGATGGATCGATTGATGTTTTCAGAAGATGATCTGGGCACGAGAATGCAGGATGAGCTGAGACGATAAGAGGACAGGGGCCGGGAGACCGGCAGGGAGACTCATCCGAGAGTCCAGGTGGGAGGTGATGAGAGTCTGAAACCCCCGGGCGTGGATAAAGGGGTAGGGAGGAAAGGGGCAGATCCAAGAACACCGTTGAGGGGAAAACCGGCGGCAGGACGGAGGGATGGACACATAAAATAAGTCAGAAACCACTGCGGTAGGATTGAAAGAGGCCAGCAGAGGTAGGTATACCCCTCCCTGTCAGGAATCCCCTCCCTTTCCTGGAACAGTCTAGGAAGTTAAGAATTCCTACAAGAGCTCGTTGTCTCTAGACTGTAAGCTCATTGTGGGCAGGGAATTGTTGTTCTGTTTATTGTTCTTTCTTACTCTCCCAAGCGTTTAGTACAGTGCTCTGCACAAAGTAAATGTTCAATAAAAACGATTGAATGAATGAATGAATGAATGAAAAAGATCCCTTTAACATAGCATGAAGTGATAAACAACAAAGGAGGAGTGGTGGATAAGGGGTTGTCCTACAGAAAGGAAGGGCCAGCATCAGTGAACCAATTCAGAATTTTAATTTTTTTTTTTTAGCATTTGTTAAGCACTTACTATGTGCCGGGCACTGTACTTAGCACTTGGGGTGGATACCAGCTAATCAGATTGGACACAGTCCCTGTCCCATCTAGGGCTCACAGTCTCAACCCCTATTTTACAGATGAGGGAACTGAGGCACAGAAAAGTGAAGTGACTTGCCCAGGGTCACACAGTAGGCAAGTGGCAAAGCTGGGATTAGAGCCCAGGTCCTTTTGACTTCCAGGCCCTGGCTCTATCCATTAAACCATGCTGCTTCTGTAATACTACTTATATTGGCATTTTCCATATTCTATAAAATGCCAAGGCTTGACCTCTGTGGTGTTTGACTCAATCTGTCCTTGTCCCAAAGGTTTCCCGGGTTATCGATAGGCGTGGTCTCAGCACTCACTTGTTATAACTGTCTTTGATCTGTAATTCTACTCAAGTGCCTAGTATCTGAGCCCCCCAGGTGAGTCTAAGTAGATTTTTTTAGTGGGGAGATTGCCCCCACATTGAGGGGGTCTTTGAAACCTCTCCAGCTTGTCCATTTCAAAAATAAGTGTAACTGGAGTTTCAAACCTATAGATTTTATTCTTGCCATATTTTCTGCCAAGGTAACCATGAAGGTGATGATGATGATAATAATAATAACAATAACTGTAGTATCTCAACCATTTACACTATGTTCCAAGCACTGTTCTAAACACTGGGGTAGATACAGGCTTATGGGGTCGGACAGAGACCGTGTCCCAAATGGGGCTCACAGCCCTAATGCCCATTTTACAGATGAGGGAACTGAATCACAGAGAAGTGAAGTGACCTGCTCAAGGTCTCACAGTAGACATGTGGCAGAGCCGGGATTGGAACCCATGACCTTTTGACTCCCAGGCCTGGGGTCTATCCACTATCCTATATTCTGGATGTCCAACCCAAACAGCTTTAGGGGAAACAGTGCTCTCCTTCCACCCCTTCTCCCCCCCACCCAAAAAAACGGCCCAGGACCCAGGGGTGGCATGCTCCCTGTGGTCTGTGGGAAGCCTGTCGGGCTCTGAGACCATTTCATTCTTTTAATCATATTTATTGAGCGCTTACTGTGTGCAGAGCACTGCACTAAGCGCTGGGGAAGTACAAGTTGACAACATATAGGGACAGTCCCTACCCAACAACGGGCTCACGGTCTAGGAGGGGGAGACAGACAACAAAACAAAACATATTAACAAAATAAAATAAATAGAATAGTAAATATGTACAAGTAAATTAAATAGAGTAATAAATCTGTACAAACATATATACAGGTGCTGTGGGGAGGGGAAGAGAAGGAGGGGGCTCAGTCTGGGAAGGCCTCCTGGAGGAGGTGAGCTCTCAGTAGGGCTTTGAAGGGAGGAGGAGAGCTAGCTTGGCAGATGTGCAGAGGGAGGGCATTCCAGGCCAGGGGGAGGTTGTGGGCCGGGGTTCAATGGCGGGACGGGCGAGAATGAGGCACAGTGAGGAGGTTAGCGGCAGAGGAGCGGAGGGTGCGGCTGGGCTGGAGAAGGAGAGAAGGCAGGTTAGGTAGGAGGGGGCGAGGCGATGGAGAGCCTTGAAGCCGAGAGTGAGGAGTTTTTGCTTGATGCCTAGGTTGACTGGTAGCCACTGGAGATTTTTGATGGGGGGAGTAACGTGCCCAGAGCGTTTCTGCACAGAGATGATCCAGGCAGCGGCGTGAAGTATAGACTGAAGTGGGGAGAGACAGGAGGATGGGAGATCAGAGAGAAGGCCGATGCAGTAATCCAGTCGGGACAGGATGAGAGATTGAACCGGCAGGGTAGCGGTTTGGATGGAGAGGAAAGGGGGGAACTTGGCAATGTTGCGGAGGTGAGACCGGCAGGTTTCGGTGACGGACTGGATGTGAGGGCTGAATGAGAGAGCGGAGTCGAGGATGTCGCCAAGTTTGAGGGCTGGTGAGATGGGAAGGATAGTAGTGCCGTCTACAGTGATGGGAAAGTCAGGGAGAGGGCAGGGTTTGAGACCAGGGTTGGGCCAAGCGGCCCAGAGCCACTTGGCTTAAACTAAGAGGAATTTCCATTTCCTCTTGTCGGGAAATCATTGAGCACTTATTATGTGGAGAGCACTGTACTAAGGCCCCTCGCAGGGTCATGCCTGGAGAGTTTCCAGTACTCTACCAGTCTTGATTACCAGAGGGAGATCAAGCAGAGGCCTACCCGTTCCATTCCTAGCTTGGGCCATGGCTAGCGAGTGGAAGGGAATCTGTTACAAGTCAAAACTCGCCTGTGCTGGGCACCAGCTGCAAGCGAGAGAGTTGAGGGCGGAGACTCAAGTTTACTGTGCGAAAGATGGCAATGGTAAACCACTTCCAGATTTTTACCAAGAAAACAATCTGTATACACTACCAGAACGATGGCAGATGCAATTGGGACGTTCTGGGAGAGATGCATCCATGGTGTCGCTGTGGGTCAGAGAGGACTCGACAGCACAAGACAGCAACTGTACTAGGGTTTTGGGAGAGTACCTGGAGCCCTGCTCTGGTTCTTGCCCTCTGCTATGGGTGGGGCTGGGCCCCGCTGCCTCCCCCACTCACAACCCTGTGGAACACTCTCTCTGTTTATCTCTGGCTCTGTTTCCCTCTCTTCTCTCTATATCTCTGTCTTTCTCTCTTATTCTTCTTTCTGTCTCTCCATTCTCTCTGTGTCTATCTCTCTCCTCTCTCTCTGTCTCTCTTCTCTCTCTCTTTCTCTCTCCCCTGGGGGGGAGAGGGGGCTGCCTTTGGTGACATCTCCATTGGTCAGGGGCTCTAACTCGGGGGGAAGTAACGGGGCCCTCCCTACCAATACAACTGCTGTCTTCACATTCCAGGCCAATGACTTCACTTCCTCCTCCTCCTCCTCCTCCTCCTCTCTTGGCTTTAACTGGCTCCCCTTTCCTGCCGGCTCTCTGGCCAAGCTCCAGGTGGGGTAAGGGTGGGTTCCTCATGAGCCAACCAGTTGGGGCACAGGCTGGGCAGCCCACCCTGACCCCTTCCTGCCCCCACCCCAGCCTCTGCCCTCCCCAGCTCCCCAAGGTCTTCCAGGGGTCCAGACAGACAGAGCCTGGGCCTGGGAATCAGAAAGACCTGGGTTCTAATGCCGATTCTGCCACGTATCTGCTGTGAGACCTTGGGCAAGTCGCTTTACTTCTCTGGGCCTCAGTTCCCTCATCTGGAAAATGGAGATTAAGAGAGTGAGCCCAAGCTTCTTAACTTGTATCTACTCCGGCACTCTGAACAGTGCTTGGCACCTAGTGAGTGCTTAACAAATACCATTATTATTATTAATAATAATATTATTAATAATCATAATGGTAGTAGTAGTAATAGTAATGCTAACTTTGTTAAGTGCTTAGTACATGCTAAGCAGTGAGTGTAATAAGCACTGGGGTAGATACAATATCATCAGATCGGACACAGTCCCCATCCCACATGGGCCTCACAGTCCATGAGGGAGGAAGAAGAGGAATTTACTCCCCTTTTTGCTGATGAGCACATAGAGGCCCAGAAAAGTTAAGTGGCTTGTCCGAGGTCATGCAGCAGGCAAGGTTCGGTGGTCAAAATTCTAAAGTTTCCTTGTCATTTTACATAATTCATTACATTAAATGTGACACAGGAACACCCTTGTTCAGTTGAAAATCACTTTGGCAACAAAGCCCAGGTAGGATTTAGTCCTACAAATTAGTCTATCTCCCAGCCTTACTACATGCACAACCTCTCCAAGAGGCCTTCCCTGACTAAGCCCTCATTTCCTCTTCTCCCACTCCCTTCTGCATCACCCTCACACTTGGATTTGCTCCCTTTATTCACCTCTCAGCCCCAGATCAATTACTGTAATTTCTTTCTGTCATGTTTGTCTCCCCCCTCTAGACTCTGAGCTCACTGTGGGCTGGGACTGTGTCTCCTGACTCTGTTGTATTGGGTTCACCCAATCGCTTAGTATGGTGCACTGCACACAAAAATATCACTGATTAATTGATAGATAATTGGCTTAAGGAAAAGTCATCTCCTGTCTTGGCACCCTTGTGACAGGAAGAGAGTTTGGGAGAGTAAACTACTACAGAGTAGGCAGACACGACTCCTGCCCACAAGGAGTTTAAAGATTAGAGGGAATAATAATAATAATAATGATAATAGAAGCACCATGGCATAGTGTATAGAGCACAGTCCTGGAATTCAGAAGGTCATGGGTTCTAATGCCAGCTCCACCACTTGTCAGCTGTCTAGTGGCCTAGTGGCTAGAGTTTGGACCTGGGAGCCAGAAAGGATCTGGGTTCTAATCGCTACTCCACCATTTGTCTGCTGTATGACCTGAGGCAAGTCACTTGACTTCTCTGGGCCTCAGTTACCTTCTCTATAAAATGGGGATTGAGACTGGGAACCCCATGTGGGGCAGGGACTGTGTTCAAACTGACTTGTTTATATCTACCCCAGCGCTTAGTAGTGTGTGGAGCACACAGTAAGTGCTTAAATGCCATTATTATTATCATTAATATTATTAATAATTGTACTATTTACTAAGCCCTTACTTTGTATCATGCACTGTTCTAAGCGCTGGGGTGGATACAAGCAAATCAAGTTGGACACTGTCCATGTCCCACATGGGGTTCACATTCTAAGTAGAAGGGAGAACATGTACACTAACTTGGGCTATTAGACTCTAGACTGTAAGCTCGCTGTGGGCAGGGAACATTTCGGTAATATTGTTAGTCTCTGCAAGCGGTACGCACTCAAGTACAATCAACTGATAGGTATTTGTTAACAAGAATAATAATGATAATAACTGTGTTATTTGTTAAGCACTTACTATGCCAGGCACTGGGGTAGATCCAAGCTAATCAGGTTGGACACAGTCCCTGTCCCATGTGGGTGGGGCTCATAGTCTTAATACCCATTTTCCAGATGAGGGACCTGAGGTCACACAGCAGACAAGTGGTGAAGTGGTGATTAGAACCCAGATCCTTCTGACTCCCAGGCCCAGACTCTCTCCACTAGGCCACACTGCTTCTCGACAAAAGCAGGTGGAGCTTCAGGCACCCCTGGTATTAGACTCTAGACTGTAAGCTCATTGTGGGCAGAGACTATGTCTGTTATATTGTTCTGTCATCCTCTCCGAAGCTCTTAGTGCAGTGCTCTGCATACAGTAAGCTCTCAACAGGTACTCTTGATCGACTGTAGAATTGATCGATTATACTAAGGCTTAAGAATTTGTTAAGCGCTTGGGGTAGGGGGCCCTTGCCCCACCCTTGAATTCTCCCCCTCTCAGATAGAACCCCTGTGGCCTTGAGACTCACAGAGACCTACACCCTTCCCAGCAGCCAGGGTTTCCGGCTCCAGGGAGACCCTGCCCCCGCCTCACCAGCAGCCAGCAGGACCCCAGAAAACTGCTGTGGTCTGGGATGGGGAAGGGGAGGAGGAGGGGTGGAGGAAGCATATGGAGGCCTTTAGTTTCCCTGCCCATTTTTGCTGCTCAGGGAGGTGGTGGGTGGGAGGTTTCAGAATTTGGCTTGCTGGCACGGCCCCTCTGAGTGCCCTATATAATGATAATAATAATAATGATAATAATAATAATAATATTGTGGTATTTGTGAAGTGCTTACTAGATGCCAAGTACTGTAGTAAGCGCTGGGGTGGATACAAACAAATTGAGATGGATGCTATCCCGGTCCCACGTGGGACTCACAGTCTCCATCCCCATTTTACAGATGGGATAACTAAGGCACAGAGAAGTGAAGTGATTCACCCAAGGTCACAGAGCATACACGTGGCGGAGCCGAGATTGGAACCCATGACCTTCGGACTCCCAGTCTGCTACTGACCCAAAGTCTCTCTTTGTCAGATGAAGTGGGTGTTTCCTTTTCTGGCACTCCTGAGAGGGATGGGGGAGGTGCCTTGCCCGGTTGGCTGGGAGTGACCAGCTCAAGATGAGTTTCCCAGCCAAATGTGGACCTTGCTGAGCTGAAATTGGATGATCTCAACGATGTGGGAAAGGATGGTTTCGGTGCAGGCCCCCAGGGATTCTCAGAGGAACAGGAGAAATTCCCAGACAGCAGAGTGCCCTTCCCTGAACTTCTCTCCAGATAATAATAATAACAATAATTACGGTACTTGTTAAGCACTTAACTATGTGCAGAGCACAGAGCAGAGCAGACAGGCGGCAGAGGCAGGATCAGAACCCACGTCCTCTGACTCCCAAGCCCGTGCTCTTTCTACTAAGCCATGCTGCTTCTTTATTATTATTACTGCACTTGAAATGCAAGTCTCTGTCAGGTACCTGCAACTCGCCGAGATGTCAGAACCTGGAGCCAGGTCTGGAACTGGGAAACCCCGGTGCCCGGATTTCTGAGCTGTCAGGGAGACTGGTGCCCTCCAGGACTCCCTGCCGGTGAGTCCTGCACGGTACTGTGGGCAGGGCAGTGTACGAAGCATTTGGGAGAGCACAATGCATTAATACGACAGACACATTCCCTGCCCACAACAAGTTTCCAGTCCAGAGGCTACAACTGATTCCTGCCATCCTGAGGTGCTAGCCCCACCCAGGTCCAGCCTCTGTCCCCCTGGGAGAAAGAGGGAGCAGTGTGGCCTGGCAGTTAGCCACTAGGAGCTAGCCGGTGCCCTCGGCCTTGGTGGGCTCGGTTAACCTTACCCAGAACGGCGCAGCAGCCGCCACAGGCATTTGCCCCCAGCCTTTCAATTCTGCTGCTGGTCGAACTTCTCCAGCTTCTTCCGGGCTTATTACAGCCCCATTGTCTTCTGCTCTTAGAAGACGTCTCGCCCGGACCCCTGCGGGGCGCCGGGGTGGTGTCAACAAGCTTGGCGACCGAGATCCCGGAAAGCGAAATGCCTAAAGGGCATTTACAATGGAATCCGGTGATGAGCGAGGAGCCAACTGCACACTGCAGAGAGGCAGGCCTCACTGGTCGCCGCTGAGAAGCCAGAAGCTGGGTGGTGCAGTCACTTTCACCGGTTCTCTGCCCTTTTCCTTTTTGTTTTTAGTTTTCACTGATATTTGTTAAGCACTTGCTCTGAGCCAGGCAATGTACTAGGCACTGAGGTAGATACAAAGTTGATCACGGACTATGCCAGGCACTGTGGGATAGATCCAAGCCAATCAGGATGGATACAGTCCCCATCCCACAGGGGGCTCACAGCCTTCATTCCCATTTTCCAGGTGAGGAAACTGAGGCCCAGAGAAGTGAAGTGACTCACCCAAGGTCAGCTGGCCACAGACAAGTTGGAGTGCTGAGATTAGAACCCACGTCCTACTGACTCCTGGGCCCGGGCTCTATCTGGGCATTTCCAAACCGGCATCACCCTGGCAAGCCGGACTGTTCGATTCCCAGAACCCCATCGGAGGAGAAGGGGTGGAGAGAGAAGCAGCGTGGCTCAGTGGAAAGGCCACGGGCTTTGGAGTCAGAGGTCATGGGTTCACAATCCCGGCTCCGACAATTGTCAGCTGTGTGACTTCGGGCAAGGTACTGCACCTCTCTGGGCCTCAGTTCCCTTATCTGTAAAATGGGAATTAAGACTGTGCTTTGCACATAGTAAGCGCTTAAAAAATGCCATCATTATTACTATTATTTGCCATTCCCCCATCTCTGACTCCTCGAGCCTTGACTCATCATTTGGGAGAGCCGTGTTGAAATTCAGGCAAAACTGCGATTCAAACATTCACGACCCAGTTTACAGTCTAGAGGACTTTATTCGTCCCCGCCCTCAGTCCCACAGCATTTTTAAAAATTGAGTATTCTAAGTTATTTCTTTATATTGATGTCTGTCTCCCCCTCTAGACTGTAGGCTCGTTTTGGGCAGGGAACGTGTCTGCTAATTCTGTTGTATGGTCCTCTCTGGAGGGCTTAGTGTGGTGTTCAGCACACGGTAAGCGCTCAGTGAATTCCACTGATGGACTGATTGATTACGTGTATATATGTAATATCTGTCTCCCCCTCTATCAATTTGGTTACACTCTCTTCTCCCAAGAGCTCTGTGCTCTATTGAGCACAGTAAATGCTCAATAAATACCATTGACTGACTGACTCCCTCTCTTGACTATAAGCTCAGTGTGGGCCGGGAACGTGTTTACCAACTCTATTGTATTGTGCCTCCCCCAAGCACTTAGCACAGTGCTCTGCACACTGGAAGTGTTCAATGAACCGTGAGCCCGTTGTTGGGTAGAGACCGTCTCTATATGTTGCCAACTTGTACTTCGCAAGCGCTTAGTACAATGCTCTGCACACATTCAGCGCTCAATAAATACGATTGAATGAATGAATGAATACGCCTGATTGATCGATGGATCGATCCTTGTTGGATTCTGGAGGAACTGACCAAGATTGAGCCTTGTCGGCCCTTCCCAAGCCTCGGGCGCCACCTGCCGGTAGGTCCTGGTTCTACCGCGTGAATCTTAACCCTGCGCCCGGGGAAAAGAACTGTTCCCAGTGGCTTGGGCCGACCCAAACCCAACCCAAGCCAGGGGGGTCTCCTGGATAAGTTTATTCTATGCAGAATCCTCCCCTCCAAGGTCGTGGGGGAGGTATCTAGATCGTATTGTCAATCCATCAGTGGTAGTTATTAAGCACTTCCTATGTATGGAGCACTGTACTGAGCACTTGGGAAAGTACAATCCAACAGAATTAGCAGACAGGGTTTTCTGCTTATAACGAGCTCACAGTCTAGTGAATGAGTTTACAGGCTAGAATCAGAGATGGCATTAATAATAACTAATATTATCCACCCAACTAATAATGGAGAAGCTGAATGGCCTAGTGGAGGAGCAGCTTGGCTCAGTGGAAAGAGCACGGGCTTTGGAGTCAGAGGTCATGGGTTCGAATCCCTCTCTGCCACATGTCTGCTGTGTGACCTTGAGCAAGTCACTTAACTTCTCTGAGCCTCTGTTCCCTCATCTGTAAAATGGGGATTAAGACTGTGAGCCCCACGTGGGACAACCCGATCACCTTGTATCCCCCCCCCCAGTGCTTAGAACAGTGCTTTGCACATAATAAGCACTTAACAAATGCCATCATCATTATTACTATTATTATTATTATTATAATTATTATTATTATTATGGAGCAGGGGCCTGGGAGTCAGAAGGATCTGGGTTCTAGTCATAGCTCCGCCACTGGTCTGCTGTGGGACCTTAGGGAAGTCACCTCAGTTACGTTATCTGTAATTGGGGGATTAAGACTGTGAGCCCCATGTGGGACATGTACTGTATCCATCCTGCTAGCTTGTATCTACCCCAGTGCCTAGTACGGGACCAGGTCCTTCTGATTCCCACACCTGTGCTCTTAACCACTAGTCTATGCTGCTTCTCTTCCCTCTAGGCCACGCTGCTACCGTTGGAGAGATTTTACTGGTGCTCAGGAGCACAGCAGTGCACGGGGTGGGACTATAGAGATCTCATCTCCTGTGACCTTGGGCCTTTTTTTTTTGCCCATAGAGACGGGGCAAAAAAACTCCTTCTTGACAAACCGATCTTCCCGAAGTCACTGCCCAAATACAGTTATCCACTTTCTGATTGCTGCCTGCCAAGCTGACCTGTCTCCCAGCCGTCCGATGCCCTACCCGCAAAAGTCTCCTTGTTGCTGTGGCCAATGAAGCCCCCGACTCCATCATGGGCACCTCCTCCCTTCATCCTCACCCTGTCCCCAGCCCTCTCCTGCCTCCTCATCATCTCATGTCATCCCTATTTTATAGATGAGGGAACTGAGGCCCAGAGTAGTGAAGTGACTTGCCCAAGGTCACACAGCATACAAGTGGATAGCACCTGGGCCTGGGAGTCAGAAGGACCTGGGTTCTAATCCCAGCTTCGCCACTTGTTGGCTGTGTGACCTTGGGTATGTCCCTTCACTACCCTCAGCCTCAGTTCCCTCGTCTGGAAAATGGGGATTAAGAGTGGAAGCCTCACATGGGACAGGTACCGTGTCCAACTTGATTTGTCTGTATCCACCCCAGCACTCAGTGCAGTACCTGGACCATGGTAAGCGCTTAACAGATAGCACTATTATTATTATTATTATTATTATTATTTGTTATCAGGATTAAGACTGTGAGCCCCATGTGGGACGGGAACCGTGTCCGACCGTCTATCTACCCCAGTGCTTAGTACAGTACCTGGCACATAGTAAGCACTTAACAAATACCACAGTTATCATTAGTATTCTCACCAAGACTTGGCACCCTCCAGATGACACTGACTGCCCTGCTGCCCTCCCCCAAAGGGGCCTCATCTCTTTCCAGTGCTCTTGTCTCCCGGGAAAATTGAGAGGTCAGCAGGCTCCTCCCCTCCCAGTTCCTTCTCATCTTTGAAATCCCACAATGTCCATCTCTCCTGCCATCCGACGGCCACCTGTCCCTGTTGTCTTCCGGCCTCCTGGTCTACCCTCGCTCTCCTTACCAATAGTAGTAATAATATTGTTTGAGTCCTTACTGTGTGCCAGGTGCTGGGAGGCAGTGTGACCCGGTGGATAGAGCATGGGCCTGGGTTCTAATCCCTGCTCCACCTCTTGCCTGCTGTGTGATCTTGGACAAGTCACTGAGCCTCATTTTCCTCAACTGCAAAATAATAATAATAATCATAATAATTGTGGTATTTGTTAAGTGCTTACTCTGTGCCAGGCACTGTACTAAGCACTGGGGTAGATAGAAGGTTGGACATGGTCCCTGTTCCATGTGGGGCTCATAAATTTCAATTCCCATTTTACAGGTGAGGGAACTGAGGCCCAGAGAAGTGAAGTGACTTGCCCAAGTTCACCCGTCAGACAAGTGGAACCCAGGTCCTTCCGACTCCCGGGCCAGGGCTCTAGCCACTAGGCTTTGATGCTTCTCAGTAGTAGCAGTAGAACTGATTAAGCCCTTACTATGTGCCAAGCACTGGGAGGCTGTGTGACCCAGTGGATAAAGCGTGGGCCTGGGTTCTAATCCCAGTTCCACCGTTAGCCTGCTGTGTGACCTGGAGCAAGTAACTAAGTCTCAGTTTCCTCAACTGCAAAATAATAATAATGACCACAATAATTGTGGCATTTGTGAAGTGCTTACTATGTGTCAGGCCCTGTACCTAAGCGCTGGAGCAGATATCCCTGTATCTGTTCCAGGCAAATAGGTTTGGACACAGTCCCTGTCCCATTTATGGGGCTCACGGTCTTAATCCCCATTTTACAGATGAAGGAACTAAGGCCAAGAGAAGTGAAGTGCCTTGCTCGGGGTCACCCAACAGACAAGTGGTGGAGCTAGGATTCGAATCCAGTCAGAAGGATTCCCAGGACTCCCAGGCCCATGCTCTATCCCCTAGTCCAGGCTGCAAAATGGGGATTCAGTACTTGTTTTCCCTCCTACTTGCCTGTGAGCCCCATGTGGGACTGAGACAGTATCTGGATTGACTAACCTGTATCTATAGAAAGCGCTTAATGAATAATGTCATAAAGGCACTGTGTCAAGCACTGATAATAAATAACTGAATGAGATGACAGTCCTTGACGCCCTGGGGACGACGGTGACAGACAGATGGGAGCCCATGAAAAATAAAAACCCAGGGACCAGAGAAGAGAGGGCAGTGATTACTGCAACCAGAATAATAGGGTGTGTGGCTTCAGGAGAAACTTTTCAGGTTCCCCCCAGCTCAGAGTCCACAGTCACTACGCCTACAGCAGCCACCTCGGCAGCCTCCACAACGGCTGGAGTAAATTTGTCCACAGGAGCAACTCCACTTGAAAGATTCCAAGAATTCCTCCCACACTTTCCTTCCCCGAAGAAAATTATCTGCTAGAGAATGTCCTGGGACCATCTTCCATCCTACTTGCTACTTATCTACCATCCTACCTCACCTCACTGCTCTCCTACTACAACTCAGCACGCACACTTGGCTCCTCTAATGCCAACCTTCTCACTGTACCTCTCTCTCGTCTACCTCACCACTGACCTCTCGCCCATGTCCCGCCTCTTGGCCTGGAATGCCCTCCCTCTTTCAGAAGCAGCATGGTTTAGTGGAAAAAGCACGGGCTTGGGAGTCAGAGGTCATGGGTTCGAATCCCGGCTCTACCATTCATTCAGTGCATTCAATCATATTTATTGAGCGCTTATTGTGTGCAGACCACTTGTCAGCTGGTTGACTTTGGGCACGTTACTTAACTTCTCTGTGCCTCAGTTCCCTCATCTGTAAAACGGGGAGCCCCCGGTGGGACAACTTGATAATCTTGTATCTACCCCAGCGCTTGGCACATAGTAAGCGCTTACCACATACCATCATTATGATTGTTATTATCATCAGTATATCTGATAGATGATCACTCCCCTCTTCTGCGAAGCCTTACTGAAGACACATCTCGTCCAAGAAGCCTTCCCCAACTAAGCCCTCATTTCCTCATTTCCACTCCCTTCTGGCCACCCTGATCGACTCCCTTTATTCACTCCTCCCTCAGCCCCAGGGCACTTGAGTCAATACCTGTAATTTATTCATTTATATTAGTGTCTGTCTCCCCCTCTAGACTGTAAGCTCACTGTAGGCAGGAAACGTGTCTACCAACTCTGTTCTACTGCATTCATTCATTCAGTCGTATTTATCATGCACTTACCATGTGCAGAGCACTGTACCAAGTGCTTGGAAAGGTACACAGCAGTACAATAAAGAGTGACAATCCCAGCCCACAGCGAGCTCATAGCTAACCCAGGTGCTCTACCCACAGTAAGAGGCATGGCGTAATGGATAGAGCACAGTGCTGGGAGCCAGAGGGTCATGGGTTCTAATCCCGGCTCCACCACTTGTCTGCCGGGTGCCCTTAGGCAAGTCACTTCATTTCTCTCTGCCTCAGTTACCTAATCTGTAAAATGGTGACCAAGACTGTGAGCCCTATGCGGGACAGGGACTGTGTCCAACCTGATTTTCTTATATCCACCCCAGCCCTTAGCACAGTGCCTGGCACATAGTAAGTGCTTAACAAATACCACAAGTATTATGATCATTACTACTATTAATAATAATAATAATAATAATTAAAAATGTGATTCATTGATAATGCAGGATTTTGTAGCCCTCCCTAGATCCCTTCCCTCACTCTATATCGTCACCCATCTAGCAGGTCTCGGTCACTGCAGTCACTGACAAAATGAGCCGCAGTCTTTGAGACTGTGCTACTTCATTCGTTGATTGATTACTCTATAATTATTGTTAGCCAAAGGTCTAGGAAGATAAACCTAGGTTCCCTTTAGGCATTTTGATAATATTAATGATGGTATTTGTTAAGTGCTTACTGTAAGCCAAGCACTGTTCTAAGTGCTGATACTCACCCCACCCCAGCCATTATCATCATCAGTCGTATTTATTGAGCACTTACTGTGTGCAGAGCACTGTACTAAGCGCTTGGGAAGTACAAATTGGCAAAATATAGAGACAGTCCCTACCCGACAGTGGGCTCACAGTCTAAAAGGGGGAGACAAAACCAAACATACTACAAAATCAAATAGAATAGATATGTACAAGTAAAATAAATAAATAGAGTAATAAATATGTACAAACATATATACATATATACAGGTGCTGTGGGGAAGGGAAGGAGGTAAGATGGGGGGATAGAGAGGGGAACGAGGGGGAGAGGAAGGAAGGGGCTCAGTCTGGGAAGCCATTATGGACATATGCTTTACTCTGCCATTGCCCCCCACCCCCCACCACCTCCTGCCTTTTTTATGGAATTTGTTAAGCTCTTAATGTGGGCCAGGCATCGTTCTAAGTGCTGGGGTGGGCACAGGCCAATCAGTTTGGGCATAGACCTTGTCTCACATGGGGCCCCCAGACCCCAACCATTTTCCGGTTGAGGTAACTGAGGCAGAGAGAAGTGAAGTGGCTAGCCCAAGGTCCCCCAGCAGACAAATGGCGATTAGAACCTAGATCCTTCTGACTCCCAGGCCCGGGCTCTATCCACTAGGCCACAGCTCTATCTGTAATTTATTTCAATGTGCATCTTCCCCTCTAAATTGCAAGCATGTTGTAGGCCAAGATCTTTTCTACCAACTCTGCTATACTGTACTCTCTCAAGTGCTCAGAACAATACTCCGCACACAGTAGGCTCTCAATAAATATCATTCATCGATTGATGGTGACCACCCTGAGTTCCGTATTGCAGATAAAAATCCTCGATTGTCTGCAGGGGAGCCCTGGTTGCAGACAGAAATATTAACCTCCGAGAGCAAAGGTCACTCCAATCCTTTCTAATAAAAGAATGTACTCGCTCTTCAACTCCCAGCACGTGATGACTGGCCTGCTGCCCATATAGATCTAAAGATGAGAGGAAAAGATCACATCCTATTTGACGTCACTTGGTGTCATTTTGGATGTAATCAGTCATGTGATAAATCGGGACATTTTCCTGTTTTATAAAAGAGTTGTATAGGAAATTTACAAGAAAAAGTGCAGAGTACAAGCATCACATATGCCATTCTATGATTTCTAATTAGGCTGTCAATTACACCAGTTTCATCAGGTCCTTGTAAGATGTAATATGTGAAAATGACCATTTTGGGGGCGGGTGAGGAAGGGTAAATGGAGAAGTACGCACAGTTTCTCCAAATGTGCTGACCTATTTAATGATATACTTACCTTCAAAAAAATTAGTTTCCCAAAGCCACTGGCCCCCTCAGACACAGTTGTTGGTATAATCCAGTAGTCCAATTTGATATTGTCAGAGAATAAAAAAATGTGGCTTTTTTTCCCAGTGGTATTTGTTAGTCAGTCGTATTTATTGGGTGCTTACTGTATGCAGAGTACTGTACTAAGCGCTTGGGAGAGTAAAATATAGAAATAAACAGACACATTCCCTGCCCCCAACGAGTTTGCAGTCTAGTTTAGGATTTCCTATGTGTCAGGAACTGAACTCAGTGCTGGGGTGGATACAAACTAGCCAGTTTGGACAAGGTTCGTACCACAGGAGGCTCACGGTCTTAATCCCTATTTTACAGAGGAGGGAACTGAGGGCCAGAGAAGTGAAGTGACTTGCCCCAGGTCACACTTTGGATACTCGCCTCAATGAAGTGTCATCAAAACATTCAGGGTGGGTTGGGTCCTACCTGGAGTTTGAGTCCAGACCACAGAAGACTGGGCAGTTCGACCCTTCCTCAGCTGGTCCCACTGAGGATGACTCACACGGATTCCCCAAACATTGGTAGGCTGATCTTCAAACACTGTGAAATTCCCAGTGATTTCAAAGAAGGTAGTGGAAAGAACCTGCACCTTGGAGTCAGAGGGCCTGGGTTCTAATTCCAGCTCTGCCACTTCATTCATTCATTCATTCATTCATTCATTCAATCGTATTTATTGAGCACTTACTGTGTGCAGAGTACTGAATTAAGCGCTTGGGAAGTACAAGTTGGCAACATATAGAGACGGTCCCTACACAATAACGGGCTCACAGTCTAGAATGGGGAGACAAGACTCACAAAACAAAACATGTGGACAGGTGTCAAGTCATCAGAACAAATGGAAATAAAGCTAGATGCACATCATGAACAAAATAGAGTACTAAATCTGTACAAACATATATACAGGTGCTGTGGGGAGGGGAAGGAGGTAGGGTGGGGGGGATGGGGAGGAGGAGAGGAAAAAGGGGGCTCAGTCTGGGAAAGCCACCTGGAGGAGGTGAGCTCTTGGTAGGGCTTTGAAGGGAGAAAGAGAGCTAGCTTGGCAGATGTGCAGAGGGAGGGTATTCCAGGCCAGGGGGAGGACGTGGGCCGGGGATCGACGGCGGGACGGGCGAGAACAAGGTACAGTGAGGAGGTTAGCGGCAGAGGAGTGGAGGGTGAGGGCTGGGCTGGAGAAGGAGAGAAGGGAGGTGAGGTAGGAGGGGGCGAGGTGATGGGGAGCCTTGAAGCTGAGAGTGAGGAGTTGCTTGTTGTGTGACCTTGGGTAAGTGGCTTGACTTCTCTGGGCCTCAGTGTCCTCAACTGCGAAACAGGGATTCGGTACCTGTTCTTCCTCCTACTTAGATCATGAGGCCCATGAAGGACAGAGACTGTGTCCGACCTAATTGACATGTAACCACCCCAGTGCTTAGAACAATGTTTGACACGTAGTAAGTGATTAACAAATACCATAAAAAAAGAATATTCAAGACTTGGGGACCCTTCCCTGTTCCTTGCTCCAGTTCTAAAGTCCTTGGGAATCTCAGGGTGACCAAAATTGTGCTTCTCCTTCTCTGTCTGCAGGAATGGACATGCCCTCAAGTCACTTTAGTTCTCTGGGCCTCGGGTTCCTTAGCTGTAAAATGGGGAGTAAACCCTATTCCCTCCTACTTAGACTTTGAGCCCAATGTGGGATGATGATTGTGTCCCACAAATACTATATAAAAAAAAGAAAAAAAGAAAAACGAACCCAAAACCCCCAACAATAATCAGGGATATTTCATTTCAGAAAATGATAAAAATTAACGATCGTGGTGTTTGTTCAGTACTTACTGTGTGTCAAACACTGTTTTAAATTGAAGCCATTAGGAAGATATTTGGCTGGATGGGAACACATTGAAGCACATGGCGTAGCAGAAAGTATACGGGCTTGGGAGTCACAGGACCTGGGTTTTAAACCCATCTTGGCCACTTGTCCACAGTGTGATCTTGGGCAAGTCACTTCATGTCTCTGGGCCTCTGTGACCTCATCTGGAAAGTTGGGATTAAGATGGTGAGTCCCACGTGCGACAGGGACTGTGTCCAACCTGATTAGCTTGTATCTACCCCAGCGCTTAGTTTACAGAGCCTGGCACAATGCCACAATGATCAGTGAAGCTTCAGCAGTGAAACCAATGGCAGAGCCTTTGGAGATCTTTTAAAGAAGGGTTCAGTGTTGTCTGTCCGGGATGGCTTAAAAGTAGCCTTGCCTGGAGGCAGGGGAATATTCTAGACAACCTCTCAAAGTCCCCTCCAGGCCTCTGACTGGGTGTTATGGCAAATTTGGGTAGGGATATATCCAACTTAGTAAAAATGTATTCCCTTAATTACAGCTCCCTGGAGATACTGGGGAGGAAATCTTGTATTCATTTTTCATGTCTTTTAAGTGTTTGTCTTTACCAAAGTTCTGTTTCAGTCCCGTTAAAAAAAAAATAAACTGTATCTGTTTCCTTTTAGCCAGAATACAATTGCTGACCCTATCTGCACCTGTGTATTCTCAATACATGTGGCTTTCACGACACTGCAAATCAAATGGGTTACTGTAGTAATTATACTGGAAGGCAAGAACTGTGGATAGAGGATTGTTTGACCTCCATTTTTATCCCTGTCTCCTGGGAGCTCATCAGTTTCCTTCTGGTTGCCTGCATTCAAACCATTTTCATACACTTTTTTTTAATAGACTTTGTTAAGCTCCTACTATGTGCCTGGCACTGTACTGAGCACTGGGGTAGATACAAGTCAATCAGATTGGACACAGTCCCTGTCCCACATGGGGCTCACAATCTTACATTTTACATTTTACAGATGAGGTCACTGAGGCCCAGAGAAGTGAAGTGACTTGCTCAAGATCACGCAGCAGACAAGTTGTAGAGCCAGGATTAGAACTCAGGCCCTTCTGACTCCCAGGCCTGTGTCATATCCACTAGGCCACGCTCCTCCTCTTGCTTGAAATATTGAGAATGGTGCCATGTACTGGCCAGTAAATATCACAAAGCGTTTGTTGTTCTCTCACCTGTAGACTGTACACTTCTTCTGGGAAAGGAACATATCTACCAACTCTGCTTTACTGTGCTTTCCCAGGTTTTTAGTCCAGTGTCCTGCACGCACAGTAGGCATTCATTAAATGCCTTTGATTGAACGATTCTTTCATTCATTCAATCACATTTATTAAGTGCTAACTGTGTGTAGAGTACTTGTACTAAATTCTTGGGTAGGAACAATACAACAGTCAACAGTGACAATCCCTGCCCACAATGAGCTCAAAGTCTGGGGGAGAGGAGGAAGTTGGGGAGACGGGCATCGATATTAATAAATAAAATTACAGATATATGCATAACTGCTGTGGGGAATGGGGGGAAGATCAAAGGGAGCAAGTTAGGGTGATGCAGAATGGAGTGGGAGATGAAGAAAAGAGAGGCTTATCCATCATCATCCTCAGCAGCATTTATTGAATGCCTGCTGTATGCAAGAGCACTCTACTAGGTGGCTGGGTGTATAAAAGAACGTATAAGACCTGACACCTCCTGGTCTTTTGGGAGCTTATGACCTAATGATGCAGGATCTCTAGTAGGATTAAATGCACTGGGGAAGGTAGAAGTGGGGAAATTCAAATTAGTCCGTGTTTCCATTGGTTAGAAAGATTTTAGGAGGAAGAGGGAGAAGGAATGGAACCTAATGGGATTCTCGATTGATGTTCATTTATTCAATCATTTATTCAATCGAATTTATTGAGTGTTTACCATGTGTAGAGCACTGCACTAAGCACTTGGAACAGTACAAAACAACAACAAACAGACACATTCCCTCTCAACAACGAGCTTACAAAATTCTGCATATTCTTGTCCTTTTTTTTTACATGGCATTTGTTAAGTGCCTACGTGCCAGACACTGTACTAAGCACTGGGGTAGATAGAAGCTAATCCGGTTGGATGCAGTCCATGTCCCACATGGGGCTAATGGCCTTAATCCCCATTTTCCAGGAGATGGAACCTAAGCCCAGAGAAGTGAAGTGACTCACCCAAGGACCCACAGCAGACAGGTGGCGGAGCTGGGATTACAATCCAGGTCCTTCTGACTCTCAGGTCAGAGCTCTATCCACTAAACCATGCTGCTTCTCGCCAATAATCTGGGTATTCAGCATTTGGCTTTATTTTATGGCTCTCTGCCGAGAAGCCTGAAACATTTTGCAAACACCATCTCCTGACAGCCCATCACGTCCGGCAAATATTGTCCCATCTCGTCTTGACTATCCTATTGGTCTCCTCACTGGTCTCTCTGTCTTTGGCCTCTCTACTGCCCAGGGCATTTTCCAAAAATCTCACCCGGAACAGCGATAATTAAAGCTGTGGAAGTGAATGAACTCCCTCCCCAAGGGAGTGAGTGTAAAGTCAGATGGAAAGGGTCTCAAAAGAGAACCTTAAGGGACCCACACAAGTTAAGGGATGGAGGAAGAAGGGGAACTGGTTAAAGACTTTTTAATTGGCTTTTTTTGAATGGTATTTGTTAAGCGCTTACTTGGTGTGAGGCACTGTTCTAAGTGCTGGGGTTAATACAAGATAATCAGGTTGGACAGAGTCCCTGTCCCCCATGGGGCTCACAATCTTAATCCCCATTTTATAGGTGAGGTAACTAAGGCACAGAGAATAATAATAATAATAGTGGTATTTGTTTAAGCGCTTACTATGTGCCAGGCACTGTTCTAAGCGGTGGGATAGATACAAGGTAATCAGGTTAGACACAGTCCCTTTCCCCCATGGGGCACACAGTCTTAGTCCCCATTTTACAAACGAGGCCACTGAGGCACAGAGAAGTGAAGCAACTTGCCTAAGAACACACAGCTGGCAAGTGGCGGAGCCGGGATTAGAGCACAGGACCTTCTGACTCCCAAGCCCGGGCTCTACCCACTAGGCCTCTCCACGTATAGTCTCCAAGACCATCGACGGGCAGCCGAGAACTGTGTCGATCTGTGTTCAGCCCATCTGTCTAGGATTCCAGCACACCTGGTCAGGCACTGTGATGCAAGAATTATTTTGTACTTACTAGGTGCCAGGCACTGTACTCATCCCTGCGGCAGAAACCAGCTAAACACATTGGACACAGTCTTTTGTCCCTCTTGGGGCCCACAGTCTTCATCCCCATTTTATGGATGAGGGAACAGAGGTATAGAGAAGTGACGTGGTTTGCCCAAGGTCACCTAGCACCTACCTGTACTAAGCGTTGGGGTAGAATCAAGACTATCAGATCCCACACGGGGCTTACAGTCTACATAGGCATTGTGGGCACTGCCCACTGCCCACAATGAGCACACGGTAAGTGCTCCATAAATACGATTGAATGAATGAATGTTCCCTTCCCACCATGCCCTTACAGACTAGAGGGGGAGACAGGCATTCATAGAAATAAATAAAATTAGAGATATGTGTATAAGTGTGGTGGGGATTGGGGTGGCGAATAAAGGGAGCCAGTCAGCATGCCCCAGAAGGGTGTGGGAGAGGAGGAAATGAAGGCTTTGTCGGGGAAGGCCTCTTGGAGCTAGAGATGTGCCTTCAATAAGGCTTTGAAGGTGGGGAGTGTAATCGTCTTTCAGTTATTAAAAGGGAGGGAACTCAAGGTCCTCGCACTCTCATGCTCCCATACCTCCTGTGGAAGTGTCGGTCTGGGGCTGTATGGGTTCTCCATTAATGATGATAACTGTGGTATTTGTTAAGTGCCTACTATGTGCCAGGCACTGTACTAAGCTCTGGGGTGGATTCAAGCAAATTGGGTTGGACCCAGTCCGTGTCCCTCGGGGGGCTCCTGGTCTCAATCCCCATTTTTCAGATGAGGCCCAGAGAAGTGAAGTGACTTACCCAAGGTCACACAGCAGACAAGTGGAGGAACTGGAATTAGGACCCATGACCTTCTGACCCCCAGGTCTGTGCTCGATGCACTACACCATGCATTAGACTGTAAGCTTCTTGAGGGCAGGGATAGCATTTTTTTTTAAAAAAATGGTATGGAGTAAGTGCTCTTTAAGTGCCAAGCACTGAGCCAAGGTACAAGATAATCAATCAATCAACCAGTCATATTTATTGAGCACTTATTTTGTGCAAAGCACCATACTAAGTACTTGGAAGGGTGAAATAGAGCAATACAACAGACAAATTCCCTTCACAATGAGCTTAAAGTCTACAGGGGGAGACAGACATTAATAGAAATGATCAATGGTATTTATGGAGATCTTACTGTGTGCAGAGTACCGTACTAAGCACTTGGGAGAGTATAATAGAACAATATAACAAGTACATTTCCCACCCCCAGCGAGCATCCGTGCTAGATAAGCCCATGAGTTTAGAGCCAGTGCTTAAACTCCGAAACTGAAGAGCGGCCGAGGCCCCATACCTTGAAGCGAATGACGTGCGCAGCTACCGGCACACCGACACTCTGCACCAAGTCCCTCAGGACGTGGAGAAATGCTACTCTCGGTTCCAGTCATGCCCGGTGGTTACCGTGTTCTTCGGTTGTGACCCACCCCAGCCTTTCTTTCGAAGTCAGTAAATTAATAAGGACTTCCAATAAAATAGCTTGGGAAGCCCTGGGAATTTCAGCCCCTTTATTTTCCTTTCCCTGGGATAGTTCAAGCTTCTAATTATTTCCAGGATTCAGATGGCGGAACATCAAGTGCCAGTCAAATACCCACCCCTTTGAATTTTTGTAAATAGGAATCTTCTATTTCCTTGTCGTTTCCCAGTGGCTCGTGGCCTTAACAAAAATCATTTTCTTAATAATAGTATTTATTTAAACACTATGTGCTAAGCCCGGGGGTAGGTGCAAGATTATGAAATTGATCAGTGGTATTTACTGAACTGAACATAGGCCCTGTCCCAAAGGGGGCTCACAGTCTGTCTTATCCCCACTGTACAGATGAGGAAACCAAGGCCCGGAGAAGTTTGGTGATTTGCCCAAGGTCACACGGTACTTGAGTCTCCTGACTTCCAATCTTGTGCTCGATCCACTAGGCCACACTGCCTCCCCCCGTGTCTTCCCAGAGAATCTTTCCCCAGTCAAAACTGGGTATTAAAACTTCAGGTTCAACTGACTTATTCCGTAACCCTGTGCTTTCTTGACTTGCTGAGATGTACTCAAATGACATGAACTCTTGATTTTTGTTATTCTTATTGTGTTACTGATATAACATCAAAATAACATCTTGAACTCTTCATTATTATTATTATTTTGTGCTTTCTATGTGTGAAGCCCTGTGCCGAGTCCTGGGGGAGTTAACGAGGTAATCAGGTCGGACACAATCCCAGTCCCATGTGGCGCTCAAAATCTAAGTGGGTGGGAATAGGATTTAATCCCCATTTTACAGATGAGTAAAATCCTCTTTTTACAGATGAAGAACTGAGGCTCAGAGAAGTGAAGTGACTTGCCCAAGGTCACACAGCAGTTGAATGGAGGAACTGGAACTAGAATCCAGGTCCTTCTGACTTCCAGGCTTGTGCTCTATCTACTAGACCACGCTGCTTCCTCTGAAGATGGGGCCAGGAAATAGGAAACAGGGCCTCGGAGGCGTGTGAGGGTTGGCCCCTGGGTCCTCTTAAAATCCCACGTGTCGGTCTCCTACGGTAGAAATGCTAACTTCCCCATGAAGAGCTACCGTAAAGGGCCAGGGATATTCTGTTTGGAGTCTTCCCATTATATTTTTAAGCAGAACGTACATTTCCCCCAGAACAACTTACCGGCTCCTTTTCGCTTTGGCTTGCCCTCTCAATCCCCTACATGTAATACTGCTTCTCTGGCATCTGCCTCCCGGTGGTAATTCCTGCAGGAATAGAATAATAATTGTGGTATTTGTAAACTGCTTACTGTGTGACAGGTACTGTACTAAGCGCTGGGGTGGGTACAAGCAAATCGGGTTGGACACAGTCCCTGTCCCTCAGGGGTTCACAGTCTTAGATCCCACTTTGCAGATGAGGTCACTGAGGCACAGAGAAGTGAAGCGACTTGCCCAAGGTCATACAGCAGACATGTGGCAGAGTGGGGATTAGATCCCAGGTCTTCCTGAGCCCTAGACCCATGTTCTATCCAGTAAGCCATGGTGAACCAGTCTCAGCCCTGCTGCCTCCCTCAATTTCAGGATGGCAGAGGTGGGGTGAGCTGAAACTTATTGAACCTGCTGTGAGCACGTGTGTATGATTGCTATCTCCCTATCTCTCTCTCTCTCTCTCTCTCTATCTGTCTCTCTCTTTCTCTCCCTTTCTCAACGACAAAATCCATCTCCTCTCCTTGGACTCTAGTCCAGCACTCCAAATCTGGAGATTCAGAGAACAAGAAGGAAAACTCTAATAATAATAATGATAATAATGGCATTTATTAAGCACTTACTATGTGCAAAGCACTGTTCTAAGCGCTGGGGAGGATACAAGGGGATCGGGTTGTCCCACGGGGGGGCTCACAGTCTTCATCCCCATTTTGCAGATGAGGTCACTGAGGCCCAGAGAAGTGAAGTGACTTGCCCAAAGTCACACGGCTAACAAGTGGTGGAGCTGGGACCTGAACCCATGACCTCTGACTCCAAAGCCCGTGGTTCTTGGCATGAAAGACCTATTTTGAACCAAATACAGCATTAGAAAATTCAGGCTTTGGTTGGAAAGTGGCCAGTTTGTGTGTTCTTTAAGAGCAAATAAGGCCCTCGCTGTAAGGCTGAGAAGCAGCGTGGTCTGGTGGATAGAGCACGGGCCTGGGAGTCTAAAGGACCTGGGTTCTAATCCTGGCTCTGCCACTTGTCTGCTGTGTGACCTTGGGGAAGTCACTTCACTTCTCTGGCCCTCAGTTCCCCAGTCTGCAAAATGGAAATTTAGTAACCTGTTCTCTTTAGTAACATGTGAGCCCCATGTGGGATCTGATCTTGTATCTTGTATCTGATCTTGTATCTACCCTAGGGCTTACTACACAGTAAGTGCTTAACAAGTACCACAGTTATCATTATTATTATTATTATTATTATGCCATCAAATGCGTTAAAGAAGCACTTTGGCCTATTGGAAAGAGTGCCAGCCTGAGGATCAGAGGACCTGGGTTCTAATCGTGACTCTGGCCAAAGGTTGCCTTCTGACCTTGGGCAAGTTACTTTGATTCTCCAGGCCTCAATTCGCCCATTCTCCCTCCTACTTAGACTGTGAACCTGATGCGGGACAGGGACTGTGCCCAACCTAATAAACATGTATCTATCCCAATGCTTAGAACGGTGTCTGACATGCAGTAAACACTTAACAAATACCATAAAAAAGAAAAAGAAACAATGGCATTGTGTGCTGGCCTAGGCAGCGATCTGCTGAGTATAGTATACAGGGATTGGGTCTGAGCTGGTCATCTTAGGACTTAATACTGCGCTTAGTATGGTGCTTGGTGCAGTAATTGTAAGCACTTAACAAATAGCCCAATTGTTATATTAGTCCTGAGGCACAGGGGCTTGAATGAACAGTTTCAGTCCCAGTTAGATCCCAGTTTAGGCAGTGAGCAGCAACTGGGCTGACCAGTTGCTCTCCCCAGTAAATCACTATGGCGGATTCCTTTGACGTTATTATTATGGCTATTATTAGGGCATTTGTAAGCACTTGGGATGTGTCAGGCAATGTTCTAAGCACCGGGGTGGGTCCAGTTTCCATCCCACACGGGGCTCACAGGGAGAATGGGTGTTGTGTCCCCATTTTCTGGATGAGGAAACTGAGCCTCCATATATGAATCCCTAGGCCACTCAGAGCGAGTCCAGTGCAAGCAATGGGCCCAGTTTAATGTCTTTCTCCCCCTCTAGATGGTAAGCTCACTGTGGGCAGGGAATGTCACTGTTTATCGTTGTATTTTACTTTCCCAAGCGCTTTTGTACAGTCTCCCCCTCTCCCCGTCCTCCCCCTCTTCATCCCCCCCGCCTTACCTCCTTCCCTTCCCCACAGCACCTGTATATATGTATATATGTTTGTACGTACTTATTATTCTATTTATTTATTTAACTTGTATTTATTCTATTTATTTTATTCTGCTAATATGTTTTGTTTTGTTCTCTGTCTCCCCCTTCTAGACCGTGAGCCCACTGTTGGGTAGGGACCATCTCTATATGTTTCCAACTTGTACTTCCCAAGCACTTAGTACAGTGCTCTGCACAAAGTAAGCACTCAATAAATACGATTGAATGAATGAATGAATGCTCTGCACACAGTAAGCACTCAATAAATACTACCGAATGAAAGGGCCATGAAGCTATCAGTGGCCTTCTCTTTTAATTGAAATCAGCTGATAGGTCCGCCCTACAGGGCAAACCATTTGAGTTTCAATACATTCGTTTTAGTCTGCTGGAGGATGAGTCAGCAAACCTGCCTGGTTCCATGTGACCCCATCAGAGGAGGAAATACTGAATTCATTTTATTTTATTTTATTTTACTTTATTTTATTTTTTGAGTCCTGACCCAGTAACTTTGAGATCATGGTGGAGGCAAACCGTGAATCACAGGAGGCTTACTGTCTTGGAAGTGATTTTCATTTAACGACTCTTTTATGTGGCCCGAAAGGAAGGCAGCCAATCAGAATGTTTCATACTGTTCTGTGGGGTTTTTCTCTTCTCTTCCTCTCGGAGAGCCCCAGGTGTGGAGTTTTGGGGTGCCTTTGGTCCCCCTCACCCCCAAAGGAAGGACTGGTGGATCCTGGATGTGATCGACCGAACCTGGGCCGGAGTGAAGAAAAACATGCCGTTGTCATTTCTTAGGCTGTTTTGCAAGCTAAGCAAAGGCACCCAGGTATTCTAGATATGAGAGATGTGCAGACTGTGTATGGCATGGCTCCTTCTAAGATACAGTCCAGTTCTGCCTATCCTGAAGACCCTTCTTCTCCTGGCTGAATGCAGTTAATTAGCAACCATCTCCATAGCAACTGCCTCCTAGTCCAAAAACATTGTCCAGTTTTTGCAGTTTAGCTTATCACACTGTCTACCTGAAGGGCTCTTCATTGCTTTGAGTTTCACTTGAGTTGGCCCTGTGCCTGTTAATGGATGTAAATGGTCAAGATAGAAAAACACCGTGGCAGCAAAATGCCGGTGAGTTCCATCGAACCAGAAATGCATCTCAAGAATTCTGGAAAAGCCAGAGTTGGAAGTGGGTAATATTGACACCTCGGTTCTCTCATCTGCCACAAGTCTGCCCACCCCTAAAATAGCAACTCCAGGAGGAAGAATTCTTATCATTTTTTTAAATGGGGGAAATGGAATCGAACCCATTCCACTGTCTGCATCCACTGCCCCCCCCAACCCCACCCTCTATTTATAGTGCATTTCCGTTATTAATTACGTCCCTAAACCCTAGGCACAGACAATTGCCGTGCCTAGAATTCGAGGTAATTTCACTTCCCCGAGGGTCTCCCCATTTCTAAAGGCTCTTGGATGGGAGATTAAGAATTTGACGGCGGGTGGGGTATCAGACAGCTCCTAGCCCGGAGCGTGTGTTTGATCCCAATTGGGAAGTTTGCCCAACTATTGTGCAGAAGCGGGCTAATCCCCGTCGAAGGGACCCCGAAGACTCTGACGGTACTCGTGGATGGGGAGCGATACGGTAAAAGCAGAAGAGGGTGAGGTACAGTCTTCCCGCTACGGAGAGGCGGCTTGGAGTGGTAGGAGAACTGCAGCCCTGGACACCCCGGCTTCTAGTCCCAGCTCTGTTGCCTGTCTGCAGCGAGGCCTTGGGCAAGGCACTTAAACTCCCTGGGCCTCAGTTTCCCCATCTGGAAAGCAGAGTGGTAATACCTGAACCCAACCTCACAGGGGACCTGTGGAGAGCAAATTAAAGTAACTAATGTGAGTAGCAAGAAGAGCACCAGCTAGAAACTCAGGTAAGCGCTTAGCACAGAGCTCCGCACGGGGTAAGCACTCAGTAAATACCACTGGTCAACTGAGGTGAGACCGGCCCCCTGGTTTCATCTCCGAATGACAAGGAAGCACGTTTTGGTGAGCAGAAGAGTTCCTCGTTCCTCTAGACTGTAAGCTTGTTGTGGGCGGTCCCAAGTGCTTAGTGCAGTGCTCTGTGCCCAGTAAGCGCTCAGTAAATAAGATTGAATGAGCAGCTAGAGCATGGGCCTGGGAGTAAGAAGGTCATGGGTTCTAATCCCAGCTCCATCACTTGTCTGCTGTGTGACCTTGGGCAAGTCACTTGGCCTAGATTACCTCATCTGTAAAATGGGGATTGAAACTGTCAGCCCCATGTGGGACAGGGACTGTTTCCAACCCGATTTGCTTGTATTCACCCCAGCACTTAGAACAGTGCCTGACACATAGTAAGCGCTTAACACATACCACAATTATCATTATTATTATTATTATTATTCTGTCTCCCCCTTCTATCAATCAATCAATCAAGCATATTTATTGAGTGCTTACTGTGTGCAGAGCACTGTACTAAGCTCTTGGGAAGTACAAGTTGGCAACATATAGAGACAGTCCCTACCCAACAGTGGGCTCACAATCTAGAAGGGGGAGACAGAGAACAAAACCAAACATATTAACAAAATAAAATAAATAGAATAGATATGTACAAGTAAAATAAATAAATAAATAAATAGAGTAATAAATATGTACAAACATATATACATATATACAGGTGCTGTGGGGAAGGGAAGGAGGTAAGATGGGGGATGGAGAGGGCGACGAGGGGGAGACGAAGGAGGGGGCTCAGTCTGGGAAGGCCTCCTGGAGGAGGTGAGTTCTCAGTAGGGCCTTGAAGGGAGGAAGAGAGCTAGCTTGGCGGGAGGGAGGGCATTCCAGGCCAGGGGGATGAACTAGACTGTGAACCCATTGTTGGGTAGGGATTGTCTCTATTAGATGTCAAATTGTACTTTCCAAGCACTAGGTACAGTGTTCTGCACACAGTAAGCACTAAACAGATACGATTGAATGAATGAGTGAATTATCATTACAAAACACAGTCTCTCCGTCGGTTCCGAAGGTTCTGGTCCCTCTTATCTCTTCCACACTGGTTCCTGAGCCTTACTGGGAACTTTGGAGGAAAAGGACTCTGTCAATGCCAAGTGAGCTAACCCAGGCAATGATTAACAAGAGCCCACTTTTGGGTAGGGACCATCACTATATGTTGCCAACTTGTACTTCCCAAGCGCTTAGTACAGTGCTCTGCACACAGTAAGCGCTCAATAAATGTGATTGAATGAATGGCTTCTTGGCCTTTACTCAATTGGAATTCTTTGTGGACAATTCACCCAAACCGTGACCCATTGCTTATGGGAACTGCTAGGGAGCCTCAGAGGATGACATCACCAATCAGGAGAGCCGTTTAGGTTGGGTTTTTGGAGACCCTGAACGAGCCCAGGCAAGGAGAAGGAAGGGAGGCCTTTGAAAAGTGAGGGGATCCTGCCTTTGGGCTTCGATTTCTAAAGAAATAATCAGTCCACGGGGTATTTGTCGAGCGCTTACCATGTGCAAAGCACTGTACTAAGCACTTGGGAGAGTAAAATTCAATAGAGGTGGTAGACACAGTCCCTGACCACAAGGAGCTTATAGTGTAGAAGGGGAGACCACACCTGAAAATAAGTTCCAGATAAAGGAAATGGCAAAACGTAAGGATGTGTGTGTAAGAGCTGGGTCTGAGAGTCAGGTCCACATTTCCATAGGAATGGTATTTGTTAAGTGCATACTATGTGCCAAGCACTGGAATAGTCTGGAAGAGATTTAGAATCCCGGTGGCCAGGGGATTTTA